>NC_142799.1:33363296-33738296 GCF_049724085.1 Artemia sp. Qi Xiang Cuo
TTCAATGTATTAAAACATGTGTATAAAATGTATTTAAGCATTAGAGAACCCTATTCCAGAGGTCGCATAGTAAATAATCCCCATAGTAAATGAAGTCTTTTACAGAGTAAGTTTTAGAGCCAGAGCATGAGATTGAAAACCATAGCTGATATTGCTGCGAAAACTTCAAAATTGTCTAAGAAAAAATAGTGAACTGTAAATACCAGTAGTAGTTTTTCATCACGTCATTAATCTCACTAATTCATTAATAATAATTAAAAGCAAATATTGTTTGCAGTTTCTAGATAGGTAAGTTAAACAGAACAAAATTCAACCTATAGGTATGGAGCAACATTAAAACTTAAAACAAACAAGAACTAAAATAAACAAGTAAATTTAAACTGAAATTAAAAGGGGAATTTTGATGAGAATTGACACATTATTGGTTTTTCATATTGATTCTAAGGTTTTAGGTGTTTAACCCCCCCCCCCTCCGGAAAATCCTCCCGCTGAAAAAAACCGGGTTACTTGTTAAGAATCCAGTAAACACGCGAAAAACCACATTTAGAAGCTAATGAAATCCTAATTAAAAACCGGTTTCCGCTGCCTTGTGAGGTATTGCTCACTCCGTGAAAAATGTTTAAACTTTAGTTTTTTGGGGTTGAAGGGGCAAAAAAAGGTACCTAGTTTTCGTTAGGTTACATCTCCAAGCGTAAGATTGGGTCGACAAAGAGAAAGTCAAAACAAATAAGAAGAATTTTGTTTAGGAATTCTGGCAAATTCCACAGTGTAATTTCTCCTCAAAGTTTTATCCCCCGGAAACCTCCTTCCCCATGGAAAGTTCTCCCTATGGAAAATCCTCCAGCAGAAAATTCAATCCTTTGCACGAGAAAAGTATGCATAATTCTTAATAACAGATATTATACATAAACAATGGGCAAATTTTATATTTTCAAGACCTTTCCCCAGGGGCTTTGGGATATCAAATTAACTCCGAAGGCGAAGTTATTTGGTCTCTCAACTATGCTGAACAAAATGGCTAAGGTAGCTCTACATTTTTAAGCAAACAATTTTGGGGAGAAAAGGGTGTGGAAGGGGGCATAGTTGCCATCCACATGAAAAAAAAATATTTTCTGAGAAAGTCCACATTTTTGGAGATAGGTGCTTTAACCCTCTACAGTTGTGTTCTTTGATACGCTGAATACGATGGTGTTATTTTCTGTTAAAGTTTTTTTAGATTCTTGGGGAGTGTTTTCCCCTTTTTTCAAAAATTATGCAAATTTTCTCGGGCTCGTAGTTTTTGAAGAGTGAAACTGAACTTAATGAATCCTATATATTTGGTAACAGCATAATAAGCCAATCTTTTTGATATATCTGTTGTTTTTTAAAATTTCGGTTACTATTGAGCCGCGTTTCTCCTTGCTTATAGTTTGTTACTATGAACTGTTTGATGACTGCCATATTTAGATATAAAATTAAATGGTGAATAGAGATAAAATAATCAGATATTTGTTTTATTAACACATAAAATAAAGTAATGAAAATCACTTCAAAGTATTTTTTTTTGGTGTACCGAAACCAAAATAGGAATGAGCGATTTAAGAAACGATAAACAACTGGAAAAATTAGAAGAGTGTGATAAAATTGGCTTACTATTAAATTGGAGGTCTAGAGATAATCGTAGCTGCTGCTTCGGCAGTCGTATTAGCCTTAACACTTGACAACATTTTTGCCATTTCTAAATTCACGATAATAGAGGAGGAATTCGCATCCAATCGCTTCATTCCCATTTTGGTTTGAAAAATGGATTCCACTCAAATATTTGATAAAGAGTTTCGTATTTCTGTTTTCACATCACTGAGAACACTAAACAAGCGTTCTGCCGTCACTTTTGAGAATGGTAATGAATGCATGAATTCCAAAAATTTTCTTAGATTTTCGAACATCGGCTTTCAGGAAGGGTAGGTATTTTTGAAAATAAGTTTCCAATGTTCTTCAAGAGTCTCCATGTCAGTGTCAATATATTTCAACAAAACTGTGCTTTGTTCCCGCCACTCTCTATCAATTAAAGCCTTATTCCATGACGGCAATCCCCGTGATCTCAGAAAATCAGCTAGGCTGGCAGGATTCAAATTTCGGGCATTGACAGGCTCGAGCATTCTTATGTACTCTTAGACATCAGAGTCAAAAGAAAAACGGTTTTGTATTTGAAGTATAGCCTCTTTGTAAAATTCCCTAGCTGTAACGTAGAGCTCCTTAACTTCCAACTGCGAGATATCCAGATTCGAACTCACTAGGGATGCCAGTTCGTCATGTGCTGAATATCCTAGATAAACCATCTGAACTTGTAAATATTGGGTCTCGTCCGTTAAGTCAAGAAAGAGTAAAATTGTGCCGTTCCGGACGTAGGCACCGTGCATGAAGTTTATGGCAAGCGTTGCAATAAGCTTTTCCGTTTCTGACTTCAGTCTATGGAAAATAGGTGATTGCGTCTGAAACAGAATATTGAAATCGTTCATTAGGCCAATAGCATAGTCAACAAACATTATAAGTACCTTCATAAAATGGTTTTTTAAACCCGCTGAGGACAAGTTCGTTTGTATGAGTAGAGTCGTCAAAGTTATAGCTGGTGAAATACAAAGGTAGGGCGTTCCACTGCTCAAGTATTCTTCACACGCAAGTGTGGAGGGACAGCCAACGAGTTTGTCCAGGGGCTACAATTTTGTGGATTGGAGTATTTGAAAAAACTTGGAATTCTTTCAAAACTGTGATACGTTTCGTGCTCATTGAAAAGTGATTATACACCTGGCGACATAAGTCTTCAAGAGTTTTTGGCAGCTTTTTACAAGCGTATGACACGCACAGATGGATGGGGTGGCAACTACACTTGACAAGTACAACCCATGGGTAATTGTGACTGATCTGTTTTGCCACAGAATTGTTACACCCCATCATTGAGTTTGTGGTGTCAGAACAGAAACCAACCCAATTTCGTATCGGGACATCATTTTTTTCAAGGACGTCTCGGAACACTCAACAAAATCAAGAAGATCAACTTCAGTGTCAAGACTATCGCTGTAAAATGAAACACAGATGGCCAATTGCTTGGCTTTGCCCACATCTGTTGTTTCATCTATTATTATGGAAAGTGTCCTTTTGTTCAACTCGTTCAACAATTTTTTCTTAAAGTATGATCCAAGGCCCTGTCTCACTACGTTAGCGACTTTCTGTTTCCTAGTCTAACTTTACTCAAAACGTTTTGATGAGGTAAGTTTTGCAGGAACGGAACGAGGGAGTCAGCAAGTGAGAACGGAAGGTTATGTTGAACTAGAAATGAAGTAATTCTAGCCTCGGTTTCTAGAACCGACGCTGCGTTGTCGACACTTGTAAAATTACTAATTATACATGCATTATTTTTGGAATGACTGCATTTTTCTTGTGGGTTTTCGACATAGAATGCTTCGTCAAATCATTCCTTCCTTTTTTGCAGCTTAGTTCAGCATTGCACCATAAGCAAATTGCCGAATCACTACTTGGTTTCTTTGTGAGCCAGCCTTTGAACATTTCTTCAGTTTCCCAGGATTTTAAGTATTTCTGAAAATATTTGTCACTTTTCTCAAAATATTTTTTCGTTTTCGAACTGTTAGACACGAGTGAGCCATTTGCAAGCGAGGAGTCACTATCATCGTTTGAAGAAATTTCTAGCTCATCATAACTACCCTCCGTGTAAATAATATCTGGCTGAGAGTTGTATCTTTTTTAGATAAGGCCATAGCTTTGCCTTTGTTTGAATCTGAAAGATGGCTGTCCAAAATAAAATCATCTGCGTGAAAATTTGCCATTTTAGTGGATACAGCCAGTGACTCTCAGCCTGGAATTAAAACCGATAACAAACACCTAACCGAGAAAATACTATAGTTCTTTTATAGTGAACACGTGTGAACTGTAAATACCAGTAGTAATTTTTAATCAAGTCATTAATCTCAGTAATTCATTAACAATATTTAAAAACAAAACACATATTGTTTGCGGTTTCTAGATAGTTAAATAGTCAAAATTCAACTTATAAGGAAGGGACAACATTAAAACTTAAAACAAACAGAACTAAATTAAAAAAGTAAATTTAAACTTAAATTAAAAAGGGAATTTTTACGATAATTGATGCATTATTGGTTTTTCATGCTGATTCCAAGGTTCCAGGTTTTTACCCCCCCCCGCCCCCAGAAAATCCCCCGTGGTAAAAACGGCAAATACGCCCCCTGAAAATACTAGAAAATAGTCCCCTGCTGAAAATACCCCCGCGAAAAAAACCCACAGAAACCCCCCCCCCCTGTGGAAAATACCCCCTCGGAACATACATTTTTTTCATTTTTTGTTTTTACTATGATTTCCTTTCTTTTTGGTTACCTAATAATTACTATATTAACTAATATTACTATATTACTATATTAACCCCCATCCCTCCCACCACCCCTGCGGCCGTCAATGTTCCAAATATAGTAGCCTACCTATTGCAGTCTCATAATGAGAATCCCATAAAAAAGAGACTCATTTTTCACGGTGAAATTTTCACGGTAGGTAGATTGTATTTAGCGATAGTTCTTAAGAAAAAATACAATTATACCCCCCCCCCCCCGAAAAATAGCTCTGCCCCCTGGGAAATACCCCCCCCTTGGAAAATAAGGTTTCCAAATTTAAGACTTTTATTTCAGTTTTTTTTAGTTTCGTTGAAATGTGCTAAGGAACGGGAAAAAGAGCAATTTAAACAACAGATGTATCTAAAAAAAAATTTGAAAAAAATGCAAATCTATTTGTACTAAAAAGACTTCCATATGAACTTCTGCAATTTTTGGCAGTAGCGGGTGCCAAATTAAAAAAAAAAATTTAAGAAGAGAAAATGTAGGTGAACAGTCATCAAAATTAAGCTAAAATATATGGCACCAAAAAAAATTAAGGTTTGGCCATTCTTTGAAAAGATAGTTTGATTTGGGAACCAACAAATTATTATTGTTTAAATTTAACGGACGAAAGCGTTAGTCAAATTCTACGATTTTGTTTTTCTTATCTTCCAAATTTAAAACTACCACCAATCACCCTTAATCAATAAACGAAAACTAAAACTAACAGAAATTACAATAGATAGCCTAGTCATGCTCAAAACAAGCAAAAATTAAAAGCAGTATGTCTGACAACAGCCATGTCTTCTTCTGACCAGAACATAATTTGCACTTTACTAAAAAAAAACAAATAACCATGCATTTTCAGTTTGTTATAAATATTCTGATATTTATTCCTTATAGTCTTAATACTTCTTTATTTGTTGAAAAAGTTTTTATATTAATTTCCGTTAAATTTTTTTGTTGACATAGTCTTTTTTATATAAGAAAATATCTTGTATTTGTTTTTTTTTTATATTAGACTCCATAGTTTTTACTTTGAAGATTATTTGACGTTATTTCTGCTCATTTTTGGTTTAATGAGGCTCTTTACTTTTCTTTAAAAAACTTATGTTTCCCATTAACAAATACTATCTGTAAGTAATTAGATAAAAACAACAAGTTTTTCAACTGAAAGAAAGGAGCAACATCAAACCTTAAGACGAACCGAAATTATTGTATATATGAAAGAGGTTGCCTCCTCCTAAAAATCTCACTCTTCACGATAAAGTTTTTTTTTAAATAAAATTGTTTTTTTAACACTTTTAAAACAAAGCTTATTAATCTAATTAAACGGCCATTGTGTTTCAGGAATCGTTTTTTAAAGAATGAGGACAAAAAGTCTAAACTTTAGCGTAAAGAGCAAGGTCTTGTGGAAAGGGGCAACTCTTTCATATCCGTAATAATTCCTGGTCATTTTAAGTTTTGATGATAATCCTTACTTTCAGTTGAAAAAACTTATTTTTCTATTTAATTTCTGATTGTTTTTAAATAATACCGGGAAATCCAGCTCTCTCTCTATAAATAATTCCGGCACTTGTATGTTATACGCTACTCACTCAAGTTTACGAGGTGTAAAACTCGAGAATACACCGGTTTCTTCGTTGCTTTAGAAACAAATTCGGGCTATATATTTGCACATTAGGGGGAGGGGGCATTAAAGTTTATCGGGTCTGCATGGAAAATGTGTTAGGTACAATCATTCTGCATATTATGAAGTAAGAATTGTTTTCTGAACTTCAAACTGTCAAAAATACTTTACCCCCCTCCCTTATGTACAAATATAGAACCCAAATTATATATTTCCCATCTATTCTGTCACTTGTCTTTGTCTTGTCTCGTGCTAAGCTGAAAGAAAAGCTTTGCCCCTTACTCTATCCTAATTTGCTGCTGAGCACTTGCTATAGCTTTCCATGCCAGATCGAAATTTCGCAATGGTCATTCACCTCAGAAGGATTAAACTTTTGTGCCAGAGGTCTCCATGAGATCGCCAGACTTTTCTTTCTTTTTTCTTTTTATTTTTTTTTGTACATTTTGCCTTCCCCTTGACTTTTGTGACTAACATCAGTTATAAAATTTGTTCAGGCTATATTGTTTGTATTATGGTTACAGAAGTAGTTTCAGAAAAAATCCTATATTGAAAGGGTAACACTAGCACGGATGTTTCTCTCTTTTCCCAAGGATGATATCGAACTAGTGGTCTTATTTATCCGGAGAGGGTTCATTTAATGGGAGTCTACGAAATCAATCGTGCCTAAGAAAAGGGCCGTTTTCTGTCATTTTGTTTGCCAAAATGTTAATTGTGGCCCAAATATCAATAGATTTGTCATGGTCCAAAACTATTCACTTGAGTTTTAAAGTTGATCATATTGACGATCAAGGACAATCGCAATTTAAGAATGAAGCTGGCCGACTTTTTTTTTTTTTTTTTTTTCACTATGAAAGGTTGTTCTGGTCTTGATTTGCATTCAAGAAGGCTGTTAATTTACGCAACTGAGCCTTTTTTTTATTTCTGTAGTTTTATGTGCTTTTGAAGTTGTTAGTTGTTGTTAGTGAAGTTGTTATGGTGTTAGTTGCTCCACTATTGATTTTTTTTTACTGTTATAAATTATGGACAATATTTTAATATATAGTTTCATCTTTCTCCCAATTTTTCTGGACTGGTGCATTTTTGTCGGCAAATAATTTTTTTTTTCAATTACTATAGTATGGTTATGAAATCTTAAGAAAAAGAGATATCTATTCTAAAACGTTCACTATTTTTTTAGATGGCTCCAAAATAAAATAACTCTGTTAATACTATCCATTTTATTGAATATGATTAGCATTAGATAAGATATTTATTTCAAAAGATTTCTATCACAAACCCTTAAGGGCCAAACTCGAATTTTGGATTCATAAAAAATAACAAGCAAAAAAGTCATAGAAAAAACACGGATACTAAAAAACTGGCAAATAATATCAAAGCAACAATATCAGAATAAAAATTTATTCGTAAGCCAAATAATTAAACGCCAAAATGCCAGAGCAAGTTAAGAAGATAAAAACTGGCAAAACTAAAAAAGAATTAAAAAATATATACATTAAAATAAGTCTTTAAAGGGACGCGTAAAAAAAGGAGGATGGGACAAAACAAATGAACAAATACAAAACTTGGACAGCACCAATACCAAATAATAAAAGAGGAAAACTAGAGGGGTATTTTGATTGTTTTTTCTATAATGAAAGGAACAAATGTTTTTTCCATGTCTGGAGGTAAAACAACGAATGGAGAACAAGATGGGAACGGGTTCAGAGACAGTTTGAGGCGGATGGAATCTGAGTGGGGAGTGTGTTTTGGGGAAAATGTTGTCTCTGCGAGTGTTTACTATTTCATTTTTTACAAAACGGAGGCACAACGTTATTCAGTGCAGGAGGCACTTCTGCACTCAAGTGTTTCCAAACTGGCCTTTTCTTTAGAAGAAGAGAATATGGAACCTTACCTTCTTTGAAAATTATTCGCTGGGCTCTTTTTTGGATGGATCCAATTTGTTCTGATTCACCGTGGAAGATGCCAGGGTGCAAAAGGACAAGCACATTCAAGATGTGGGTGGAAAAAAGAAGCATAAATCCTTAAATAACGGGAAGGGAAACGCTAAATTTATTTAGGAGCTTAAGAAGGGAGTTAGGCACATTTGCTCTATGAATAATATATTTAGCATGAATATCCCACTTTAAATTAGGAGAAATTGTGACGCCAAGTGATTTAAAGGAGGGCTCATAAATCTCTAGAAGGATAGGGTTAAGAAAACGAGGCGAGGTTTTAAGGACACATATTGGCATTATCATGGATTGGAAGGGTTTACTGTCAAGTCTAAGTCGGGGGCACCGTTTGCAGTATTATTGAGGATGCTCATAGGGTTGCTTCTTAAATTTCTATAGCAGGTTTCAACAACCGTTAGGTCATCCACAAATTTTCATCTGTCAGGAAATTTCTTAGTGTGCCTGTTAATAATAACTAAAAAACGGAGGAGACCTTTGAAAGTACCTTGGGGTACTCCATTGTGGACTGGAATAATAACTCTGATATTTGACTATCTCTGATCTATTTGATAAGAAGGAGGCAACCAATTTCTCCTGGAAAGAATTAATATTGAATTCAATGACACTTTTCTGACTGATTAAAGAGAACTAGAATCCTAAATCTTTCACAGAAGATTTAGGATCGACTATCACATAAGTATATTCCAAGGTACCATTTTGCGCAGGCCCCCGTACCAAACAGGTTTTTCTGGTAGGTAAACAGGTCATTACACCTTTGCCGAGAGGAATGAGTACAACTTGATTGTTGATTATTATTTGAATAAAAGGAATATTTTTCGTTAAAAATCATATTATTAATATCAGTTGATTAAAATATAATAGTTTTTTATTTGCAAGGATATTAGTGGAGAAAAAAAAAATGAGTGGTGAATTTACATTATTGGAGATTAATGACGGAAACGACAGCAGCAGCAGCAATGATATAATAGTACGTAATCTATCTGTGAAAATAACCGCTGGTTGTAGACTATGTCTTGAATGGGACACTATGTATGCTAGATATGTGATATCATTAAGCAAATTTAAGCAGGAGGAGCAGCTGTGTTTTGCTGGAAAAGTAAATATTCTCCATATAAATAAACTTCGGTCGGCATTAGATATCCTATCGAAATATATTGATGAGAACAAAATGCATCAGTGACTATTATTATTATTGTAATTATGTTAAATAAAACTGTTTCTAAATCAATGATTTTTTTTTCTTTTTCTATAGTAGACTAGCGTATATTTTTTAGAGTAGAAAAAAGAAATTTTGGTTAGTCTGAAGTTGGTTGTGAGAGAGTTAGGACTCTAAGAAATGGATAGATTCGAGAAAGATCGAATCATGAGGAATCTAATTCTTATGGAAAAACGTTTAATTCTAGACGATGATTTTCGAGAGTTGTCTATTCAAAGAAAGATATTTTCTCGGGGAATGCTTGTCGATATAATGAAAACTTATTCTCCATCATTAGACTTTTGTATGAAGCTTCTACATCGTGGTCCAAGTGCATTTACACAATTTATTGATATATTGATCACGAAACAGAAAAATGATATTGTTTATCTGCTTTTAGACATTAGTTTTTAGCAATTTAGGACTGTTTTTGTCATAAGAAAGATGGTGCTCAAGGATGATTTACTCCTCTCTCTCTCTCTCAGACAATTTTTTGATGTTGCTGGCTCAGTTTCATTGTGGCAGTGAGAGCGTTAACACATGACAAAATGTTCCATACATGTCCGTTATGTATGTACACACAGGGCAGCTGGTCATCATGTGAGAATTGCGCAATGATTGAGGAGTATGATGAAAAGTGTAGATTATGCAACCCGTGATATATATATATATATATATATATATATATATATATATATATATATATATATATATATATATATAGTTCAGTAGTGTTTGGTTGTGGTTTACCTTGTCACAGTTACATTTTCTTGATTTTTCAAAGTTCATTTTGAATTTCTTTCGTTGAAATGCAAGAGTTGGAATATTTCAGTAGTGTTTGGTTGTGGTTTACCTTGTCACAGTTACATTTTCTTGATTTTTCAAAGTTCATTTTGAATTTCTTTCGCTGAAATGCAAGAGTTGGAATATTTCAGTAGTGTTTGGTTGTGGTTTACCTTGTCACAGTTACATTTTCTTGATTTTTCAAAGTTCATTTTGAATTTCAGTAGAGTTTGGTTGTGGTTTACCATGTAACAGTTACATTTTCTTGATTTTTAAAATTTAATATTTAATTTCTTTCGCTGAAATGAAAGAGTTGTAATATTTCAGTAGTGTTTGGTTGTGGTTTACCTTGTCACAGTTACATTTTCTTGATTTTTCAAAGTTCATTTTGAATTTCTTTCGCTGAAATGCAAGAGTTGGAATATTTCAGTAGTGTTTGGTTGTGGTTTACCTTGTCACAGTTACATTTTCTTGATTTTTCAAGGTTCATATTTAATTTATTAAGTTGAAATGCAAGAGTTTGAATATTTCAGTAGTGTTTGGTTGTGGTTTACCTTGTCACAGTTACATTTTCTTGATTTATCAAAGTTCATTTTGAATTTCTTTCTCTGAAATGCGAGAGTTGGAATACTTCAGTGTCAAAGTTTCATTTTATTTATTTTTCAAATTTCATTTTGAATTTCTTTCGTTGAAATGCAAGAGTTGGAATATTTCAGTAGTGTTTGGTTATGGTTTACCTTGTCACAGTTACATTTTCTTGATTTTTCAAAGTTCATTTCGAATTTCTTTCGTTGAAATGCAAGAGTTGGAATATTTCAGTAGTGTTTGGTTGTGGTTTACCTTGTCACAGTTACATTTTCTTGATTTTTCAAAGTTCATTTTGAATTTCTTTCGTTGAAATGCAAGAGTTGGAATATTTCAGTAGTGTTTGGTTATGTTTTACCTTGTCACAGTTACATTTTCTTGATTTTTCAAAGTTCATTTTGAATTTCTTTCGTTGAAATGCTAGAGTTGTACTATTTCAGTAGTGTTTGATTGTGGTTTACCTTGTCACAGTTACATTTTCTTGATTATTCAAAGTTCATTTTGAATTTCTTTCATTGAAATGCAAGACTGGTAATATTTCAGTAGTGTTTGGTTTTGGTTTACCTTTTCACAGTTTCAATTTCTTTATTTGTCAAAGTTTATTTTGAATTTTTTTCAATGAAGTGCATTAGTTTGACTATTCTATTAGTGTTTTGGTTATTATTTACATCGTAAAAGTTAAAAGTTAAAATTTTCTAAATTATCTTATCGTATTTATTTAGATGAAAATGTAATTGTTTGACTTTTTAAGTACTGGTTGGTCATTTTTTACATTGTAAGAGTTACATTTTCTTGATTTTTCAAAGTTCATTTTGAATTTCTTTCGTTGAAATGCAAGAGTTGGAATATTTCAGTAGTGTTTGGTTGTGGTTTACCTTGTCACAGTTACATTTTCTTGATTTTTCAAAGTTCATTTTGAATTTGTTTCCTTGAAATTAAAGAGTTGAAATATTTCAGTTGTGTTTGGTTGTGGTTTACCTTGTCACATTTACATTTTCTTGATTTTTCAAAATTCATTTTGAATTTTTTTTCGTTGAAATGCAAGAGTTGGAATATTTCATTAGTGTTCGGTTGTGGTATACCGTGTCACAGTTAAATTTTATTGATTTTTAAAAGTTCATTTTGAATTTCTTTAGTTGAAATGAAAGAGTTGGAATATTTCAGTAGTGTTTGCTTGTGGTTTACCCTGTCACAGTTACATTTTCTTGATTTTTCAAAGTTCATTTTTAATCATTCAAGAAACGTGATTAAACACGTTTTTAAACTACATGCTATTTGCATGCCTTTCCTTGGCACCTTTCCAAACGAGCGGGGATTCCCCGCTGGTTCCTACACATTGCAAAAAGTGAGCAGTACGAAAACTCCACATTTTCAACCAGACTGGTTTTTAGACAACACACCCACAGAGATGACACACACACATAGAAACGAGACACGCACAGACACGACACACAAACAGAGTCATAGTGAGAGAGATATCCAAAAGTTGGGTTGACCTAGGTTCACTTAGAGTGGCGCGCCACTCTAAGTGAACCTAGGTCAACCCAACTGTTTGGATATCTCTCTCTCACTATGACTCTGTTTGTGTGTCGTGTCTGTGCGGGTCTCGTTGGTCTGGGTGGGGGTCATCTCTGGGGGGGTGTTGTCTAAAAAACCAGTCTGGTTGAAAATGTGGAGTTTTCGTACTGCTCACTTTTTGCAATGTGTAGGAACCAGCGGGGAATCCCCGCTCGTTTGGAAAGGTGTCAAGGAAAGGCATGCAAATAGCATGTAGTTTAAAAACGTGTTTAATCACGTTTCTTGAATGATTCAAAATGAACTTTGAAAAATCAAGAAAATGTAACTGTGACAGGGTAAACCACAAGCAAACACTACTGAAATATTCCAACTCTTGCATTTCAACGAAAGAAATTCAAAATGAACTTTGAAAAATCAAGAAAATGTAACTGTGACAAGGTAAACCACAACCAAACACTACTGAAATATTCCAACTCTTGCATTTAAACTAAAGAAATTCAAAATGAACTTTAAACAATCAAGAAAATGTAGCTGTGACAAGGTAAACCACAACCAAACACTACTGAAATATTCCAACTCTTGCATTTCAAAGAAAAAAATTCAAAATAAACTTTGAAAAATCAAGAAAATGTAACTGTGACAAGGTAAACCACAACCAAACACTACTGAAATATTCCAACTCTTGCATTTCAACGAAATAAATTCAAAATGAACTTTGAAAAATCAAGAAAATGTAACTGTGACAAGGTAAACCACAACCAAACACTACTGAAATATTCCAACTCTTGCATTTCAACGAAAGAAATTCAAAATGAACTTTGAAAAATCAAGAAAATGTAACTGTGACAAGGTAAACCACAACCAAACACTACTGAAATATTCCAACTCTTGCATTTCAACGAAATAAAATTGAAATTAACTTTGAAAAATAAAGAAATTTTAACTGTGACAATTTAAAACAAAACCAAACACTACTTAAATTTTCCAAATCTTTCATTTAAACGAATGAAATTCAAAATGAACTTTGAAAAATCAAGAAAATGTAACTGTGACAAGGTAAACCACAACCAAACACTACTGAAATATTCCAACTCTTGCATTTCAATGAAAGAAATTCAAAATGAACTTTGAAAAATCAAGAAAATGTAACTGTGACAAGGTAAACCACAACCAAACACTACTGAAATATTCCAACTCTTGCATTTCAACGAAAGAAATTCAAAATGAACTTTGAAAAATCAAGAAAATGTAACTGTGACAAGGTAAACCATAACCAAACACTACTGAAATATTCCAACTCTTGCATTTCAACGAAAGAAATTCAAAATGAACTTTGAAAAATCAAGAAAATGTAACTGTGACAAGGTAAACCACAACCAAACACTACTGAAATATTCCAACTCTTGCATTTCAACGAAAGAAATTCAAAATGAACTTTGAAAAATCAAGAAAATGTAACTGTGACAAGGTAAACCACAACCAAACACTACTGAAATATTCCAACTCTTGCATTTCAACGAAAGAAATTCAAAATGAACTTTGAAAAATCAAGAAAATGTAACTGTGACACTGAATTATTCCAACTCTCGCATATCAGAGAAATAAATTCAAAATTAACATTTATAAATCAATAAAATTTAACTCTGACAATTAAAAACACAACAAAACACTAATTAAATTTTCCAACTAGTGAATTTCAACTAAATAAATTCAAAATTAAATTTGAAAAATAAAGTATAGTTATCTTTTACAATTTAAACAACAACCAAACAATACTGAAATATTCCAACTCTTGCATTTCAGCGAAAGAAATTCAAAATGAACTTTGAAAAATCAAGAAAATGTAACTTTGACAAGGTAAACCACAACCAAACTCTACTGAAATATTACAACTCTTGCATTTCAGTGAAAGAAATTCAAAATGAACTTTGAAAAATCAAGAAAATGTAACTGTGACATGGTAAGCCACAACCAAACACTACTGAAGTTCAAAATGAACTTTGAAAAATCAAGAAAATGTAACTGTGACAAGGTAAACCACAACCAAACACTACTGAAATATTCCAACTCTTGCATTTCAGCGAAAGAAATTCAAAATGAACTTTGAAAAATCAAGAAAATGTAACTGTGACAAGGTAAACCACAACCAAACACTACTGAAATATTCCAACTCTTGCATTTCAACGAAAGAAATTCAAAATGAACTTTGAAAAATCAAGAAAATGTAACTGTGACAAGGTAAACCACAACCAAACACTACTGAACTATATATATATATATATATATATATATATATATATATATATATATATATATATATATATATATATATCACGGGTTGCATAATCTACACTTTTCATCATACTCCTCAATCATTGTGCAATTCTCACATGATGACCAGCTGCCCTGTGTGTACATACATAACGGACAGGTATGGAACATTTTGTCATGTTTTAACGCTCTCACTGCCACAATGAAACTGAGCTAGCAACATCAAAAAATTGTCTGAGATAGAGAGAGAGAGGAGTAAATCATCCTTGAGCATCATCTTTCTTATGAAAAAAACAGTCCTAAATTTTTAAAAACTAATGTTTAAAATCATATCCACAATATCATTTTGCTGCGTCGTGATCAATATATCAATAAATTATGTAAATGCATTTGGACCACGATGTCGAAGCTTCATACAATAGTCTAATGATGGAGAATCAGTTTTCATTATATCGACAAGCATTTCCCGAGAAAATATCTTTCTTTGAATAGACAACTCTAGAAAATCATCGTCTAGAACCAAATATTTGTCCATAAGAACTAGATTCCTCGTGATTCGGTCTTTCTCAAATCTTTCAAATTTTTTGAGTCCTAACACTCTCAAATCCAACTTAAGAGTAAACGGAATTTCTTTTTTCTACTCTAAAAAATACATGCTAGTCTACTATAGAAAAAGAAAAAAATACCATTGATTTAGAAACAATTTTATTGAGCATAATTACAATGATAATAATATTCACTGATGCATTTTGTTCTCATCAATATATTTCGATAGGACATCTAATACTGACCGAAGTTTATTTATATGGAGAATATTTACTTTTCCAGCAAAACACAGCTGCTCCTCCTGCTTAAATTTGCTTAATGATATCACATATCTAGAATACATAGTGTCCCATTAAAGACATAGTCTACAGCCAGCAGTTATTTCCACAGCTACATTAAGTACTCGTATATCGGTGCTGCTGCTGCTGTCGGTTCCATCATTAATCTCCAATAGTGTAAATGCCCCACTAATTTTTTTTCTCCACTAATATCTTTGCAGATAAAAACTATTCTCTTTGAATTCAATTCTCTTACTAATATGAATTGTAAAGAAAACTATTCCTTTTATTCAAATCCTAATCACCAATCAAGTTATACTCGTTCCTCTCGACAAAGAGTGTAATGACCTGTTTACCTACCAGAAAAACCTGTTTGGTACGGGGGCCTGCGCAAAGTGGTACCTTGGTATATACTCACATATATATTATGTTTCCCTTTTCTTCTAGGATTCCTTGTGGATTTTCTGAAAAGGATTAGCACTCTATCGTTGTCAGATAGCTTAAGCAAAGTGTGTTACGTGTCTTATAGATCTACATTGGGAAATTATCATCCTCAGCTGATAAGATTAATGGTTAAGGGTGCTGTTTATACTCTTTCATCAAAGAAGGATCTATTAGACAAAGTAAGCCGTAGTGTAGTTCCCTGTGTTGGTGGATTTGTACGTAAAAACCTAGGTTCACAGAGTTAATTTTCTTTCTGATTCAAAGGGGCTTACATACAATGGAGGCGCAAAATTATTAAACTGCTTCTATCAAATCTTGCCAATTTGTTCGGTAACGGCTACACAAAAATATTTTAACGTACCAGTAAACTTTCGTTATGCCTGGACTTGCCAAAAAAACATAAAAGACGTTAAAAATCTGACTCAAATTCAAAATGCCCGTTTTAGCGCTAAACACAGCTCTTTGAACCAAGAATAACGATCAAAACTTGCGTGATAAGTTCCTCTTTTGTTGTGTACAATTGTGAACTGATTTGTAACTAATTTACTTTGTTAAAATCTGAAACAGATAGTAATATTTCATTTTATGTTTGATTGTATACTTATACAGAGGTTGGAAAAGTAGAGTGACATTAAGATACAGGGTAATATTTACAGTCTTTAGCTGAATTTTGACTTACAATACTAAAAACAATGTCTCTTATTATCTGAGTTCATGCACCGGAATACTTCTGTCTCAATCACAGGTGGTTTATCCTGCTATTGGTTAAACGACGTAAAAAAACACGTTTTTTCAGGACAAAATGAAATTCCTATGGACGAGGAAGTGAAACAAGCACACAAAAATTACTATGGACAAAGAATTCAAATTTGAAACGAATAGAAATTCCCAGAGATAAGTAGGCATTCCCCCTTGCCCCCCCCCCCTTGTCACAAAAATGTGTATTTAATTTCTGTTTTGTTAAAAACTAAATAAATTGCATAAACTGCAACCTTTGCTTATCCAACCTGTTTTATATGCATTTAAAAGAAATGGATTTAAAAGGAAAAAAAAAACGGTTAAAAACATGTGCCTATTTAAAAGTAGCAAACTTCAATTAATTTCAACACATTATTTGTATAACTGCTAGATACTTGATTAGTACATTTTTTTTTTTTTTTTTTTTTTATATCTTAGGACAAATCAAACTTTAGGCTCAATAAGATTTAAGGGGACGGCAACCCTACTTATCGTGGCACCTTCTGTTAATTTTAAGTTTACCTCTACTACTATTTACATTAGTCATTAGATTTTTTCGAACATTTCCACTGATGTTTCTGAAAGTTTGTTGATGAATACGAAAATCGTTGAGACAAATTAGTGTCATATTAACATAGTGATATTACATTTGTTGCATAAGTGTAATTTGTTTTGAGAATGTTTCCGTGAAGTTTGACTAGTTTCAGGTAAATGAGAACGATACACTAGCGTTTCGGAGGTTAACAGAGGGTGGCAAGATCACACATATTCGTGGTTTACAGTTTTATGAGTTGACTTCATTCTTTCTGCTCATTAGAAGTTTGTTGTATTTGCTCTTTACTTTTCGTTGAAAACTATGTTTTAAAATTTCATTTCCAACTGATTTTCAATTAACACATTGTGTTGCATTGTGTCAACATAACAAAAGAGCCTCGAATCTGTAGTCAGAAAGGATAGAAATCATCTGATACGAACTGCGCTAGAATTGTAAGGCATCTGGTGATTACTTCATTTTGTTTTATGACCCTTGTGCTTGCATTTGTACATCACACTTTTTTGACTACTTGAAATAACGTATTTGGTGAAAACCCTATAATATTTTTTAAATGCACACTTGCTGTTTTTAGAGTTTGGATTTCCAGCAAAATTGGGGCTGTTGACGGGTGTTATAAACCATACAGCTGAAATCAGTTCCAAGTCTGTTTTCTGCATTAGGGTCCTCCTGGCCAAGAGACATTAATTTTCGTTATCGGTGGCACATATTAAAAGCATAGAAAAAAAAGCAAAAAAATGACAATTACAATGACAAAAACAATGTCCGATGACAAAGAAAAACTATGACACCTTTTTTAATGACACTTTTCGTAATAACTGGAAAATAGACGACACAAAAGACGATGGCAAGATACTATAGAATAGATTCCTTAGTTATATTTTAATTTCCATTGGGTATTATGGTGCAAATACGTTCAGGTGGGCCGGAGACATAAAAATTTTTATCCGCTCCTCCCCAACACGAAATTTGAAGCCGCCCCTGATTCTTTTACACTACTCAAGAGCCTCCAATACATCCCTGGGGCCATTTTTCAGATATTGCAGATAGGGCATTTTGATAACCTAGATGCATATGGTGTCATTTGATTTATTTTACGCCCCCCTCCAAAGTCATAGTTCAATGTGTATTCTTTCTTTCCCATAACACCCCTTAAATGTTTCAACTTTATACGACAAGCCAATTCCCAAACGTTGCATGTTTGCCACTTTCATAACCTCGTAATGCGTAGTCTCTTTGATTTACCTTATTACTTAACTGTTCATTGATTGTAAGTCACGTCTAAGCCTGGTTAGGTGGATCAAAAACGAAATTTTTTCGGCCCCTTCCCCTTCTTCCAGCACAAAAATTTGAAGTCCAATAGGAGCAGGATTTGATGGATCAAAGACGAAAAATGTTTAGGCTCTTCCCGTCGCTCCGCCACAAAGTTTGAAATCTCCTTACCCCAACCTCCCCCTTCCTTGCCTTTTATGCCGCACCTTAAAGCTTAACTTCATCCCCTAATCTTTTCTCAAGATATTGCAGATATGATACTTTGATGATCTGGATACACATAGTGTCTTTCGATCTAACTCTCCCCCTCTCCCAAGTAAAATTTTGAGATACAATTGACCTTCTCCCCAAAAACTCCCTGGAAGTTTCAAATCGATCCCGCGAGCCATCCCCGATATGCTGGAGATAATTTGTAAACTTGGGTCTACATAGCGTCTTTAGAAGTACTCATGACCCTGTGTTGTTTCCAAAGTATATCCTTAGGAACCTCTTCGAATCTTGGCCTAGTAAACAATAAAAAGAGCTCCTACCTAATCGGACAACCAAGACCAAATGTCACCATCGTTTCTGCTAAAACTTGTATGTAAACAATGGGTAGTTTACATAATTAAGGACATTGCCACACAAACTATGGGTGTTATTTCAAACCCAAAGGTATGCTTTTATACCTATGGACGTTTCCGAGCAAAATAACTAAGTAAAGGTTTTGACCCAGTATCATGTGGTTATGGAGACCCGGTAGCAGAAAAGGGCACGGGAAGGAGGTTGGTTGCCCTTCAATCAGTTTTTGGCCCTCAAAAAGAAAACTAGAATTTTCAATTTCCGATTGAATGAGCCCTATCACAAGTTTTTATAACCGCCCCTGCATAGCAAATGACTAGAGAAAGTTTTTGACCTTTTGTAGGGCAACGATTTTGGGGGACCCAACACTTTTTCTCTTCTTTTGCGTCGGGATTCCCTTAGCCCAAGAACTTGAGGATATAAGTTCGAGCTGATCAAGAAAAAGGTTTTGGGTCCTCCTTTGGGAGGTGGAACATGTACTGGAATTTTTTTTGCACATTTGGTTCGTGCCCAAGGGCTAACGGCTTTAAGGGTCAAAGTAATCAGGGACGAAAACGTTTTTGGCTTATTTCTGAGGCTCCTAGACCCCCTTTCCAAACTCACACATGAAAATGTTTGATCGTTTTGACTCAGAGAACGTTCCCTGACGGTTCGTGCCAATCGCACACCCAACATCGGACAAGCCCCCCTTTTCCCATTATAAAACCTATTTGTAAACAATTGGCTGTTTATATTCTTGAGGGCCCTTACTCTAGAATCTCTGGGGATCGTGCCATTTCCGGAGGAATATTTAAAGGTCTTTCGACTATTTTTGTTATTAGATTTATTGTTATTAGATCGCTGTATCAGAATTTTATTTGATGGCTTAGGTTGTTTCCGGGGACCGGGTAGCCATTAAGGGCACCGAGAGGGTTAGTTACCCTTTGATCAATTTTGTTTTGTTAAAAGCACTAGAACTTCCATTTTTAAATCGAACATGCTCACTCCGAAGTTTGTAAGACCATCTCCTTCATAGGAAATGGCTGGTGGAGGGGGGCAGATATTAGCGTTGTCTCTGATTTTTAACGAATGGAAATCTCCCAACTTTCTACGGCCATCCATTCCGTATTGTGTGCCTGAAAAAAAATATGGATGGCATTTTTCTTACTAAGTCTGCCTCATTTTATTTACTATGAAGTCAAAGTTACGCCTCAGTAGATGTATTAGACTCTACTGAGATTAATTGAACGCTTGTGAGATATTTGTCCTTTGATTGATAGGGTGAATTTTGTAGCGCATTAGAAATAACGGAGAGCGCATTAGAAGACCGTAAAGTATAAAATATTTCTGATATGATGTCTAAAAGTGACAAACAGAATCAAAACAATATAACGTTAAGCCATCTTGTTTAAACTGCATAGATGGCATAAAAAAACTAACGCCATAAGCAATATTAAACAGCTTGTTGTAACGAAGTGTAAGTAAGGAGCAAATCGAGCCAATAGTAGCCGAAACTTCTAAAAGAAGGATTTTTGATAGCATTTGATACATAAAAAGAATTGTTTTTTTTCGCTGATTCCAAATATACAATTTGTTAAGTTTAATGTTACCCATTAAGACCTTCGAGCCTGAGAAAATTTGCCTGATTTTCGAAAAGTGGGAAAACACCCCCAAAATTCAAGACATCTTAATTAAAAAAGAGGTTTCAAGGGCCTATACCCAAGAATTTATAATTTTCCATTTTTCACCTGAAAAAGATCAAGGATGCGTATTTATTTGTTTCTATGTTCTTTGCTTTTCCCCAGAGGTGATCGCACCGAAGCAATGGTCCCAGAAGATCGAGAGAGGGGTCATTTCAACGGAAATCAAAAGTTCTAGTGTCCTTTTTAAGTGACCAAATTGATTGCACTACAGGAAAGTGGCGTTTTCTGCTATTTTATGACAGCAAACTACAATTTTGTCCCAAAGAGGACCAAGTTGCTATTACTTGAAAACTCTGAGATAGCAAGTAGACGTAAAAAAAAAAAAAAAAAAAAAAATAAATTGAGCTTCCCAGTTGCAGAGGAACTAATGTCGCATGGTAGCGTATTTGCTCCTGAAAAGCCACGTAATCAGTACAAGATAAATGGTTAATGTGGGTATTTATCTTAATGCTTAATTTAAAAAAGTTAATGCAGTTGATTTTTAATGAAATTAAGTTAAATGACGCATAATATTGCATCAGCTGTTACGAAGGAGGGGCGGTAGATCATTGTGTAGAATTTAGATGACTAAAAATAGTGTATATCAATACCCAAGTTGTCTAACTCTCCATTAGCCTTCAGATAAATATTTATTGATGGGTGGGGGGGGGGGGGGTAGTGATTAATCATTCATCTCTCTGCATTTTGACTAAATGTGAATAAGGGTACTGCGGGATGACACTATCCTTCTTTTTGTGGAAAAATGTTTATGACAATTATTTTAAAGTTTTTCTTAACGAAACTGATTTGCTTCATACATCACGAAATTATAAACAGTTATGTGGAATTGTGCATTAGCTATTATGTGCGGTGGGCCACTTTGTAGCCGAGGGGGGGGGGGGCAGATGCGACAATGAGTGTATTTTAATGCCCTAATTTTTTAACTCTCGCTGCGCCTTCAAATAAATATAGAATTTTTGGGGGACAGGGGGGGGGGTTGGTGGATATCTAATCCCCCTTTATTCTAGAGAATTTTTTTTATCTATAGCATTATTATTGGTCTCAGGGGGGGGGGGGGTAATAGTGCCCCTTCCATTGAGACAAAGTTTTTATGTAGTATAAACCATTCAATTAACAAGCCTGCCGGCAAAAAAGTGAAAACGTGAAGCAAGGCATCATCAACTTCGCCAGGAAATTTCTTTGTTGGGAGGAGGGGGACAAGTGCTTCCAGGAGCTTTGTTTTTAGTTATTTTAAATGGTAATATTTCTTTTTCCTGTTTATATACAATGTTTCAATGTATTAAAACATGTGTATAAAATGTATTTAAGCATTAGAGAACCCTATTCCAGAGGTCGCAATGGCTTCAGCCGTGTAGAAGATCAAAAGTCACGTATCATTTCTGTCCTTATGATTAGTACCACCTTTCTGTCCACAAGAGATTCTTTAGTAAAAATATCATTAAGGATTCATTCAGGAAAACTACAGTTCATCGAAAATTTTGACTAAATATTCAAATTTTATCCAAAGTTTTAGTTACAATCCTGTATTTTAGTTCCTAAGCAAAAACTGAAAATGGGGGTTGCTAGCAATTAATTTACATTTATTGATACATACAGTTTTTCCAGCAAGAAATGAGAGTTTATGGGGCCGGTCACCCTTATCTTGCCTTACTTAGGCCTAGGCATCATTTGAAAAACGATAAGAAATAAAATAAAAAACAGTTTTCAACAGGAGATAAGGAGAAGTATCAAAACTGAAAACGAACATAAATTATTCCGTATATGAGGTGGCTGCCCTCTCATCAACCCCTGGCTATTTACGCTAAAGTTTGACTTTTGTTCGAATTCTTTGTGAACGACTGCTAAATCACAAAAGCCCTTGAATTAGAACAAAAAAGTTTTTAAAACACTTAAACAATTTAACGTAAAGAGCCAGCGATTGAGGAGGGGGCTGCCGCCCTCACATGCGGGATGATTTCTTTTTGTTTTAAACTGGCTCCTTAATTTTAGTTGAAAAAGCCTTTGTTTAAACTAATAATGAAACAGAATAAAATATCTGCACTGTTATACAATATTTCATGCGCTGTTGATATATACTACAATATATATCAGTACCTCAACATGTGTACCTTACGGTTTTATTCGAAAACTAGACGATGAAGACTTTTTTTTCTTGAAGATCTTCTTGAAAATAAAGTCTCATCAATTTGTCCTTGACTTTGAAAGATTCTTCACATGTCAACGCAACTATTGGGGAGGTATCTATGGAGGGGAAGCGAGAGGAAGAAAGAGTTTAACCAGGGCTTCCACTCTCGAATCTTAAAATTCGGGGACAAGTCTAAAAAATTCGGGGATTTCTCGGGGACAAGTCTTCGAGATTCGGGGAATTTTCGGGGAAAAAACAAAATGGAATTTTATTGCGAAAACTTGGGGGCCAAAATCGGTTTTAGCTTCGTTTTCAGGTTCAAGTAGGGCTTGGATCCGCGTAGTAAATGAAGTCTTTTACAGAGTAAGTTTTAGAGCCAGAGCATGAGATTGAAAACCATAGCTGAAAACGCTTATTGCTGATATAGCGGCGAAAACTTCAAAATTGTCTAAGAAAAAATAGTGAACTGTAAATACCAGTAGCAGTTTTTCATCACGTCATTAATCTCACTAATTCATTAATAATAATTAAAAGCAAATATTGTTTGCGGTTTCTAGATAGGTAAGTTAAACAGACAAAATTCAACCTATAAGTATGGAGCAACATTAAAACTTAAAACAAACAAGAACTAAACTAAACAAGTAAATTTAAATTAAATTAAAAAGGGAATTTTGACGACAATTGAAACATTATTGTTTTTTCATAGTGATTCTAAGGTTTTAGGTTTTTACCCCCCCCCCCTCCGGAAAATCCTCCCGCTGAAAAAAACCGGGGTACTTGTTAAGAATCCAGTAAACACGCGAAAAACCACATTTAGAAGCTAATGAAATCCTAATTAAAAACCGGTTTCCGCTGCCTTGTGAGGTATTGCTCACTCCGTGAAAAATGTTTAAACGTTAGTTTTTTGGGGTTGAAGGGGCAAAAAAAAGGTACCTAGTTTTCGTTAGGTTACATCTCCAAGCGTAAGATTGGGTCGACAAAGAGAAAGTCAAAACAAATAAGAAGAATTTTGTTTAGGAATTCTGGCAAATTCCACAGTGTAATTTCCCCTCAAAGTTTTATCCCTCGGAAACCTCCATCCCCATGGAAAGTTCTCCCTATGGAAAATCCTCCAGCAGAAAATTCAATCCTTTACACGACAAAAGTATGCCTACTTCTTAATAACATATATTATACATAAACAATGGGCAAATTTTATATTTTCAAGACCTTTCCCCAGGGGCTTTGGGATATCAAATTAACTCCGAAGGCGAAGTTATTTGGTCTCTCAACTATGCTGAACAAAATGGCCAAGGTAGCTCTACATTTTTAAGCAAACAATTTTGGGGAGAATAGGGTGTGGAAGGGGGCATAGTTGCCATCCACATGAAAAAAAAAACATTTTCTGAGAAAGTCCATATTTTTGGAGATAGGTGCTTTAACCCTCTACA
This sequence comes from Artemia sp. Qi Xiang Cuo, assembly GCF_049724085.1. Classification (NCBI taxonomy): domain Eukaryota; kingdom Metazoa; phylum Arthropoda; class Branchiopoda; order Anostraca; family Artemiidae; genus Artemia; species Artemia sp. Qi Xiang Cuo. The sequence goes on from NC_142799.1 coordinate 33,387,236, forward strand.
GTTGTGTTCTCTGATACGCTGAATATGATGGTGTTATTTTCTGTTAAAGTTTTTTTGATATTTTTTTTTTTTTTTTTTAAATAATATAACAGAAATTACATATAATTCAAACTAATCAATTTCCCAGAAATCTGGTCTGATGTCACTTACCTAGTATTTCTGGCTCTTTGATTGGCTTAGAAAGAGGATGTGGTCTGGTTCGTCGACAGATTTTAGGTCCCTGATTGGCTGTGATCTTGTTCGTCCAGTTGTTCGTCCTGTATATTAAGGGTGTGTGGTCTTGTATAGTTAGTATGTTAAGGGCAGTCTCTACTAGCCTAAATGTGTTTTAAAGATGTCTGAAAATTCTGATGATTCTGTTCCGAATTTTTGTCCTGTTAGTTTAAAAGGAAATCAAGTTTCTTTGTCGAAAGGGGTCATCAAAATAGAGCCAAAGGTGAGGTTGGACCATTAATTGGATCACATTTGTTTATTAATTTGATCAAAGTTGAGATGCTTTCACCGTTAAGATTGTTGTTCATTTAATGTTTCAGTTTATTATAAAAAGATAATTTATTCTTCTTGTTCCACTTGCTAGTGTTTTTTTAACGTTGTTTCTGAGCCAAAAAAAAGTAAGGAGTCCTGCTCTTAATTTATTTTATTACGCTGTTATAACCAAATAAAGTTGATACAAATTATATTCCCAATAACGTTATAAACGCATCAAAGTTGAGAACAAGACAAAGCTGGTTTCTGCAAAACTGGCTAGTGAACTGAAAGTTCGGCGATCTTTTATTGCTGAGCTTACGGACGCCTTTATTCTGAATTAATTAATCACACAATATCTAGTAGTCTAGATGCCCTAATCCTGGGACCACATGTGAGTTCGCTCTTTCACCTGATGGGGGGGGGGAATGCAACTAGCGGTTTAAAAGTAAAGATAGCCTGTTCCTTCCCTAAGTCTTCAAGAGGACATTTTTCTTCAAATGATAGCGATGAAAAGATTCTTGGGGAGTGTTTTCCCCTTTTTTCAAAAATTATGCAAATTTTCTCGGGCTCGTAGTTTTTGAAGAGTGAAACTGAACTTAATGAATCTTATATATTTGGTAACAACATAATAATCCTGTTGATATATCTGTTGTTTTTTAAAATTTCGGTTACTATTGAGCCGTGTTTCTCCTTGCTTATAGTTTGTTACTATGAACTGTTTGATGACTGCCATATTTAGATAAAAAATTTAATGGTGAATAGAGATAAAATAATCAGTTATTTGGTTTTTTATCACATGAAATAAAGTAATGGAAATCACTTCAAAGTATTTTGTTTTTGGTGTGCCGAAACCAAAATAGAAATGAGCGAATTAAGAAACGATAAACAACTAGAAAAGTTAGAAGTTTGATAAAATTGGCTTACTATTAAATTGGAGATCTAGAGGTAATCGTAGCTGCTTTTTCAGCAGTCGCATGAGCCTTAATACTTGACAACATTTTTGCCATTTCTAAATTCACGATAATAGAGAAGGAATTCGCATCCAATCGCTTCATTCCCATTTTGGTTTGAAACATGGATTCCACTCAAATATTTGATAAAGAGTTTCGTATTTCTGTTTTCACATCACTGAGAACACTAAACAAGCGTTCTGCCGTCACTTTTGAGAATGGTAATGAATGCATGAATTCCAAAACTTTTCTTAGATTTTCGAACATCGGTTTTCAGGAAGGGTAGGTATTTTTGAAAATAAGTTTCCAATGTTCTTCAAGAGTCTCCATGTCAGTGTCAATATCTTTCAACAAAACTGTGCTTTGTTCCCGCCACTCTCTATCAATTAAAGCCTTATTCCATGACGGCAATCCCCGTGATCTCAGAAAATCAGCTAGGCTGGCAGGATTCAAATTTCGGGCATTGACAGGCTCGAGCATTCTTATGTACTCGTAGGCATCAGAATCAAAAGAAAAGCGGTTTTGTATTTGAAGTATAGCCTCTTAGTAAAATTCCCTAGCTGTAACATAGCTTCTTAACTTCCATCTGCGAGATATCCAGATTCGAACTCACTATGGATGTCAGTTCGTCATGTGCTGAATATCTTAGATAAACCATCTGAACTTCTAGATATTGGGTCTCTTCCGTCAAGTCAAGAAAGAGTACATTTGTGCAGTTTCGGACGTAGGCACCGTGCATGAATTTTATGGCAAGCGTTGCAATAAGCTTTTCCGTTTCTGACTTTAGTCTATGGAAAATAGGTGATTGCGACTAAAACAGAATATTGAAATCGTTCATTAGGCCAATAGCATAGTCAACAAACATTATAAGTACTTTCATAAAAGGGTTTTTTAAACCCGCTGAGGACAAGTTCGTTTGTATGAGTAGAGTCGTCAAAGTTATAGCTGGTGAAATACAAAGGTAGGGCGTTCCACTGCTCAAGTATTCTTCACACGCAAGTGTGGAGGGACAGCCAACGAGTTTGTCCAGGGGCTACAATTTTGTGGATTGGAGTATTTGAAAAAACTTGGAATTCTTTCAAAACTGTGATCCATTTCACGCTCATTGAAAAGTGATTATACACCTGGCGACATAAGTGTTCAAGAGTTTTTGGCAGCTTTTTACAAGCGTATGACGCGCACAGATGGATGGGGTGGCAACTACGCTTGACAACTACAACCCATGGGTAATTGTGACTGATCAGTTTTGCCACAGAATTATTACACCCCATCATTGAATTTGAGGTGTCAGAACAGAAACCAACCCAATTTCGTATCGGGACATCGTTTTTTTCAAGGACGTCTCGGAAAACTCAACAAAATCAAGAAGATCAACTTCAGTGTCAAGACTATCGCTGTAAAATGAAACACAGATGGCCAATTGCTTGGCTTTGCCCACATCTGTTGTTTCATCTATTATTATGGAAAGTGTCCTTTTGTTCAACTCGTTCAGCAATTTTTTCTTAAAGTATGATCCAAGGCCCTGTCTCACTACGTTAGCGACTTTCTGTTTCCCTAGTCTAACTTTACTCAAAAAGTTTTGATGAGGTAAGTTTTGCAGGAACGGAACGAGGGAGTCAGCAAGTGAGAACGGAAGGTTATGTTGAACTAGAAACGAAGTAATTCTAGCCTCGGTTTCTAGAACCGACGCTGCGTTGTCGACACTTGTAAAATTACTAATTATACATGCATTATTTTTCGGAATGACTGCATTTTTCTTGTGGGTTTTCGACATAGAATGCTTCGTCAAATCATTCCTTCCTTTTTTGCAGCTTAGTTCAGCATTGCACCATAAGCAAATTGCCGAATCACTACTTGGTTTCTTTGTGAGCCAGCCTTTGAACATTTCTTCAGTTTCCCAGGATTTTAAGTATTTCTGAAAATATTTGTCACTTTTCTCAAAATATTTTTTCGTTTTCGAACTGTTAGACACGAGTGAGCCATTTGCAAGCGAGGAGTCACTATCATCGTTTAAAGAAATTTCTAGCTCATCATAACTGCCCTCCGGGGAAATAATATCTGGCTGAGAGTTGTGTCTATTGTTAGATAAGGCTATAGCTTTTCCTTCGTTCGAATCTGAAAGATCGCTATCCAAAACAAAATCATCTGCGTGAAAATTTGCCATTTTAGCGGATACAGCCAGTGACTTTCAGCCTCGAATTAAAACAGATAACAAGCATCTAACCGAGAAAATACTATAGTTCTTTTATAGTGAACACGTGTGAACTGTAAATACCAGTAGCAATTTTTAATTAAGTCATTAATCTCAGTAATTCATTAATAATATTTAAAAACAAAACAAATATTTTTTGCAGTTTCTAGATAGTTAAATAGGCAAAATTCAACTTATAAGTAAAGGGCAACATTAAGACTTAAAACAAACAGGAACTAAATTAAAACAGTAAATTTAAACTTAAATTAAAAAGGGAATTTTTAGGACAATTGATTAATTATTGTTTTTTCATGCTGATTCCAAGGTACTAGGTGTTTACATCCCCCCCCTCCCGCCCCCAGAAAATCCCCCGTGGAAAAAACGGCAAATACGCCCCCGCGAAAAAAAACCCACAGAAACCCCCCCCCCCTGTGGAAAATACCCCCTCGGAACATACATTTTTTTCATTTTTTGTTTTTACTATGATTTCCTTTCTTTTTGGTTACCTAATTATTACTATATTAACTAATATTACTATATTACTATATTAACCCCCATCCCTCCCACCACCCCTGCGGCCGTCAATGTTCCAAATATAGTACCTATTGCAGTCTCATAATGAGAATCCCATAAAAAAGAGACTCATTTTTCACGGTGAAATTTTCACGGTGAAATTTTCACGGTAAGTAGATTGTATTTAGCGATAGTTCTTAAGAAAAAATACAATTATACCCCCCCCCCCGAAAAATAGATCTGCCCCCTGGGAAATACCCCCCCCCCTTGGAAAATAAGGTTTCCAAATTTAAGACTTTTATTTCAGTTTTTTTTAGTTTCGTTGAAATGTGCTAAGGAACGGGAAAAAGAGCAATTTAAACAACAGATGTATCTAAAAAAAAAATTAGAAAAAAAAATGCAAATCCATTTGTGCTAAAAAGACTTCCATATGAACTTCTGCAATTTTTGGCAGTAGCGGGTGCCAAATTAGAAAAAAATTTAAGAAGAGAAAAATGTAGGCGAACAGTCATCAAAATTAAGGTAAAATATATGGCACCAAAAAAAATTAAGTTTTAGCCATTCTTTGAAAAGATAGTTGGCTTTGGGAACCAACAAATTCTTATTGTCTAAATTTTATGGACAAAAGCGTTGTCGAATTCTGCGAGTTAGTTTTTCTTATCTTCCAAATGTAAAACTACCACAAATCACCATTAATCAATAAACGAAACCTAAAACTAATAGAAATTACAATAGATAGCCTAGTCATACTCAAAACGAGCAAAAATTAAAAGCAGTATGTCTGACAACACCCTTGTCTTCTTCAAACCAGAACATAATTTGCACTTTACTTAAAAAGAACAGATAACCATGTATTGTCAGCTTGATATAAATATTCTGATATTTATTCCTTATAGTCTTAAAACTTCTTTATTTGTTGAAAAAGTTTTTATATTAATTTCCGTTCATTTTTTGTTGACATAGTCTTTTTCATATAAGAAAACATCTTGTATTTGTTTTATTTTTTTTTCTATTAGACTCCATAGTTTTTACTTTCAAGATGATTTAACGTTCTTTCTGCTCATTTTTGGTTTGATGAGGCTTTTACTTTTCTTTAAAAAACTTATGTTTCCCATTAACAAATACTATCTGTAAGTAATTAGATAAAAACAACAAGTTCTTCATCTGAAAGTAAGGAGCAACATGAAACCTTAATACGAACTGAAATTATTACATATATGAAAGGGGTTGCCTCCTCCTCAAGACCTTGCTCTTTACGTTAAAGTTTTTTTTAAATAAAGTTGTTTTTTCAACAATTATAAAGCAAAGCTTATTAATCTAATTAAACGGCCATTGTGTTTCAGGAATCGTTCTTAAAGAATGAGGACAAAAAGTCAAAACGTTTGTGTAAAGAGCAAGGTCTTGTGGAAAGGGGCAACTCTTTCATATCCGTAATAATTCCTGGTCATTTTAAGTTTTGATGATAATTCTTACTTTCAGTTGAAAAAACTTATTTTTCTATTTAATTTCTGATTGTTTTTAAATAATACCGGGAAATCCAGCTCTCTCTCTATAAATAATTCCGGCACTTGTATCTTATACGCCACTCACTCAAGTTTACGAGGTGTAAAACTCGAGAATACACCGGTTTCTTCGTTGCTTTAGAAACAAATTCGGGCTATATATTTGCACATTAGGGGGAGGGGGGGGTAAATTAAAGCGGGTCTGCATGGAAAATGTGTCATTCTGCATATTATGAAGTAAGAATTGTTTTCTGAACTGTCAAAAATACTTTACCCCCCTCCCTTATGTGCAAATATAGAACCCAAATTATATATTTCCCATCTATTCTGTCACTTGTCTTTGTCTTGTCTCGTGCTAAGCTGAAAGAAACTGACGAAGAAACCGGTTTGTTCTCGAGTTTTATACAGCGTAAACTTGAGTGAGTGGTGTATTTTTCGGGGAGGGGTATTTTCTGGGGGCATTTCCAGGGGGATAATCACCGGGGGGGATGTAAGCACAGGACACCAATTTGTACACACCCAATGTAACCAAAATTAAAACGGTAAGAATTCCTGGCAAAAAGATCAATTCCTTTAATGTATCCTGTTTTTAATCATTAGTTATTAAACATTAATACAGTATGTCCACATCCAAAAATAGCAAAAGAAAACAAAAACTAAACTTACGATTCGTCTTTTAAAACAATTCTTCTTCTCTAGAAGTTCAATTTCGAAACCCAAATTCCAACTTTCAACTGAGCGTTTCGTACTTTCGTTAAACAACTTCAAGTTTAATTCTTGACAAATCTTGTCAAGATTGTCTTGACCACGAATGATGTAAATGTGAAAATGTTATAGCATTCAAGTCGAAATGGTTTAAAATAAATTCAGGAAAATGATACTTTTGTGAACATATGAAGAAACGTCTATGCTTAAATTATATCAGTCTGGTTCTTACGCAAAGCAACAAAGAAGACGAAAATTAACGAACAAGAGTAATTATAAATTATGGTATTTAAAATAATTTTTGCTAGGGGTTACACCATGATTGGGTGATTTTCAGGGAAATTTCGGCGATTCGGCGAAAACAAAAAATTCGGGAGACACATAGATTTTCGGGGAAATCCCGAAAATTCGGGGATAGTGGAAGGGTTTAACGCTCCCATCTAATTTACCATTTTTGTGTGAGTTTTTTTTTGTATCCACATGATTTCTTGGGTTCAGGGATATTTCCTATATATTTCATACAAATATCTTCTGTTTACACTAACCCTCTTCTCTCAAAATGCGCTTCCGTGCACACACCTGCTTTATAATAACTGCGAGTAGAAATTGGTATTCAGTTATGAAATAGTAGTTATGTAGCTTAGAGTATAAACAACCCTTAGATTATTGGTATGTTTTTGTGTTTTATTTCAGATAAATAAGGACAACAAAGGAGAAGAATACTACAATAAGCTTTTAGTAGAAGTCGTGGAGAATGGAAGAAAAGTTTATCAACTGACGGATGCTCTTTATGCCTTCCATAATCTGCATGACTTGCCGTAGCCTGATTGTATTAAAAAGAAAAACATCTTCAATGCCAACCATTATTTTGAAAGATGTGTATACTCGAAAATTTTTATTTTCATTTTGTATTAGCTAAGAGCAGATCTACTTGAGCTAGATTAGGATATTAAACAGCCATGTAAAAAATAATTGAGTTCAGGATGGAAGGGAAAAGATTTTGAAAAACGCAAGAAAATGGCAAATTATATAGACGATTTTAGAAATTATAGGAAAAATATTGATAATTATGTGGGAGGGGGGATTATTATCATTGGAATATTGATCTCATCCAAACTTAATGCGAAGTTTCCATGTTTTCTGATTGTTCAGGTTTTCTGAAATGCCAAAAAGGAATTTACAAGCTGTAATTTTTTAGATTTTTTCTAATATTTTCTGTGGACAAACCTTTTTTTAGTTGATGCCTTCCACGCCATGTCCCTCCAGTGCCATGTTTTCTAATATTTCTTTTTTTGCCAATTTCTTAAAAGCTGTGAGTTGCTTCATATAATTGTTATTTTTTCTTGGTTTTAATTCGGTACGTAGCAGAAATTATTGTCTGCATTTCACATTCCATAAAATATGTATGATTCAACCTTTTAAAGTAAGAAGGTATAACCAGATTTTTGTTTTGTTATTTTACGACTCAAAAGAAAGAATTTCTTCTTTAAATGCTTCCATGTTCAACAGTTTTCAAGTTTTGTTAGTTTTTTTTCGCTATTTATTTAATGCTTTCTGTCTAGCTTGGAGTTTAGCTACATATATGGACTTCTTTTGTTTTTCTTATATCTCATGCCATTTTATCATATTAGATTTGGGATATTTTAAATGCGGGTCAAGATACTTTGAATTTTGACAACCGTTTTCTTTTTTCTAAACCGATTTAGTAGGCTATATAACTTTGAAAACCTAATCTTTAGTTGAAAATAGTGAACAAGCCAGAGGGAAGTTCCCTTCCCATATGAAACCACTTGAGCCTAGGAATATATATGTTCTACTGACTCTCCAATGGCTATAGATGTTTGAAATAAATTAAGCTTTTCTTTTGTGCCTTTCTAGTGCTCTTGTTTTGAGTGAAAATTTTGTGTATTGTCTTTTTTTGTATCTAATACTTGCCATACCAAAACATATTTCATTTTTTTTCTTCTTTTTTTTTGAAAACGACGCAAGTAAAGAGGGAAGTTATAAAGATCAGACTTTTAGTGTTCGAGAAATTTAGTCAAAGGCTATCGTCCTGGGTGGTCACTCAATGGGAATATTTGTTATTGTCACTTTTGCGATAAATGCCCAGATGCTACAATCAACGATGAAAATAATTAGTATTCGTTCTAAGAACAAAGTTTGCTGGTTAAAATTTTGGTGACTTTTTTGCTTGAAATACTCGTATAAATGTGAGTATAACTACATTCCAGTTGCTTCAGTTCAACTCAGCTTGTATTTGAACTTGTTGTACGATATTTTGTAGTATTAGATATAAAATTTGATTGTTCTTGGGTAAAATTAAACGCACAGACAAGGGGGTTGCTGTTTTTTTTTTTAGTAAAAATTATATTTTATCATAGTTGTTTTTGTAAACAGATAAGCTTAAACAAAAGTTTTGAAACTGTCATTTGGGTTAAAAAAACAACAACGAAATAAAACATTCACTCATGGTTGAAATAAAACGAGGAGGAAGTGGGTAGAGCAAAAGATTTTAGTTTTCATTTTTTGCCTTTTTGTTGTACTTGTTATTGGCTTGTCAAAATTAAACGGTAAATGTAATATATCTCCTATGTTTTCTTTACATGTAGGTGTATGTAATTGTCATCATTAAAATTTGTATTTGTTTTATGTGAGTTTAATACAGCATACATAACATAGAAAAAAGGAAAAAAAAATTTGTCATTGAAGGAATGAAGGAAAAACTCACCCACTATTTGTTTTAGGATCATATTGGGACCGGGAAACAAAAACTTACGAAAATGATTAAAACAGTTAATAGTATTTAACTTTAGTGGTTATTTGCATAAAAATGTGAAATCCTAGCCTCTAATACTACTATTTTTGAAAGATCATTACAGTACCCGGTCACTTTAAGATCAGTGCAGCTGTGCATGCTCCTTTTCCACCCCACTCTGTTCAAAGCTTCAATGCCTCCGTTTAAGGGTTGCAACCGCGGTCAGTTCCTAAAGTGCTAAAATTGCCCAAGTTTGTGACGACACAGCGATTTTCGGTGCTATAGTTAAAAAAAAAATTGCGCATATTATGGCTTGCACCGCGACACGCGCATAGTTCGTTTAAATATACTTGGCTTAGTTTTAGGTTGATTTTTAATCTTTTTATGTATGTTTGTTTCAAAGTTGGTTGTTTCAAACTTAATGCCAATCTTTCAAAACGAACACGGCAAAAAGGCGGTCCTGGTTATATAAAACTTAGTGCCAATTTTTTGAAACAAATACGGCCAAAAGGTGGTCCGTGGTTTTTGTTAATTCCTCTACCTTTTTCCCAATCCTCATTATTTCGTCCAAGACAAAAAGGAAAAATTGTAGCACCAAAGTGCTACAAGTTGTAGCACGAAAGTGCTACTTTTTAGTCATTCAATGTAGCGCGTGATGCACATGATAAACTAGTGCTAAAATACCACTTTCGTGCTGCAGGGGGCAAACCTGCTCCGATTAAGTTTCTGGTTTCCTTAGATATTTTTTACGAGGTTTTCCCAACCGATTCGAGGATTTTCTGCTTTTCGTCTGGCCACGGGCGAATTCCAAAAAAGTAAAATTTTTGGCAACCTATCAGGCTTAATCCTTACCGTCTTAGTGTTTCTGTCATCATATTCTTAGAAAATGGCAATTTTCGTGCAACCAATTGTTCACAACTTTGACCTATGGCAGCCCTGCAGTTACCACAAAAGTGCTGACTTAAAAAAAAAAAAATGTCTCCCTTGTTTTATTATTGTAAAGTCTGAGAATGGCTATGGCTTATTCGAAAATTCTTAGTTTTATACCCTCATAATAGCCAAAAACTGATCAAAAGGCAACCTCCCATCCGTTCAACGTCTAGTGTGTCCCATCAGCAGTACTTGGCAGTGGATAGTAGCCATTTTACACTAAGCAGTGGAAGTCCAAAATATGTTTCGGGGTGGCATGATAAGTGCAGGTCCAGATCTGAGGACCCCAAATTATACAAAGAACCCATATACGACAGGAAGGTCATAGAAATATTTGAACAAAAAGACGGACATGTGGCGCCTTGTTTAAATTAGAGTCATATATGGACTTTCAATCTGTATGGTTGAAGGGCATAAAGTGAGGCCCTCGGACACCTGCTTGCTCCAGCTCTCTGCACAATTATTTATTTTCATAAAAGAATATATTTAAAGATCTTTGAGCTGGCTGATTACAAATCCAACACTGTGTAATATGGAATATGTATGTCCAAAGCCTAAAGACACGTAGCCTATATATTTCGCAAATTGTGGACATATCACAGCTTATTTAAATCATCGTCATCCAAGAATTTTCAATCTACATGATTGAAGTGCCCAGTCTCTGGCTTATGCCCCTTCCTACACCCCCACCCACTTCACACATATAAAGATGTTAACCTCTTTTTATTCATGATCATTCAGGATAATTTGGGGAATGGTCTTGCATTAAATGTTATCGTATGACTGCCCTAAATGGAAATAAATCAAGTACTTATTTCACAAATGAGTTACGATTTCAGCCGAAATTGGGTTCATAAGGATGTTCAAGCTTGCTGATTAAAAATTTGAGGCTAATGCTTAAATATAGGCTTGATTTTACTCGCAGTAAGACCAGGTGTCTTCCACCTCACCTGGCATATGAATTCAGATCTTTTGTAAAATTGAAATAAAAAAGCCTAAAATTAAAACATGTCAAAAATAATTTTCATTAAGGATGGATGTTTTACCCTTTGTTGAGTCTGAATCATGGAAGGATTTTCAACCCGTATGACGATGGCCAAAAGTGAGGGCTTCGTCCCTCCCCCAGCTCAGTTTCGCACATGTACAGGGTGGGCGGAAAGTAACTCCCTATTTTAAATTACTTATAAATTGTATATAATTTGTTACTGCTTTGTCATATTTTTATGATTAGTTCTCTCAAATGGTACAATTTTATTGATAGTTTTGTTTTTGATTTCAGATAAAACTGTAACATGGCTCAGCAGTTAACACTTCAGGAGCGTGCCCAGCTGGCGTCACGATATGAAGTTTGGCAATCTGTCGTACGAGTTCAACGATGGTGGCGGACTATTCATGGACCACGTGCCCAAGTGGATCCAAAAACAATAAGAAACTGTCACGCGAAGCTCATGACCACAGGATCTGTGGTAGATGTTTGCAGAAGTGGATGCCCTTCAACATCCACGACCCATGAGACAGTGCACGCAGTCCAAGCAATGTTCCAGCGTAGTCCAGGAAAGTCAACTCGCCAGGCAGCTCGGGAAAGTGGACTCACCCGCTACACAGTGCGAATTGTGCTCAAGAAAGAGTTGAACTGGCGTGCGTGGGAGCCGCACTACTGCCAATCACTCTCGGATGAGGACTGTGACATTCGCATGGAGTTTGGAGAAATCATGCTGGCTTGGCATGAAGAGTGGCCCCATCTCTTCCGTAACATCCTCTGGACTGATGAGGCTTTGTTTTACGTCGGAGACTTTGTCAACCGTCACAACTGCCACTACTGGGCAGGAGAGGATCCTATGATGACAGTTGAAAAACAGCAAAATCGACCCAAAGTAACGGTGTGGTATCACCTCAGATCAGGTTGTGGGCCCATTTCTTCTGCGCAACACCATGAATGCTGAACGATACCTTGATATGTTGCGTGATAGAGTCTGGCCAGTTGTCAGCACATGCGAGAACATCGACGAGTTGATATTTATGCAAGATGGCGCCCCACCACACTTTGCTCTTGTTGTCCGCGAATGGCTGGATGCTCGATTTCCGGGGCGTTGGTTCGGACGTCGGGGTCCACATGAATGATCATCCCGGAGCCCGGATTTGACACCCTGTGACTTTTTTCTTTTGGATTGGGTAAAGAAAAAAGTCTACAGCTCCAAACCAATAACAGTCGAAAAACTGGAGGATCGAATAAAGGGAGGCATGTCCACCATCCCAGCGGAGTTCCTGAGAAAGTCAGTGGATGCCATTCCTGATCGTTTGCAGCAGATGGTGGAAAGATCTGGGGCACATATTGAATTTTAGAGATAACTTACCATTTATGCCTACCTTGTATGATTAATTTTTTTGAGAATAAATAAATATAATGTACATTGTTTTATTAATCAAAATAGGGAGTTACTTTCCACCCAAGTACCTAAATTTATATGTATTTAGGAGCCGTCTCTTTGAGCTTGCTCTTGGGCCCAAAAATAGGCAAGTTTGGAACCGGTTAGTGCAGTCCCAACTTAGTCCCAGCCTAGTGTGGGACTAGTTAATTTAAATTTAGCAGATGCTTATTTTGTTCCAAATTACCCTTCGTGCACAATTTAGCAAATATGCAATATAATTTTGCATTCGGACATCAATACATCACTAACCTGCAATTTTGCCCGGTAAACTTTTATCTTTGAGTCATCAGAGTGTAAAATATTATAGACAAAAGAGAACACTAAATGAGACAGTAAAAAGTATATTTGTCTAAAATATGTACACTACATTCCAATAGAATTTACACACCGTGAAATTCGTTATGTTTATGAGCTTCCTTGATATCGGCTTGCATTCTGTTGATGTACTTATCGGACATGGGAACATAGTAAGCTCCTTTATAATCAGCTCTGGATTTCATGAGTTGTCCAACTTTCTTTTCCAGTATTCTAAAAAAAAACACCTCTTGTAAAGACCAAGAAAGAAAAACTAATTCCATTTTGCCATTGAACTTGACATCAAATATTACAGGGAACTGATAAGATATGATAAGATAAAGCTCTTTTTGTTACTCAAGTCTGTGCTTTCATCAACTATTATCGAGAATTTCTGTTTCTTGATAATTTCGCACAGATCTTCGAAACCAACTTCGCCAATTTGGATTGTACCACAAAAGTTTCAAATATACCGCATTGTACCACGACCTCTAAATTGTACCAAAACGGTACAATTGTATCGCGTTGGCAACGCTGCTGAAGTGTCTGCTTTACTCCGCGGTCGAAATTTACCAATTCTATGCCGGAAACTATTAACACGACAATGGTCGGTTTTAAATTGTGTCAACTGGTATTTTGGCTCAAAAGAAGAAGCAGCAATTAAATAATTTGTACTCGAAAAGAAACAGCTTTCTTTCCCAGCTTCTTCTTGGATCGTTGATCTTAATGTCAAGACATTTTTTATTTGAAATTGTAACATGCATAGATTCATTAGTACTAAATGCTTCAACAGTATTTTGGTGCTTTGGTGCACCAACTTTGGTACTTTAATCCGTATTCAAGAGAAACAAAAACTAATAGCACCAGTTGGCACTGTATCGGCAGCATCAGATTAACTAAAAACAAACTTTTTTTAAGATTATTAAGACTTGGATTCTAATAAATAAATCCAGGCTTGCTTGGATCCAACATAAAATTTTCTGGGAGCGGGAAAAGTCTCTTTATGTAAACTACTTTTGTTACCTACACGATAACTATGACTAGGTTAATATGCAGTAAGTTAGACTGGAAGAAAATAAAAGAAAACATAAGTAACCCCCCCCCTAGGAAAAAGCGGTTGTTTTTATTTTCTGCGTAACATAAAGCAACAGTAAAGGACTAGGTTAATATGCAGATATTAGATTAGTTTCGAAAAAAATAAAAATGCATAGTAATGCCCTCTTTAGTCTCCTTGCAACATTTATACTTTAAAAAGTGAGATTCAGTAAAGGTAAAACGAGACTAACGAAAAAATAGCGACGTCAACCTTCAGATGAAAGTTGAGCAATTACTTGGTTGACACCGTTATTACATAATCGTTTTTTTTTGTAATAGAAACGTATTCTAAGCTGGCTGGAATATTTCAAAAACTTAGATCGAAGAAAATAGAAAGCTGAGAGTCAGGTCTTTATTGGTTTAACATGCCTCTCATATGAACACTGCAAACAGTGACGCACTGCGCAGTTGAATTAATAAAGTAAAGAAAATAACTTACAACACTGGCTCCCAAGAAATACTGCAGTACAGGGAAATATTAAAAAAATAACACAAATACTAACTACTGGCCCAATTCCCATTAGGAACCGTCATGATTAATTTCCATTAGTTCTCCTTTTACTCCACGTTACCAGCCAATTTTCAAATAAATTCCGCATCTTACGACAAACAATGATTTGGGAATAAAATCAATTTCCAATACGGAAAACTGGATTGAGTTAATTTGTACTGAAAATTTTTGCAAAGTTTTACTGCACGCAACATCCCTTAGAATCAAAGCTGTCAGTTTCGAAACTATTTTCTTTGAATTGACTGGAAGCTTTGTCTCAATGATACCAAACACATTTTTATATATTATTCTTATGTAAAATGCTTTAATTCAATAAAATAGTTTTCAACTGGGATAGTATAAATCGAAATGAAGTTATTCTTATGCTATCTTACGAACGTTAATTTGTATTCATAAAAGTAAATCCATTCTAAGTGGCAGATCCCGACCTTTTCGTATGGTGTTCCCTGAACGGTCCTTTAAAATCACTCAAAAGTAATAGTCATACCGAGAATAGGATGTGTATTTACGAACATAATTTAATAGTAACTGCTATAACTTGGAGTTTTGTGATTTCAGTCTAAGTTGGAGCCAGGGATTTGCGCCTTGGGTTCTAGCCTTTAAGAAAAATAAGTTGATTGGATTCTTTTTAGAACTGCATTTTTAAGATAACTAATATTCTTTCGTTCATCTTTTGTTGTGTATAGGGGTCCTATGACCCAGATACTAATCGAAAAACAAGTTTCGAGCTAACGGAAAAACAAAAACTCTGGACCAAGTTTTTTCAGCTTGAACCAAATTTTATTTTCAATTTTTTCTTCAAATTTTATTTTCAAATTGGGATCTCCATGGCCCAACAATTAAGAATATGTTTAAACAAATAGGAAAATGGGCCTTTTTTTAGAGGAAGGAGGGAGGGGGGCTTATTTCCCCAAACGAAAAATACTTTTGCATATTAGGGTACCCTTTGCCTTGTGACTTATGTAGTTCCAAGCCGTTTAGAGCAAAAATGAGCCCTTATCGGGCCCTATTTTAGGGGAACTGATATTTTTTTTTTTTTATTATTAAACCCTTCTGCATAGAGATTTCCTTAGTTCAAGGACTTGAAGATACAATTTTCGTTTCGATCAGAAAAAAAAAAAGTTTTAGACCTTCTTTGGGTCCTTTCTTTTGCGATGTCCGAGTCCCCGAAATAATTTTCGTTTGGTGCATCAGGTTTCTCTTGGCCAAGTACATAAGACTGTAAGGATCAAACTGATTAGAGACGAAACGTTTCTCGGACACCCTCCCAACAAAGCTAGAGAATGATCCCGGATAGTTTCGAGCAAATCGGACCCTCAAGATCAAACATACCCCAATTTTTCACGACAAAACCTTTGGGTATACAGTCAGCAATTAGCATAATTTACGTCACTTGTTTCTTGGGCTTTGGAAGTTATGTTATCTACGGAGGCAAGCTTATTAGTTTCCTTTTAAGTTCAATGAAAAGTCCGATATCAGGAGGGAGAGGGGATTGAGTAGCAGAAAAGTACACGGGAGGGCGGTTGGTTGCTGTCTAACCATTTTTAACTCTTCAAAAGAGCAATAAAGATTTTAATTTTCAATCAATTGAGCCCCCTTCCAGCTTTCTAAGACCACCTTTTACATACGAAGTGGTCATAAAAAAAGAAGAAACAAATAAATAGGAGGTACATGGCTCTTTGCATAGTCAACGCTAGAAGGTTGTCTAGGAATAAACTTTCTTGTCCTGAAATGAAGTGTCAATATTTTGCTATCTCTAATGACGGTGAGAAAAGAGAAGTAATAACATGAAATGATCCGCATGTAGTACTGACCTCCTTAAGACTATAATAAAATTATATTATCTGCAATTGTTAGCATCAATAATAATAGACAATATATTAACACTCTTAATTTATGGGGGTTAAATTTTCTATATCAAGTTAGTTAAATCTCGTTCTAGAAACAAAATTCCCAGTTTCAGCGACAAAATTTTTTCTTTACGAACCAACGGAACTTTTTATGATTGTCATTTTCTTTACGAGATGAATTACGAATCCTTTTCTTTTAATAAAATTTACCTCTTGGAAAGGCAAACACAGATATAAAAATTTCAAACACAATTAAGGACAAGAAGGTCTAGCATATATTAGACTTGAACCAAACTTCATGTCAATCAGTAGCTTCTATAAATTAAGAAACACAAGTCGAAGGCGTAGTCTTTTCTACGGTCCTCTTTTCAGCTCATTATTGTAACTTGGCCAATAAAGCTTTTGAAAGATGTTTCCTTAATCCTGCTGTGTTACCCCAAATGGTATCGAGTTTACTTAGTTTGGGTTCAAACAGAACAAGAGGATATTTTTGCAAATAAATTTGATTTAAAAGTGTTAATATGTTAAAAGGGTTAAAAACAGCTTTCAAGTCATGCAAAAAGTTCTTTGAGGTCACTTTTCTACGAATTAGGGATTTTTTAAGAAGGAACGACTCCGTCTGGATTGGCCTGATTCAACAATTTTATAAGTTATAAAAACTATTAAACAAATTTAAAATGTTCAAATAAAGAAAAAAAAAATGAGACCTTAAGTTCTTTCTATGAACTAAATAATAAATGGTGTCGACAATAAAAACTTTTTCTACAATAGATGAGAAAACCGACATTAATTAGAGACAAAATCAAAGGATACAACTTGCCTCATTCTTCTTTTGTAGTCTTCTTGAAACAGTTTGTGAAGTTCAATCTCGTATTTTTCTTGGTAAGAGGGCCAATACTTCGCTAAAAACCTTTGAATTGGGTACTGAAAATACAAAACTATATTACAACTTGGAAACAACGCATATTGGAAACTAAAACTTGGAACCTGGAAATAATTTCAACCGAGTAAAACGTTAGCTGAAAACTTTCAAGAATTGATTGATAACACCAAATCGTTGGTATGGGTTACTAACCCGATTAACAAGACTACTTGCTGTCGGCTTTTAAAATATAATTAATTCAACAAAACAAAGTTTTTCTGATAAAAGTAAAGACCGAACATGAAACTTCAAAGGAACAACAACTATTGCTTCCATCAAGCAGTTTGCTGTAACGAACTGCAAGTAAGAAGCGACTCGGCGCAATAGTAACCAAAAATCTAAAAAAGAAAGGAATTTTGCCAACATTTAATGCATCAAAGGAATTGGCTGTTTATGCTGATTCCTAATATTTAAATTTCATTAAGTTTGATGTTACACATTAAAAGCCTGAGAAAATTTGCCCGATTTTCGAAAAAGGGGGGAAGCACCCCCAAAAATCAAAATGATCTTAATGAAAATCATACCATTACGTTCAGCATATCAGATAACTCCCCTATAGAGGTTTCAAGCTCCTATCAACAAAAATTTGGATTTTTTTTTTCCCAGAACAAAGATCACCAAAAATGAGCAAAAATAAAATCAAATAATCTACCAAGCGTGAAACTACCACAAATCAGCATCTATAAATAAATGAAACCCAGAACGAACAGAAATTGAAATAAATAACCGAGTCAAACTCAAAATGAGCAAAAAATAACGCGAGTAGGGCTCAAAACCCTTAAGCCTTCCCAAGGCCAGAACATAATTTGCACTTTACTGAAAAAATATAAATGTTTTTACTTTTATAATTTTAACAAATAATATTAATATCTTGATTGCTAAATATCAGTATATGTATATTACACTGAAAATGCCCATTCATTTCTATTTTTTTCAGTAAAGTGCAAATTATAATCTGGCCTTGGGAAGGCATAGAGGTTCTGAGCCCTACTCATGTTAATTTCTGCTCGTTTTGAGTTTGACTCGGTTATTTATTGTAATTTCTGTTCGTTTTGGGTTTCATTTATTTATCGATGCTGATTTGTAGTAGTTTCACACTTGGTAGATTATTTGAGTTTATTTTTGCTCATTTTTGGTTTAATGGAGTTCTTTACTTTTCTTTGAAAAAGTTACTTTGTGGAAAAAGTTTTTTTTAAATTAATTTCTGTTCGTTTTATATTGACATAGTCTTTTCAGGGAAAAAGAAAATAATGCTTTAAATCTTTTCGTTTTTTTAAAGACTTTTTAGTTTGGCCTGCTATTATTATGCTGGAGAAAAATATTCAGCAATTTTTAACAACATACACCCTTTTAAACAACATACATTTTTTTTAAATCTGGACACAAATAGTAGTGTTTAATTTAGTTTCATACCTCCTCTAGTTGACCTGAAAAAGAAAACTTGATATCATTCGCAAAAAAATCTGTTTATTTTCTTTGATAGCTTGGATATACTTACGCTATTTTGATTTGGTTAAATTTTGAGAGCAGAAGTAGCCCCGAAAGTTTGAACATATTACCCTCAGTCGTTTTTGGGATACAACTGAGATTCCTTATTGGGAATTAGCATTAACACAGTGCATTTTGATTTAATCTTGAGGCAACATTTAGTTTTTAAACATAATGGGCAAATGGGAGTGTGCGTGGGAGGGGGATTAGTTGCCCACCAATCACTCTCGACTAGTAAAAAGGGCATCAGGCCTTTCTATTTTCAATCGAATGAGCCCTTTTCGAAGTTCCTACGACAACTCCTGCGATATGAAGTACCATGGTTTAAAAAAAAAAAAAAAAATACATTGTACCCACATCGATATTTACTATAAAAATGTCAAGCCTTCCAGTCACTTTCGACTTTTAAAAAGGGCACTAGCCCTTTCAATTTCTAATCGGATGAGCCCTTTTAGAGTTTCTACGACAACGCTTTCTATAAACACCTTACATGCCCCCAGGGCATAAATTACAACCCTTGCCCTGAGGGCTGTGAAGGATTTGTCATCGTCAAGGACTTAATTTCCAGAACTTTCAACGACGTTAGACAAAATAGCTATCTCAAAATTGTGATTTGATATGTTTGGGGAAATGGTGGACATGAGAGGGCCGTTTGTTGCTCTAAAATCACTTTCAACTATTAAAAAGGCACTATCCCTTTAAATTTTCAATCGAGTGAGCCCTTTTGAAGTTTCTACGACAATGCTTTCAATAAAAACCTTATATGCCCCCAGGGCATAAATTACAACCCTTGCCCTGAAGAGGGGGGGGGGGGGCATCGTCAAATACCTAATTTCCAGAACTTTCAACTACGTTGAACAAATTTATTATGTCAAAATTTTTATTGGATGTGTTTGGGGAAATGGTGGGCGTGAGAGGGGAATTAGTTATCCTCCAATCCCTTCCAACTATTAAAAAGGGCACTAGCCCTTTCAATTTCCAGTCGAATGACTTCTTTGTGAAGTTTCTACGGCAACGCTTTCTATAAAAACCTCATATGCACCCAGGACATAACTTAGAACCCTTGCCCTGAGGTGTGTGTGTGGAGTGTCATCCTCAAAGATATAATTTCCGGACCTTTCAAATACATTGAATAAAATGAATGTTTCAAAATTTTGATTGGATGTGTTTGGGGAAATGGTGGACGTGAGAGGGGGTTACTTGCCCTCCAATCACTTTCGACTATTAAAAAGGGCACTAGCCGTTTCAATTTCCAATCGAATGATTCCTTTTTGAAGTTTTTACGACAACGGATTCTATAAACAAAATCTTATATGCCCCTAGGGCATAACTTACACCCTTGTCCAGAGGGCTGTGGGGGGAGTGTCATCCTCAAAAACAGAATTTCCGGACTTTTTAACTACGTCGAAGAAAATGGCTATTTCAAAATTGTGATTGGATGTGTATGGGGAAATGGTGGGTGTGCGAGGGGTGTTAGTGGTCCTTCAATCACTTTCGACTATTAAAAAGGGAACGGGCCCTTCTAATTTCCAATCGAATGAGCCCTTTTTGAAGTTTCAACAACATCACTATCTATAAAAACCTTATATTTCCCCCAGGGCATAACTTACGGCCCTTGCATTGAAGGCTCTGAGGGGGGTTATCATCCTCAAAGACCTAATTTCTAAAACTATTAACTACGTTGAACAAAATGGCTATCTAAAAATTTTGAATGGATGTGTTTGGGGAAAAGGTCGGCTTGAGAAGGGGGTTAGTTGCCCTCCAATCACTTTCGACTATTAAAAAGGGGACTACCCCTTTAAATTTCCAATCGAATGAGCCCTTTTTCAAGTTGCTACGACAAAGCTTTTAATAAAAAACTTATATGCCCCCACGGCTTAGCTCGAAAACCTTGCTCTGAGGGCTGTGGGGAGGGTGTTATCCTGAAAAATCCAGTTTCTGAACGTTTTAACGAATTTTCACAAAATAGATATTTAAGTATTATGATTGGTTGTGCTTAGATATATGTTGGACATGGAAGGGCTATTAGTTGCCTTCTAATCATTTTCGACTATTAAAAAGGGCACTAGCCATTTCAATTTCCAATCAAATGAGCCCATTTTGAAGTTTCTACAACAACGCTTTCTATAAAACCTTATATGCCCCCAGGGCATAACTCACAACCTTTGCCCTGAGGACTGGGGGGGGGGGGTTGATCCTCAATGACCTAATTTTCAGAACTTTCAACTATATTGAACAAAATTTCTATCTCAAAATTTTGATTGAATGTGTTTGGGGAAAAGGTGGCCGTGAGAGAGGTGTTAGTTGCCCTTCAATCACTTTTGACTATTAAAAAGGACACTAGCCCTTTCAACTTCTAATCGAATGAGCCTTTTTTGAAATTCCTATAACAACGCTTTCTATAAAAACCTTATAAGCCGCCAAGGCATAATTTACAATCCTTGCCCTGAGGGCTGTGGGGGAGGGTCCTCCTCAAAAATATAATTTGTATCTGGAAATCAACTACACTGAACAAAATGGTTATCTCAAAATTTTGATTGGATGTGTTTGGGGAACTGGTGGGCGTGGAAGGGGTGTTAGTTGCCTTCCAATCCCTTTTGACTATTAATAAGGGCATTAGCCATCCCCATTTCCAATCAAATGCGCCCTTTTCGAAGTTTCTACGACGATTCCTTCGATACGAAGTGCCCTAGTCTAAGACCAAAAAAAAATAAATAACACATTGTGCCCATATCGCTCTTTACTCAGGCAGTGCTATTGCGCTGCCTATAATATACAAGATTTCAATGTATTTAAACAAATGCATAGAGTGTGCTCAAGCACCTGAGAACCTCATTGTAGAGGTCACAATAACCAGCTGTGTAGAAATAAAATTTTATACAGAGTTTCTATCCATATGAATAATACCCCTATCTGTGCATCTCAAATTGTTCAGAAAAATTATTGTTAAGAACTTATTCGACAAAACTGCTGTTCATTGGAAATGTTTACTATATATTCAAATTTTGTCGAAATTTTAGTTACAATCCAAAATTTTCCTTTTCAAGCAGAAACACGGAAAGAGCAGGACGCTACCAATCATTTCACAGATGTAGATGTATACAATTTAACAGCAAGAAATCGGGGGCATATTGGGTCGTTAGCCCACGTCATATTTTGTTCAGGTCTGGGCTTGGTTTGAAAAACGACCAGAAATTAAATATAAATAAAAACAAGTTTTTCCAACTCAAAGTAAAGATCAAAATTAAGACTTAAAAAGAAGAGAAATCATTCCGTACATAATAGTCAAGGACCCACGATAAAGAAAGATCGCTAAAAAATATTTGCCAGGATTAAAAAAGCTAAAAAAGTTTTGGACGTAAAATCCTGGGCAGAAACAAACACTGAACACGACTAATTGATGGCGCAATAAAAAGTCCATGGACCAGTGGCAAAAAGAGAATGTCTATAGAAATAGGAAAAAAACAAAGATTGGGTATATTTTTATTCTGGGGAGTTTTTTTGAGCATTTTGTCTGGTAATATATCTCTCCACGAGTGCAATTTAAGATCTAATTCCACTAATGAGGGATTTCAAGAGAAGGGGGGGGGGGAGTATTATATCTCGTCTCTACTTTTCACATCTACTTTGCTTTAATTTGCAGTTGCAAGCATTAAGAATTTGCGAATTCTTCAACTGATCGACATTAGCGTGAAATAGTTATACTCTGTGCAATACTCAGTATTTTTTAAAGTTCTCTCCCCCCCCCCCTAACTCCCCCGATGTGACCCAGATCTTTCCGCGATCGGACACTCTTTGCGCTACACTTATGCACCTAGCAGAAATTTCACGGGTGCGCTACCTAGCAATGCGATCTCATTCCACGAACGTCAATATCATCACTTTGTTGATAATCGAAGATTTTAAAGCCAACAAAGGGCTGACTAACTGTTAAGTGAAATAGCTGATATTGGTTTTTGCAGCAGGTTCACTCCACAGGAACATGATGGTTGTGCAACAATTCTTGAAGAGCTTAGTAGTGTTCTTCAGAGATCTAAAAATTCTGACAATTTTGCTGGTGTTGTTGAAGCAGTCAAGGAGAAACTAGAGCTTTTATCTCCATGGCTGGAAAAATTTGAAGGCTCTCGAGACAGTAATCAAAATCACAAGTTTTGGAAGCAGTACAAGAAGTTGATGATTGTTTTCTGGTAGTTCCATCATGGTGAGCGCTCTGGCTGCTGGTTTGACCACCTTCTAGGTGCCAAGTTAAAAATACGCTTCATTGTAGCTGCAGGCCATCACAAGTATGCAAAGTGTCTGATAGAGTATATCTAGGAGATGAGGAATCTGCCAGATGAAGTGCAAGACTTATTTGAAAGAGGCCTATTCAATGTGAAAAGGCGACCAGGCTAGTTTAACCTCGTGCCGCCGGATCATACTGTTGAATCCACCATAAATCTTGATTCGAAAAGAAATTCTGGTCTGGCAGGTGTTACAACAAGCCAACTAGCAGTCACAAAGTGGATTAATACCCTACCTTTTGTTGCCTCAGTTTCGTCTGCGTTGTATGAAAACTAAACTAACAACAACTCACCGCAGCACCAAGCCGCCTGAGGCCAACACAGCTACCCACGCTTTTCCTCCACTCCAATCTATTCAAAGCCTCCCTTTTTACTCCCGCCCACGAAGTTCCCATTTCCTTTAAATCTTTCTTTATGACGTCCTCCAACCCAGACGAGGACGACCTGCTTTCCGTGTAGCCCTGCTTTGTATGACCATATTAATATTGGTGAAACTCCAGAGTTTGATTCTCCGCATCACGAAGATAGCTCGAAATTTAAAGGAAAGAGGATGATGCTTGTAAAAACGGCTGTGTCCGTATTGCACTGTCACACCGACGCCTTTACTACAACTGAAGAAAGCCTTATGATTGTGATAACCAATGAGCAGACCAGTCCATCGGTTGCGAGCTCCTTACTCGCAGCTGAAAAACGAGGACTTGAGCAGAAGGCCAAGTATGTCAAAGGGGATGAAAAATCCTTTTCAAAAGTTAACGTAACCCCGATGGATGTTGCTTCAAGAAAATCGGGATAAAAAATGAATGCCGTTGGACAAAGCGCAGTTTTTTCAGAGCTTATGACAGTGAAGAGAATCCTGTGTGGGATAATTTCAAGCACTAACAGTGGACTGAAACAGCTTAAAAATATTCTGTGCTTTAAACCCGTGTCATATGTTCCTTCAATTTCTTAGCTCAGGGATTCTACGTTGGCGCTTCGAAATGGTGTTAACTCTACTGTGCTAGACTTTCTGAGAGAGGCCAGTGGCTGCTTAAAGCCGTGTTGAAAGGGATGAAACAGCAAGTGAAATTCATATCGTGGGTGACAGGTATGACGGACTGTTTGGTCACACTAATCCAAATGGTGGCGGTATATCTCTGAAGAACTGCAGTAGATGTCACCAGTTACGTGGCCGCTGCTCGACAGTCTACTCCTTCTCGACGAGCTAAAAATTGGAAACTGGACAAAGATTGTTGCAAATACAAAGAGCAAAGATAATTTTATGAAAGCAATTTATGAAACAATGGGAAATACAGGCGCTGGACTTTTTAAACAGATTAAGTACTGTTAATATCCGGTATATATGGGTGTTTGGAGGATTTGAAGGCAAGATGAGAGCTGTGTTTCTCTGTCAGGATGCTTATTCCTACATTTTTGAGAAATTTCAGTATAGCACACATGAGGAAGCGGACACCAGAATAGGTCTGCACGCTCCTTTTTGCTTCAGAAACGGCTTTGAAAGGATGACTGTTTGTAATTATGATACTGATGTAGTTGAGATACTAGTGGACCAATTCCCTTGTCTCCAGAACATTTTTCCTGGGGAGAATGTTGTGCCTCCACTCCTTGTGAAGTTTCCAAATCATTATGTCCCCATTGATCTTTTGTTTCAGAGAACGGAGAAGCAAATGTTTAACTCCCTAGAGTTCATTCACAGAATTTCGGAGTGTGACACAACGAGTTACTTTTTATCCAAAGGAAAACGAACATTCTTAGCGTCCGCCAAGAAGAGCAGTCTGTACATGGAGATTCAACGTGCAATACAGATGTTGAGAGATTAAACCTTCAAAAAAGCCAATAAGCTCTCCTTCCAAAATATTGCTAGAAAGGTGACAATCAGCGCTTATGGAAGGGATCCTTATCAGTATTTTCTCAGTGATTCACGACCACACTTGTACCCTCATAAGAACGTCCTAAAAGTATTGCCTGCTATAGAGGGGGCATTAATGGATGACTCTAAGCATTCTTTCTACCGATTTGCAATCTGGAATGCCTCATTGATTGCAAGACCATGTCTGCCAAGCCCTTTAAGATATGGATGACAATTTTCTGGATAAGTTATTTTTCCTGTTGTTTCAAGCGCTTCCTTGCTTCCGTCGGAATATTCACAACTCTTTTGTGAATGTAGGAAAAAGTGCACCAAGAACTGTAAATGCCTTCTTCGATTTTGTGATGTTTTGTGTGTTTGTGCCGGAAAGTGTGATAATTCGCCCGAAGATGTATAGCACATGCGTAATTTCTGATCATTTTCTTTAGATTCTTTATCTTTCTCTTTTTTTCATTAAAAGCTCTATTTTTGCAGCTATTTTTTTATTTTGGGCGTACTTCTGTTGCGCCGTTTAGGACCGCGCCACTTGTACCATTAAGGTTTGCGCCACTTGTGTTGTTAATTATTTTGCGTCGCTCTTGTAACGCTATGAATTGCGCCACTTCTACCGGGGGAATTTACAATCGCGCCAACTATAATGGGGGTAAGATAAATCGGTGACCGCGCCACTTCTTATGGAAGAAAATAAAATAGATTAAATATTAAATTTGAATTTCCTTGTGAGGTGGTTAATTAGGCTGGGGAGCCATCAATCCAGGAGCGTAGACATACTTCGTGGGATTATCAGATTCCTTAGGAGTGTTTCCAATGGAGACAATTGAACTAGTTATCTACTCTGCGGTAAGATACAGGCATATAAATAAAACAAACACAAATAGAAAAGTAATAGGTTTATTAGACTTACATATTTAGGTGTACAGCAACACACGCATATAAGACAAACTTCAGTAATGTCAATAGCAGTAGTGCCAAATATCGAATCATGAAAGATCTCATAGATAATGCCACCAAAATACTTTTTCACTACCATATAACATATGTTCTGATTCTGAGTATTAATCACTATTTCACGATTGGCCCAACTCCTGTTGGAGGATTCCCCACTTTACTCTTATGCTGACAAAATCAGACCATTATGCTGACAAACTACCCAATAGTTCTTTCGCAGTAATTTAGTCACTATATGCCCAGATTCCTAAGAAAAACTTCAAACTAAGTTTCAGACAATGTACCACTATGTTTTTCAAAATACTTTTGCGAAATTTAAATCCATCTCATTAACATTGTACTTGTAAAAGCCCGTAGTTTTTCTGCTTTTCAAATCTGTCAATAGCGTTTGGAAATATTCGAGACTCTTTTGTTTGTAAAACAAAGAATGCAAATCTCTACAGAGTACAACAGAGTATTCTTGAAGTTTTTGGTCTTCGAAATTAATCATTTTTCACTTGGTGCTTCTTAAAGGGATATTTGGCTGATAAAATAAATACGGTTTTTCTTTCTCTGTTTATACATTTAGACGAAAGTTAGAAACGGAATTTAAACAAAATTAGGGGAGTTTAATTTACATCGGAAGTATATTTAGAACGAAATAAATTTTTCATATTTTAAGTATATATTATACACGGTACACTGTCGAGGCTAGGATTCAGTATCTGTGCACTTTAATCTATTCCAAGTGGCTTCTGTTTAGACGCCACAAACAGAATGGAGTTGCAAAGGTGTTATCACCTTCCTCTGCAGCCCCAATTGCTCTGTTCCTCCCCCTGTAACACAATTTTAATGCAAGTACAGGAAAGTTGGGTTCTGGTGCCACCACTTAGATATGTCGTAATGATGCGAAGTTAGGAAGCTATATACGATTTTGCTCATCATTTTTTTCTTTTCTCTCTCGGTACCTTATTCTGATTCACATTCTAAGTTCAAACCTCTCATGTAGGTTGAAAAACAGAAAATATAGCTGATGACGTCATCGATTATGCAAGTTAGATGATATCTCCTTTGGCGCACAAAATTTATGTTGCACCCGCCTGTATTCGTTTTCAGAAACCAATTCTGCCCCTGATAAATTCCTCAAACGTTCTGCAGCTCGTTGAAGCCTGTGATGTTAGAATTTCGTTGGCTGGGTCCCTGACTATAAAGAGGAGTACCTCAATCCCTCGCTATTTACGCTAAAGTTTGACTTTTTTCCAATTCTTTAGGAACGACTGCTGAAAGAATAGGGCTGTTGAATTAGAAATAAGCTTTTCTAAAGCATGAAAAAACTTTAGCGTAAGAAGCGAGGGATTAAGGAGGGGATAGTCCCATTCATATACGGATTAATTTCTGTTCGTTTCAGGTTTTAATATTGCTCCTTACTTTCAGTTGAAAAAAAAAATTTTCTATTTAGTCATCATAATGATCAAGATGACACGAAAGACGTATCGCCAATAAACTGAATTTTCTAATATACGTTACCAATTGTTTTTCACAAAAACAATACTGAAAACAAATTATCGATGATCAAATTTGGAGCTTCACAAGGAAAAATCGTTAGATTGCCCCAAGCTGTAACTTATAGTAAGGTACTGATATTGATTCTGGCAAATCTCAGCAAACCTTTTAGCATTTATTTGTTCATCTACTTCAGTATCCAAATCTTCATGTTTGATGCAATTATTTATTTTGATTTCTGTTTGTTTTTGGTTGCATTTATTCTTTAAAAGAATCCTCCTGGGAGAATGTTAAAAAGATAACGTATTCATGAAATGCAACATGAGAATAGATATCTGTCAGCGACATCACTCAAATCCTGTTATACCAGTATCTTTAAGCTCTTTTAATTTTGACTTGGACAAGAGCGAATGCTTATTGCAGTATGAAAAAGACGCCCTTCTAACAACCTGGATGCAGAACCTGTCTTTGGATTGATTTCGACCCTACCTGAAAAATTCCACTTAATATTGTCTTTTGATTTGGTTCAACATCTCCCTCAAGATTCCCTGAAAGTTTCAATTTAATACCCTAAGCCGTTCGTAAGAAGTTTCCTCTTAATACCCTTAGCTATCAATGAGATATTGAAGGCACATCATTTTGACAACCTGGATGCACATAGTGCGTTTTTACTTAATTGACCATCCTCCTTAACATTCCATAGAGGTTTAAATGCCCTTACTACTACTACTACTACTAATACCTCACCACAGCACCAAGCCGTCTGAGGCCAACACAGCTACGCACACTCCTCCTCCATCCTAATCTATTCAAAGCCTCCCTCTTTACATTTCCCCTAAAACTTTCTTTATAACATCCTCCCACCCCTACCGCGGACAACCTGCTTTTCATTTAGCCCTAGACGGTTGGCCAAAAAGGACAATCTTTCGCAAATACCCTTTGCTGTTCCTCATATTTTGCAGATATGGCTTATTGAGAATGGTGTCTTTTGATGTACTTCAACAACTCCCTCAATATTCTCGAAAAGTTTCCACTTAAAGTCCTTAGCTGTTCCTGTGATATTGGAGATATACCCTTTTGACAACATATCTAAACATGGTATCTTTTGACCTTAGAAGGACTACCTTCCGTTGACAAAATTATTATAAAAAATAACTCCAAAAATTGACATAAGATCTTTTTAATATGATACAATTCAGATTTCAAAAGATTGACTACGTCGTGATACAAAGCAAACAAAGAAAATAGATATAACCCTCTCACACCTATGTTAGGTTTGCTCTAGGTATCAGGAAACGAATATTTTAGTGCAAAATCAGCAAATTCTGTTTTATTCCAGAAGTCATGAGTAGAACTTAGGGTAGTCGGCTGCACTAGAGCAACCATTTGTGCAGAGGAAAATTTCTTTAAGAAGAAATTTTTTTTCACGCCATTTAGATCCACAAGTCAGGAATCTTTTAAGTTTATCTTTTTTTTGGAAAAACAGGAGGGTGAACACTCTGATCAACACCAGTTTAATAGGGGTGTGGAGATACTAAAAAATAAAATTACTTTGAGGGTAGAAAATGTTTCATTTTAAGAGAAAGCTCTTCTTGCTCTGAATTTTTTTTTAGGGTGGTACAACTTAAAATTAAAATACATTTTACAAAATTTATTCTCAAGTGAATCTCTGTAAATCCAAAAAGTAAAAAAAATACCACTGATAAAACACTTATTATACCAAAGGCCTATTAGTGGCCTACACTTACAAAATAAATTGTAGTACCAAACGCCTATTAGTGGCCTGTAATTACAAAATAAATTGTAACTCTGGTCTAGTGTTGTAAAATTACCGTAAAATAAAAACTCAGAAAGTAAAATTGGTAAAATAAGGTACTCCTTAGGAAATACAGGGTAAAATTGGGGCTTTTTAGAGTTGCCCTGTAGCAACAAGACCAGTTGAGCATTTCTTTTTAAGCATCATTTGCAGCTTATAATGACATTTTTTAATGATTCTGATTCTCCTGGGCTTAAAAAGGGTAATGTCCCTTTATCTAGAGTTTCATCAATTTAATTAACTGTCTAGTTTCCTTTGGTAATCTTGTGCATAGGGTAATACCTCAGCAACTGGACAGTACCTGATTGTGGACGTCCATCTTGTACAAACAAATTAATTTTCAAATGGAGAAAAATCCATTTATTTAGACAGTGAAAAAAACAAGAGGTACAAACGTCCTGATATTTTGATCACACATATAGCGACCGTCATCAGTAGTATTACTGAAATAATATTATTGAAACTAGCATTTTTATAAACAAAAGATAAATAAATGTACAGGTCATTCACAAAATAACGACCATCCAGACTATTCACTAGATTATTTTCAGAGAGAGTTCACTGACAAAGTTCATTCAGTCTTGATGTAAATTTCCTTCTTTAATGTTGCCCAAAAGTAAAACAAATGTCCAATGAAGGTGGGAAAGCCTTCCGTGTCTTCTAATTGCAAACGAAATGTTGAGTTTATAGTTGTTCATTTGGATAATCTCATTTAACCATATATACGACGACCGTATTCCCTATATATACAGCGCCCCCATATATACATCGTATACATGGAGAAATGAACTTTGTCAGTGTCATTTAAACTTAATAAGTGTTGCCCTAACAGCCTTGCATATTTAAATAGCCGTATTCAGCCACATTCCTCACATCATCAACATGTTATTTTTCATTTATTTATCAAAGTACCGACTATAAGTATAAAAGATTTGTAACACTTAGATGACTTTGGGTAACTTCTGACACTATAGTCAGTAACAACTTATTCGGTAGCAACTGGATGAAAAGCAGGCCAAATCTTAGAAAAGGGCACTGGAACTTTCGATTTCCAATGGACTGAGCCCCCTCCAAAGTTAATGTGACCAACCCTTCCACATGAAGTGTCTCTGTGAAAAAATAAATGAACAAATATTAATACATTGAACCCTTATGGGTCTTTACTATAGGTAATGCAATATGATTGCCCCTGACTTAAACAAGAGAATAGAAAATTCAAATTCCCTCCTAATGAAAATCCGGAATCATCCAAGGGGAAAATAGGGGGGAATTTTTCACGGGGGAGGGGTAATATTCTGTGAGGCGTACTTTCAGGGGAGTGGGGGTAGGGTAAACGCCGGCTCCCGGGGAAAAGACGGCATGAATACGAGATTTCTTTAGATGTGAAATTTAAAATAAAAATGAGGATATTGATTCCGCTTTGGCCCTCCACATTATTGACAATCCAGATCATTTAGTTCTTTTTTAGGCAACTTTAATATTTGAAGCAAATGGCTTCCCAGATTCTTTTACGAAGGCAATTGAAAAAAAAATCAATAAATAGAGCCCTTGCTTTAAATAGAGACACAGGAGTATTTCCTATAAATCCAATTTCCAATAACTTAAAATTAAAAGATTCAAATAACACTTTTCTTCACTTTAAGTTCAGTTTTAATGAAAATTAGGTCAGTAGACAAGCTAAGCCAATCACTAAGCAGAGAATTATTGCCGAATCTAGTTGGTGAATAGTCTTTCATTTATTCTGGTTTGGTTGATTTGGCTGAAGACGGCTGGGCGGAAGTCCCTGACGAAATATCTGCCTCTATCATTTTTATTTCTTTTTTGTCCGCTGGCTGACATTACAGTCATTTTCTCGGCTATTTAATTGTATTATTTCTTCTGCTCAGTTAGAGCTAAATCAAAAGGTCAGTTTTCCTTCTTTTTTCGAACACTGAAGACGGCTGGGCGGAATCCCCTGAAAACGGCTGGGCGGAAACCGGTAAAATACGCAAATTACGTAAAACAGGTAAAATACTAATTTTACAGGGATCCGTAAAATTATGGCAAAATACACAGTTTTACCATGACCAATTTTACCGGTTTCAACACTCGTCTGGTCCCATCCTTTTTGCCAGATTTCATAAATTCAAATACAGTTTGCCAAACAAATATATTTGGAAATAAATTACCAGTGGATTAGCCAAAATCAGTGGATATATTCAAGCGTAAAATCGTTGTTTTGAGGTTCTCTGCCCTGTCATGACTGGTGTACTTATAATGGGACACTGGGTACTTAAACTTGACCTCTTACCTGATAATATTCATACTCTTTTGGCGTGTAATCCTGAGGGGTTTCTTTAAGGGTGGCAGGCCCAACATATACATGATGATAGAGTATCAAGAGACTTGCAGGTATTGCACCCAACATTAAATAAAAGTAGGCAAGATCTTTCCAAAGGTGATAAACCCATTTAGTTGCAGTCACATGCATAACATGGTGAGTTCCTGCCTGTCTTGTTTGTTGTACAGTTACTGAAATATAAGATCATAGATTAGTTTTAGCAACTGAAATACAAATGAAACGTATTAATAGCATAGGAAAATCAGCCATTTTTTTTGGCTCAATGTATATTTTTAATAAAGAAATGAAATGAATGACATTATATATGACTAGCATGCCTGTTTGAAATCTTAATATAGGAACTAGCTAGAAAATAATTCAGAAAAATTGAAGAAATTAAATTTCATTCAAATAACTAGAAAAAAAAGTTAAACTAATAGGCATCAAAGCAGGCCTGTCAGTGCAGGTCTTTATACCAGTTGGCATCAATGCGAAGCAGCATAAGGCAAATTTGAAACCAAAAAATGGGGGAAGACACACAATAATATCAAATCATACTTGTAGACAAAATGGTGAGGGTGTCCCCCCCCCCCTCTCATCAACTGGACTAAACTTAATGTAAGAAAAAATATAAGAGTCCTTTCGCCACTTTTTTTTTCAGGAACAGAACCTGTCCAACATAATCTAAGCCTCTATCCATTTACAAAATATTACTCTGTTTTGCTAACACAAACTGTATGTTTACCACATAAAGTACATTTAACTGCAATGCAAAATATTATTGCCAAAAAGCATGGGCACCCGCAAGGAGAGGTAGGGGGCATGACCCCCCCCCCTGGAATTTAGACCAGAGTAGGAAGAAAATAGAAGTGTAACAAACTAATCAAAGAAAAATAATTTCTTATTTTTGTAATAATTTCTTATTATATATATATATATATATATATATATATATATATATATATATATATATATATATATATATATATATATATATATATATATATATATATATATATATATATATATATATATATATATATATATATATATAAGTAGAGATGGGGGTACCAGCGCAATTCCTCACCCCTGCTGCCACCTATAACTTTTTTTACATAATTCATGGATGGTTATGTGTGTCGGTCGAGTTATTTGATGTTTTTCATGGATGTTTAATGGTTTTTGTCAGTGAGAATTTGAAAAACAGGAACTTTGTCACATTTATGGATGTCAACAGCAATTCATGTCTGTTATATGGTTTTCTCAGTGAGAATGAAAAAACAGGAATTTTCTCACTTGGAAAAACAGGAATTTTCTCACATGGAAAACCATAAACCACGTGGTCCTGTCACGAGTAGCACCTGTGAACTTGATTTACATAATCGCTAGGGGAAATTATTGATTCACGAAGGGGAGAATTAAGAAACATTAAGGCTTCTTTAATCTTAGGTCTGAGGGATAAACGTTCTTTAGGTCAGAGAGAAAAATTAATATTCTATTTTTAAATAGGGCTTCATTGATCTTTAGTGTCAGGAATTATAATTGACATCACTTGTTATCTTGGAATTATGCGGGAGTCTAAAGAGATAGAAATTCTATTTTTAAATACGGTTTCACTGAGCTTTAAGTCGGGGAGATAAATTGATATTCTAACGAAACCCTAATAGTTTAGCTAGGAAAATTTATGAGATGAAGAGATTAACGTAGGAAAGGGTTTCCTAGAAATTTGAAATGCGTTAGCGCAGAGATGCCAAACAAAAGGAACACGCTGAAATTACGTTTAGGGATTATTTGGGGCGAAACCGTTTTATCCATTTTATGGGATTATTTCGGCGAAACAGTTAGAGACATTTGAAAGAAGATTTTAGGAAAGGTTTTAGAAGAGAATTTGAGGGTGAAACTCTGTGGTCGTTATAATACACAAGTTCCATTTGAACAGTGTTGTGAGGTCCTCTACCCCAACCCCAAAGGGTTCCGATCCCCCACCACAACCCCGAAGGAAGCCCCCGGTACTCAAAGGCCCCCCAAGCTCCCAACGAGCTCCAGCCACCCCCACGCCCTCCACAGACCCGCAAAGGCCCTCCAGTGGCCCGAAACCGGCCCCCCGGCCCCCGCCCGGGCCCCCCGACCCCCCCCGGCCCGCCCCCCGGTCCGCCCCGTTTCCCCCAGCGCCCCCAGGCCCACCGGCACCCCCCCCAGTCCCCCCCGACCCCCACAGGCCGTCCCCGGGCCCTCCCAAGGCCCATCGAGCTCCCAAAGGACCAACGGGGTCCCCAAGGCCCGCCTCTGGCCCCCAAAGGTCCCCCGGGCCAGAGAAGCGCCGCCGGGATGCGCCGCGAGCCAGGAAAGCGCCGCAGGATGTGCCGCAGGGATGCGCCGCGGGTCAGGAAAGCGCCGCGGGGGATGCGCCGCAGGAAAGCGCCGCAGGATGCGCCGCAGGGATGCGCCGCAAAAAAAGTAAACTAAAAATTAAAAATGTCGAACTGTTATCCCCCACACGCCAGCCTCCGACCCCCCACGGCCATCCCCGGGGCCGCCAAGGGCCCTCGGGCACCCCCAGGGACCCCCGGCCCTCCCCGGGTCACCCCCCCCCCCTCCCTGGGCGCCCCCCCGAGCCGCCGCGCCATTTTTTTATTACTTTTTTATGGGTGTATCTTATCTTTTCTGAACAAGTTCCATTCATAATGTCATTCCTAAGCCCATTTTCCAACCTCAAAGAGTCCATCCCCCAATTCATAAATACTTTCTTGAATTTCTTAACATGGTATTTTTTTTAACTTTTTTACGTATCTTAAAATGACATGAAATATGCTTACGGTTCTACCAATCATACTCTGTGCTTGTTTATGGACACGACGTGGCTTTCCCACTGGTACTCTAGGGCAGGTTATCGACACTACCTAGTTTATTGCATGCATTAAATCAGTATTTTTTACGCAGTGGAAGGATAAACACACAATTCATATCTGTAAAAAAGTGAGGATGAATTATTCGACGAACGTATGTGCACATGATAAAATCATTGTCGTATTTAATGCTGACAAGGAGAAATACCTGAACTATGAAACGAGTGCAAGCGGTAACACTATTGGAAATGTATGCATGCGTTGTCATGACAGCGAGAAGTTAGATTTCTTTGGAGTACCCAAGAATTTCAATCGTTTAAACTGTGGATATTCAAGAGTAACATTACCAGAGAAATTAGTGTTCAAAGAGAATGCAAACTTAAAAATAATTGTCGATGATCGTGGACAACTCCTTGCTAGGGTTTCTGGTAACACATTACCTGTTGATAAATCATATCATCATCTTTCCGGAATTAGCATTTTAAAGAGAACAAGAAGGAGAAGACAAGCATACTCCTGCAATAATGTCATTAATCATATCTTGTCAATATGCCAAAACTGCCATCTATGTAAAAAGAATGTGACAGTAGACAATGAAATCACAGGCAGAATAGAAAGGACATTAGCAGACAATATCATCAATGAATATAAAGATGAATTGACGGAAAGTGAAGCGCAAGTGTACTAATAATGTGTAATAATGTATTTAACGTATTTTTATATTAATATTCTACATCTCATTATTTCATTAAAAATATTTTATGTATTATTTTGTTAAGTGTTCATTATTTTAGGGTATGCTAGAACGTCAAACGTTCAGAATATCTATTGAAAAGGTCAGAGATGAAAGAAAAAGAATTTTTAGAGATAAAGATACTACTAGCAGGCTCAATGTTTCATAGAAGATAGAAAAGTTCAAGATCTCTTCTGAATTTTACCAAAGAACACATTTCACTTCTAATTTCACCAGAGAAAATAAAATGCTTCCACTTCAGTTTTAAGTTCACTGAGACATAAAAAATTTAAAGTTCACTTCTAAATTTTTCTGTAGAAGATAGGAAAAGTTATGCTATGATTATGATTATTTTCCATGGAGATAAAAAGTTTCACTATAATTCTAAATTTTCTTAAATTCAATTCCGACCTTTCTCAAAGAGTCAAATTTAAAGTTCTACTCCAAATATTTTCCCGGAAGACGAAAAGTTGAACTTCGATTCTGAAATTTTCTCAACGAAAATGAAATAAGTTATAGATCATTTCTTTTTTCTAAAAATAATATAAAAATTTTCAAATTCAGTTCAGATTTTTCTCAAACAGATGAAAAAATTTGAAATACTGTTCCAAATTTTTCATAGAAGATTAAAAAGTTCAAGTTCTCTTCTGAATTTTATCAATTAAAATTAAATAAGTTACTGATCAATTCTAATTTCACCAGAGAAAATAAAAAGCTTCCACGTCAGTTTTAAGTTCACAAAGACATAAAAAATTTTAAGTTCACTTCTAAATTTTTCCGTAGAAGATAGGAAAAGTTATCCTATGATTGTGTTTATTTTCCATGAAGATAAAAAGTTTCACTTTAATTCTAAATTTTCTTAAATTCAATTCTACCCTTTCTCAAAGAGTCAAATTTAAAGTTCTGTTCTAAATATTTCCCCGGGAGAAGAAAAGTTCAAGTTCAATTCGGAATTTTATCAATGAAAATGAAATGAGATATTGATCATTTCTATTTTCCCAAAATAAATATAAAAATTTTCCACTTCAGTTCAGATTTTTCTCAAACAGATGAAAAAATTTAAAATACTGTTCCAAATTTTTCATAGAAGATAGAAAAGTTTAAGTTTTCTTCTGAATTTTACTAAAGAACACAATTCAATTCTAATTTCACCAGAGAAATAAAAAGCTTCCACATCAGTTTTAAGTTCACCAAGACATAAAAAATTTTAAGTTCAATTCTAAATTTTTCCGAAGAAGAGAGGAAAAGTTATCCTATAATTGTGATTATTTTCCATGAAGATGAAAAGTTTCACTGTAAATCTAATTTTCTTAAATCCTGAAATGATATAAAATATGCTTATGGCTATGCCAATTGTACTCTGTGCTTGTTCATGGACACGACGCGGCTTTCCCAATGGTACTCAATGGCAGGTTATCGACACTACCTAGTTTATTGCATGCATTAAATCAGTATTTTTTACGCAGTGGAAGGATAAACACACATTTCATATCTGTAAAAAAGTGAGGATGAATTATTCGACGACCGAATGTGCACATGAAATAATCATTGTCGTATTGAATACTGACAAGGAGAAATACCTGAGCTATGAAACGAGTGCAAACGGTAACACTATTGGAAATGTATGCATGCGTTGTCATGACAGCGAGAAGTTAGATTTCTTTGGACTATCGAAATCATTCAAAACTGCTCAAGGTGGATATGCGAGAGTGAGTGTACTAGAGATGATAGTGTTAAAGGAGGATGCCAGCTGAAAAATAATTATTGATGATAGAGGACAACTCCGTGCTTACAGTTCTGGTAGCATGATACCTATTGATAGATCCTATTCCCATCGTTCTGGTCTTACTATTCAAATGAAAGCAAAGAAGAAAAGAAAGGCCTACTGCTGCACTAGTGTAAGAAATCATATCATGTCTACCTGCCAGAACTGCCATCTATGTAAAAATAATGTGAGAATAGACAGTGAAATCACAGGCAGAATAAAAAGGACATTAGCAGACAATATCATCAATGAATATTAAGATGAATTGACGGAAAGTGAAGCGCAAGTGCACTAATAATGTGTAATAATGTATTTAACGTATTTATATATTAATATTCTACATCTTATTATTTCATTAAAAATATTTTATGCATTATTTTGTTAAGTGTTCATTATTTTAGGGTATGCTAGAACGTCAAACGCTCAGAATATCTATTAAAAAGGTCAGAGATGAAAGAAAAAGAATTTTTAGAGATAAAGATACTACTAGCAGGCTCAATGTTTCATAGAAGATAGAAAAGTTCAAGATCTCTTCTGAATTTTACCAAAAAACACGATTCAATTCTAATTCCACCAGAGAAAACAAAAATTTTCCAATTTAGTTCATTATTTCACAAAGACATAAAGAAATTTAAAGTTCAATTCTAAATTTTTCAGTAGAAGATAGGAAAAGTTATGCTATGATTGAGATTATTTTCCATGGAGATAAAAAGTTTCACTTTAATTCTAAATTTTCTTAAATTCAATTCCGACCTTTCTCAAAGAGTCAAATTTGAAGTTCTGTTCCAAAAGTTAACCATAAAAGGTTAAAGAATTTTTCTGACATTATCTTAAGCCTGAGACGTTTTATTCTTTAGAATATTCCATCCACACGAAAATAGGACATTCATATTAAACATGCCAGGGAACACACTTTCTCGTTCGGCCTTTCGAAGAACCCTCAATGGTTATACATGAAAATACCAGTTAATTTTAAAAGGTTAAAGAATTTTTCTGAAATGAAAAATTCAGATCCAGTATGTCAGGAAACACAATTTCTGGTTCAGCATGTAGGAGAACCCTAAATGCTCATCCCTAAAAAGGGAAGTTAACCCTAAATGGTTAAAGAATTTCTCTATTTATGTAGAGTTTCAACTAGCTATGGCTAAGTTTGTTAAAGACAAACTATTTTCTTGCGAAAACACACAAACTTAGAAAAAATGTTCAATGTTCCTTTACTACCTACGCAATTTGGCTTAAATGAAGATATTTATGCAGAGTTTCAACTATCTATGGCTAAGTTTGCTAAAGACAAGCTATTTTCTTGCGAAAACACACAAACTCAGAAAAAATGTTCAAAGTTCCTTTAGTAACTACGAAATTAGGCTTAAATGAAGATATTTATGCAGAGTTTCAACTAGCTATGGCCAAGTTTGCTAAAGACAAGCTATTTTCTTGCGAAAACACACAAAATCAGAAAAAAAAATGTTCAATGTTCCTTTAGTACCTACACAATTAGGCTGAAATGAATATATTTATGCAGAGTTTCAACTAGCTATGGCTAAGTTTGATAAAGACAAGCTATTTTCTTGCGAAAACACACAAAATCAGAAAAAATGTTCAATGTTCATTTAGTACCTACGTAATTAGACTAAAATGAAGATATATATGCAGAGTTTCAACCATCTATGGCTAACTTTGCTAAAGACAAGCTATTTTCTTGTGAAAACACACAAAATCAGAAAAAATGTTCAATGTTCCTTTAGTACCTAAACAATTAGACTAAAAATGAAGATATTTATGCAGAGTTTCAACTAACTATGGCTAAGTTTACTAAAGACAAGCTATTTTCTTGCGAAAACACACAAAATAAGAAGAAATGATCAATATTCCTTTAGTACCTACGCAATTAGACTTAAATTAAGATATTTATGCAGAGTTTCAAATAGCTATGGCTAAGTTTGCTAAAGACAAGATATTTTCTTGCGAAAACACACAAAATAAGAAAAAATGTTCAATGTTCCTTTAGTACCTACGCAATTAGACTAAAAATGAAGATATTTATGCAGAGTTTCAACTAGCTATGGCTAAGTTTGCTAAAGACAAGCTGTTTTCTTGTGAAAACACACAAAATCAGAAAAAATGATCATTTTTCCTTTAGTACCTACGCAATTAGACAAAAAATGAAGATATCTATGCAGAGTTTCAACTAGCTATGGCTAAGTTTGCTAACGACAAGCTATTTTCTTGTGAAAACACACAAAATCAGAAAAAATTATCAATGTTCCTTTAGTACCTACGCAATTAGACTAAAAATGAAGATATATATGCAGAGTTTCAACTAGCTATGGCTAAGTTTGCTAAAGACAAGCTATTTTCTTGTGAAAACACACAAAATCAGGAAGAATGATCAATGTTCCTTTAGTACCTACGCAATTAGACTAAAAAATGAAGATATCTATGCAGAGTTTCAACTAGCTATGGCTAAGTTTGCTGAAGACAAGCTATTTTCTTGCGAAAACACACAAAATCAGAAAAAATGTTCAATGTTCCTTTAGTACCTACACAATTAGACTAAAAATGAAGATATTTATGCAGAGTTTCAACTAGCTATGGATAAGTTTACTAAAGACAAGCTATTTTCTTGCGAAAACACACAAACTCAGAAAAAATGATCAATGTTCCTATAGTACCTACACAATTATGTTGAAATGAAGTTATTTATGTAGAGTTTCAACTATCTTTGTTTAAGTCTTATAAAGACAATCTATTTTCTCGTTAAAAAACACACAATCAGAAAAAAAAATTTTTAATTTTAATCTATTTACTACTAACTGATTATTAAATGTATATATTTATGCAGAGTTTCAACTAGCTATGGCTAAGTTTGCTAAAGACAAGCTATTTTCTTGCGAAAACACACAAAATCAGAAAAAATATTGTTAGGTTAGATTAAGTTAGATTAGGTTAGGTTAGCCTACGTACGCGCGCATATAGGTTAGGTTAGGTTGGATTAAGTTAGGTTAGGTTAAGTTAGGTTAGGTTAGATTAAGTTAGGTTAGGTTAAGTTAGCTTAGGATAGGTTAGATTAAGTTAGGTTAGGCTAAGTTAGGTTAGGCTAGGTTAGCCTACGTACGCGCGCGTACGTAGGCTAACCTAGCCTAACCTAACTTAGCCTAACCTAACTTAATTTAACCTATTCAACCTAACTTAACCTAACTTAATCTAACCTAACCTAACTTAACCTAACCTAACTTAATCCAACCTAACCTAACCTCTATGCGCGCGTACGTAGGCTAACCTAACCTAATCTAACTTATCTAACTTAACAATATTTTTTCTGATTTTGTGTGTTTTCACAAGAAAATAGATTGTCTTTAGCAAACTTAGCCATAGATAGTTGAAACTCTGCGTATATATATTCATTTATTCCTAATTTATTATGTAATAGATTAACCTTGAAAATTTTTTTTTCTTATGTTGTTTGTTTTTGCAAGAAAATAGCTTGTCTTTAGCAAACTAAACCATAGCTAGTTGAAACTCTACATAAATATCTTCATTTAAGCAAAATTGTGTAGGTACTAAATGAACATTGAACATTTTTTATGATTTTGTGTGTTTTCGCAAGAAAATAGCTTGTCTTTAGTAAACTTAGCCATAGCTAGTTGAAACTCTGCATAAATATCTTCATTTTTAGTCTAATTGTGTAGGTACTAGAGGAACATTGAACATTTTTTCTGATTTTGTGTTTTCGCAAGAAAATAGCTTGTCTTTAGTAAACTTAGCCATAGATAGTTGAAACTCTGCATAAATATCTTCATTTTTTAGTCTAATTGCGTAGGTACTAAAGGAACATTGATCATTTTTCCTGATTTTGTGTGTTTTCACAAGAAAATAGCTTGTCTTTAGCAAACTTAGCCATAGCTAGTTGAAACTCTGCATAAATATCTTCATTTTTAGTCTAATTGCGTAGGTACTAAAGGAACATTGATCATTTTTTCTGATTTTGTGTGTTTTCACAAGGAAATAGCTTGTCTTTAGCAAACTTAGCCATAGCTAGTTGAAACTCTGCATAGATATCTTCATTTTTAGTCTAATTGCGTAGGTACTAAAGGAACATTGATCATTTTTTCTGATTTTGTGTGTTTTCACAAGAAAATAGCTAGTCTTTAGCAAACTTAGCCATAGCTACTTGAAACTCTGCATAAATATCTTCATTTTTAGTCTAATTGCGTAGGTACTAAAGGAACATTGATCATTTTTTCTCATTTTGTGTGTTTTCACAAGAAAATAGCTTGTCTTTAGCAGACTTAGCCATAGCTAGTTGAAACTCTGCATAAATATCTTCATTTAAGCCTAATTGCGTAGGTACTAAAGGAACATTGTACATTTTTTCTGATTTTGTGTGTTTTCGCAAGAAAATAGCTTGTCTTTAGTAAACTTTGCCATAGTTATTTGAAACTCTGCATAAATATCTTCATTTTTAGTCTAATTGTTTAGTTACTAAAGGAACATTGAACATTTTTTCTGTTTTTTTGTGTTTTCACAATAAAATAGATTTTATTTAGCATACTTAGCCATAGATAGTTGATACTCTGAATATATAACTTAATTATTAGTATAATTGCGTAGGTACTAAATTAACATTGAACATTTTTTCTGATTTTGTGTGTTTTCGCAAGAAAATAGCTTGTCTTTATCAAACTTAGCCATAGCTAGTTGAAAATATGCATAAATAACTTCATTTAAGCCTAATTGCGTAGGTACTAAAGGAACATTGAACATTTTTTTTTTCTGATTTTGTGTTTTTTCGCAAGAAAATAGCTTGTCTTTAGCAAAATTAGCCATAGCTAGTTGAAACTCTTGATAAATATCTTCATTTAAGCCCAATTGCGTAGGTACTAGAGGAACATTGAACATTTTTTCTGAGTTTGTGTGTTTTCGCAAGAAAATAGCTTGTCTTTAGCAAACTTAGCCATAGCTAGTTGAAACTCTGCATAAATATATTCATTTAAGTCTAATTGCGTAGGTACTAAAGGAAGATTGAACATTTTTTCCGATTTTATGTGTTTTCGCAAGAAAATAGTTTGTCTTTAACAAACTTAGCCGTAGCTAGTTGAAACTCTACATAAATAGAGAAATTCTTTAACCATTAGGGTTAACTTCCCTTTTTAGGGATGAGCATTTAGGGTTCTCCTACATGCTGAACCTGAAAGTGTGTTTCCTGACATACTGGATCTGAAAGTGTAATTTCAGAAAAATTCTTTAACCTTTTAGGGTTAACTTACCTTTTTATGGATGACTATTTAGGGTTCTCCAACATGTTGAACTTGAAAGTGTGTTCCCTGACATGTTGAATTTGAAAGTCTAATTTTCGTGGCTAAGTACTTTTCTAAAGAATAAAAACGTCTCAGGCTTAAGATAATTTCAGAAAAATTCTTTAACCTTTTAGGGTTAACTTTTGGAACAGAACTTTAAATTTGACTCTTTGAGAAAGGTCGGAATTGAATTTAAGAAAATTTAGAATTATAGTGAAACTTTTTATCTCCATGGAAAATAATCTCAATCAAAGCATAACTTTTCCTATCTTCTGCTGACAAATTTAGAATTGAACTTTAAATTTCTTTATGTCTTTGTGAAATAATGAACTAAATTGGAAAATTTTTGTTTTCTCTGGTGGAATTAGAATTGAATCGTGTTTTTTGGTAAAATTCAGAAGAGATCTTGAACTTTTCTATCTTCTATGAAACATTGAGTCTGCTAGTAGTATCTTTATCTCTAAAAATTCTTTTTCTTTCATCTCTGACCTTTTTAATAGATATTCTGAGTTTTTGACTTTCTAGCATACCCTAAAATAATGAACACTTAACAAACTAAATACTAACATATTTTTCCTGTAATAATAAGATTTTGAATTTTAATATATAAGTAAGTTAAATACAGTATTACAAATTACTAATGCACGGGAGATTCATTTTTCATCAATTAATCTTAATATTCACTGATGATGTTGTATGCTATTGTAATTTGTATTCTACCTTTGATTTCACTGTCTATTCTCACATTATTTTTACATAGATGGCAGTTCTGGCAGGTAGACATGATATGATTTCTTACACTAGTGCAGCAGTAGGCCTTTCTTTTCTTCTTTGCATTCATTTGAATAGTAATACCAGAACGATGAGAATAGGACCTATCAATAGGTATCATGCTACCATAACTGTAAGCAAGGAGTTGTCCTCAATCATCAATAACTGTTTTTAAGTTGGAACTCTTATTTAGAACTATCATCTCTAGTGCTCTCACTCTTGCATACCCACCTTGAGCAATTTTGAATGATTTCGATAGTTCAAAGAAATCTAACGTCTCGCTGTCATGACAACGCAAGCATACATTTCCAATAGTGTTACCGCTTGCACTCGTTTCATAGCTCAGGTATTTTTCCTTGTCAGTATTCAATACGACAATGATTTTTTCATGTGCACATACGTTCGTCGAATAATTCATCCTCACTTTTTTACAGATATGAATTGTGTGTTTATCCTTCCACTGCATAAAAAATACTGATTTAATGCATGAAGTAAACTAGGTAGTGTCGATAACCTGCCATAGAGTACCAGTGGGAAAGCCGCGTCGTGTCCATGAACAAGCACAGAGTACAATTGGCATAGCCGTAAGCATATTTCATGTCATTTCAGGATTTAAGAAAATTAAAATTAAAGTGAAACTTTTCATCTTCATGTAAAATAATCACAATTATAGGATAACTTTTCCTATCTTCTTCAGAAAAATTATTAATTGAACTTAAAATTTTATATGTCTTTGTTAACTTAAAACTGATGTGGAAGCTTTTTATTTCTCTGGTGATATTAGAATTGAATTGTGTTCTTTAGTAAAATTAAGAAGAGAACTTGAACTTTTATATCTTCTATGAAAAATTTGGAACAGTATTTTTAATTTTTTCATCTGCTTGAGAAAAATCTGAACTGAAGTGGAAAATTTTTATATTTATTTTGTGAAAATAGAAATGATCAATATCTCATTTCATTTTCATTGAGAAAATTCAGAATTGAAGTTGAAGTTTTCTTCTCCCGGGGAAATATTTAGAACAGAACTTTAAATTTGACTCTTTGAGAAAGGTTGGAATTGAATTTAAGAAAATTTAGAATTAAAGTGAAACTTTTTATCTTCATAAAAAATAATCACAATCATAGGATAACTTTTCCTATCTTATACTGAAAAATTTAAAAGTGACCTTAAAATTGTTTATATCTTTGTGAAATGAAAACTGACGTGGAAGCTTTTTATTTTATATGGTGAAATTAGAATTGATAAGTAACTTATTTCATTTTAATTGATAAAATTCAGAAGAGAACTTGAACTTT
Source organism: Artemia sp. Qi Xiang Cuo (assembly GCF_049724085.1). Lineage (NCBI taxonomy): Eukaryota > Metazoa > Arthropoda > Branchiopoda > Anostraca > Artemiidae > Artemia > Artemia sp. Qi Xiang Cuo. Next base: position 33,431,257 of record NC_142799.1, read on the forward strand.
TCTATCTTCTATGAAAAATTTGGAACAGTATTTAAATTTTTTCATCTGTTTGAAAAAAATCTGAAGTGAAGTGGAAAATTTTTTTATTATTTTGGGAAAATAGAAATGATCAATAGCTTATTTCATTTTCATTGAGATAATTTCAGAATCAAAGTTGAACTTTTCGTCTTCCGGGAAAATATTTGGAACAGAACTTTAAATTTGACTCTTTGAGAAAGGTCGGAATTGAATTTAAGAAAATTTAGAATTACAGTGAAACTTTTTATCTCCATGGAAAATAATCATAATCATAGCATAACTTTTCCTATCTTCTACAGAAAAATTTAGAAGTGAACTTTAAATTTTTTATGTCTCAGTGAACTTAAAACTGAAGTGGAAGCATTTTATTTTCTCTGGTGAAATTAGAAGTGAAATGTGTTCTTTGGTAAAATTCAGAAGAGATCTTGAACTTTTCTATCTTCTATGAAACATTGAGCCTGCTAGTAGTATCTTTATCTCTAAAAATTCTTTTTCTTTCATCTCTGACCTTTTTAATAGATATTCTGAACGTTTGACGTCCTAGCATACCCTAAAATAATGAACACTTAACAAAATAACGCATAAAATATTTTTAATGAAATAATGACATGTAGAATATTAATATAAAAATACGTTACATTCATTATTACACATTATTAGTACACTTGCGCTTCACTTTCCGTCAATTCATCTTTATATTCATTGATGATATTGTCTGCTAATGTCCTTTTTATTCTGCCTGTGATTTCACTGTCTACTGTCACATTATTTTTACATATATGCCAGTTTTGGCATATTGACAAGATATGATTAATGACATTATTGCAGGAGTATGCTTGTCTTCTCCTTCTTGTTCTCTTTAAAATGCTAATACCAGAAAGATGATGATAGGATTTATCAACAGGTAATGTGTTACCAGAAACCCTAGCAAGGAGTTGTCCCCGATCATCGACAATTATTTTTAAGTTTGAATTCTCTTTGAGCACTAATTTCTCTGGTAATGTTACTCTTGAATATCCATCGTTTACACGATTGAAATTCTTGGGTACTCCAAAGAAATCTAACTTCTCGCTGTCATGACAACGCATGCGTACATTTCCAATAGTGTTACCGATTGCACTCGTTTCATAGTTCAGGTATTTCTCATTGTCAGCATTCAATAAGACAATGATTTTATCATGTGCACATACGTTAGTCGAATAATTCATCCTCACTTTTTTACAGATATGAATTGTGTGTTTATCCTTCCACTGCGTAAAAAATGCTGATTTAATGCATGCAATAAACTAGGTAGTGTCGATAACCTGCCATAGAGTACCAATGGGAAAGCCACGTCGTGTCCATGAACAAGCACAGAGTATGATTGGTAGAGCCGTAAGCATATTTCATGTCATTTTAAGATACGTAAAAAAGTTAAAAAAATACCATGTTAAAAAATTCAAGAAAGTATTTACGAATTGGGGAAGGGGACTCTTTGAGGTTGGAAAATGGGTTTAGGAATGACTTTATGAATGGAACTTGTTCAGAAAAGATATAATAAAGCCATACAAAATTATTAAAAAAAATGGAGCGGGGCCTCTTTGGGGGGCCCAGGGAGGGTGTTTGGGGGACCCTTGGGGGGCCGGTTGCCCCTGTGGGTGCCAGTGGGACCTTTGAGGACCTGGGGAGGGCCTTTGGGGGTCTGAGGAGGGCGTTTGGCGGATAACATTTCGAAATTTTTACTTTTTAGTTTACTTTTTTTGCGGCGCATCCCTGCGGCGCATCCTGCGGCACTTTCCTGCGGTGCCTCCCTGCGGCGCATCCCCGCGGTGCATGTCATCCCCGCGGCGCCGCCCGGCGGCACCTCCGGCAGCACGGTCCGGGCCCCCAGCGGAGCCGAGCGGCACGGCGGGGGCCCGGGGGACCTGGGGAGACGGGAGGTGAGCCTTGGGAGCCCATGGGGGGCCTTTGAGAGTCTGGGGGACACTTGAGGACCGATTGGTCCTTTGGGATCCGATTGGCCCTTTGGGGGCCGGGGGAGGGCCTTTGGGGGTCCGGGGGGCCAGTTGGGGGCCTGGGGGACATTTGGGGACCGGTTTAGGGCCTTTGGGACCGCGTTGGTCCTTTGGGAGCTCGGTGGGCCTTTGGGGTGCCCGGGGATGGCCTTTAGGGGTCTGGGTGGGCCTTTGGGGGCGCCGGTGGCTCTTTGGGAGCCCGGGGGACCTTTGAGGACCGGGGGGAGGGCCTTTGGGGTCCAGGGTGCCCTTTGGGGGTCCGGGGGGCCCTTTGAGGACCAGAGGAGGGCCTTTGAGGGTCTGAGGAGGGCGTTTGGGTGGCTGGGGCTCTATGGGAGCTTGGGGGACCTTTGAGTACCGGGGGCTTCCTTCGGGGTTGTGGTGGGGGGGATCGGAACCCTTTGGGGTTGGGGTAGAGGACCTCACAACACTGTTCAAATGGAACTTGTGTATTATAACGACCACAGAGTTTCACCGTCAAATTCTCTTCTAAAACCTTTCCTAAAATCTTGTTTCAAATGTCTCTAACTGTTTCGCCGAAATAATCCTATAAAATGGATAAAACGGTTTCGTCCCAAATAATCCCTAAACGTAATTTCAGCGTGTTCCTTTTGTTTGGCATCTCTGCGCTAACGCATTTCAAATTTCTAGGAAACCCTTTCCAACGTTAATCTCTTCATCTCATAAATTTTCCTAGCTAAACTATTAGGGTTTCGTTAGAATATCAATTTATCTCTCCGACTTAAAGCTCCGTGAAGCCGTATTTAAAAACAGAATTTCTATCTCTTTAGACTCCCGCATAATTCCAAGATAACAAGTGATGTCAATTATAATTCCTGACACTAAAGATCAATGAAGCCCTATTTAAAAATAGAATGTTAATTTTTCTCTCTGACCTAAAGAACGTTTATCCCTCAGACCTAAGATTAAAGAAGCCTTAATGTTTCTTAATTCTCCCCTTCGTGAATCAATAATTTCCCCTAGCGATTATGTAAATCAAGTTCACAGGTGCTACTCGTGACAGGACCACGTGGTTTATGGTTTTCCATGTGAGAAAATTCCTGTTTTTCCAAGTGAGAAAAATCTTGTTTTTTCATTCTCACTGAGAAAACCATATAACAGACATGAATTGCTGTTGACATCCATAAATGTGACAAAGTTCCTGTTTTTCAAATTCTCACTGACAAAAACCATTAAACATCCATGAAAAACATCAAATAAATCGACCGACACACATAACCATCCATGAATTATGTAAAAAAAGTTATAGGTGGCAGCAGGGGTGAGGAATTGCGCTGGTACCCCCATCTCTACTTATATATATATATATATATATATATATATATATATATATATATATATATATATATATATATATATATATATATATATATATATATATATATATATATATATATATATATATATATATATATATATATATATATATATATATATATATATATATATATATATATATATATATATACAACGTTGTGCCCTACCAGGAGTCAGTTTGGTCTTGATTTTTGCTCATATTTTGCCAAGCTAAAAACGTAAGTTTAATTTTTTTTCATCCTTTCCCTTAGTTTCTAGAATATAATTCCAGTTAAGGGGTAAGATTCTAATTTTGCTTAAGTCTATAGGATCATCCTGTGTCTATTCCATTGGTTGTATCCTATAAGGTCTTATCCTATTAGGAAATTTGCTAGCTTTTCTTTCATAATAATGAAACTTAACTTTTAGCTTAAACCTGAACGGGAATTTAGTCAAGATACCAGAATTTGTGAATTGAAAATATTGATCTTTTAATAAATCAACAAATAATTCTAAATAAATTACAAATAAATGGCTTAAATTGAATAGTAGAATTAATAGTAATTAGTAAAAATATTAGTAAAATAGTAATCATTCTTTTTTTTATAGTAAAACTCTAGGTTTTTCTATAGGCCTACCAGTATAGAATTAAATTTTTGTACTGCTCAATGTTTGAAATACGATCAGTCTAAAGATATCATGATCAGTCTGGTGGCCGGCGTTTACCCCCTTGGAAAATACCACCACCACCACCACCCGCGGAAAATACCCCCCCCCATGGGAAAAAATGGCTTTCCACATTTGAGTATTTTATTTGTGTTTTATTTCTTAATTTCCGTTGGGGGAAGGAATTTTGGTACTTGTGTATTATGCGCCACTCAATTTTACGCTGTGTAAAATTCTAAAACACACCGCTTTTTTGTTTGTTTCTTTGTTACTTTAGAAATAAATTCGGGCTATAGATTTGCATATTCGGGGGGGGGGGTACAGTATAGCCGGTCTGCATGCAGAGTGTGTTTGTTACAATTATTCTGCATATTAGATAGATAGATAAGTGTATTTTAAAGCCAAACATACGGCCATGAACACAGTAGAATAACATAAATGAAACACTACATTAACCTAATAATAGTACTTAATACTTGGTAAAATGGTCATTGAAAAAAAAAAAAAAAACCACTTGAAACATGGAATTTTATATTTACATTATATTCACTTTAGACAGTTTTTTTTCTTTTATTTAGTTAAAAAAATTTCCAGATACCTCGCTATTCTTCTGTAATTTTTTAGTGGCCATATACCTAGAAAGAACTGTTTTCTGACTTCAAACTGTCCAAATACTTTACCCCCCCTCCCTCTTATGTGCAAATATATAGCCCAAATTATATATTTCCCATATATTCTGTCCCGCTATACCTTACCCCCCCCCCCCTAATGTGCAAATTTATAGCCCAAATTTATCTCTAAAATAACAAAGAAACTAACGAAAAAACCGGTGTGTGCAGTAGATCCATAGCTGCTTAATCGACAGTATTTAATGCAATGAACATGCCGAACAGGGCCTTATCGACAGTTGTCTTTTTTCAATGGTTCTATTGTGACAATAGCTTGTCAACGAGTTTGACACAGTAGCTAACTGGTTAAAACTCGAAAATGATTCTTAACTGATCAACAATATACTTATTTGTATTTTTTACCACAAAATTTATTTCTCCTCCAATCTATGCTATTCTGGTATCTGCCCCCCCCCCCGGAAAATTTTCTGCGGGCACCCTTGCTAAAAAGGAAACTATTCATAAGACAAACATTAAATTAGTGTGCATTTGACAGTTTCCTTTTCTGGCATTTTTCTTCTTTGTTCTGCTTCATGCAACTCAAACCTTCTTCTAATAGATCTAAACACACAAAAATAAAAGGGAACATTACAAATTCAATTTCAAGGTTTTTGAAATCATAGATTTAATAACTAATATTACTAAATCACAGATAAATCAAAAAGTCTTGAACAAAGAGTTACAGTGAGCAAAACTATATTGCTCCAAGATGTGACTTTAAAACACAATGTTACCAAGCTTGATTTTAGCACAATGAAATTGTTGCTGTATCCAAAAACTACCTTTCAAGCATATTGTCTGCAAATTGCTTGATAAAATTTGAAGAAGTTTGTGATCTAGGAACCATACCAGATTATGGCAAGATTCTTTTCCTGAAAATTGCACACACATACACACCCCTCCTATTCCAGGAGACTCTGCCAATGAATTTATTTTTTGCACATATAACTAGTAGAAAGGCCTTATTGACTCCCGTACGAACCACGTAGTTTATGGTGTTTGTCAGTGAGAAAGAAAAAACTGAAATTTTCTCACTTGAAAAAACGTGAATTTTCTCACATTGATGGATGTTTCTTGGAGGGTTATGTGTGTTGGTCAATTTATATTATGTTTTTCATGGATGACAACAGCAATTCATGTCTGTTTTATGGTTTTTGTCGGTGAGAATAAAAAAACAGGAACTTTCTCACTTTAATGGATGTCAACATCAATTTATGTCTGTTTTATGGTTTTTGTCAGTGAGAATGGAAAAACAGACACTTTCTCACTTTGATGGATTATTGAGTCTAATGGGGAACCGGGTCAATGACACTTCCTTCAAGATCTTGTTGTTGTTTTGGTCATGTGTACGCAAGACCTAATGGAATCCTGGAAACAGTTAGATCCCGTGTTTCCTTCTCAGCCAATCAGCGAGTCGGATACATATCCTTTCTCAGCCAATCAGAGACTTGCTTACATATGATTTTCCCCGTTACATAACAATTCACCCTTGAGATTTCGTATACGACGGGCATGCAATGTGATTAAATTATCAGAAAGTATTTTGACATAGTTGATACTACAATGGATAAATTTGATGAATTAGAAGCCTTGACAGCCACAATTAGCAATGTAAGTTCTGATTTAATACATTTTTATTTTCAAAATAAAATTATTTTCCTTGGTCACCCTCTAGTATATTTAGGTAAGTACCCCCTCCCCCACAAACCTAACCACCATGCAATCTTTATAGTCACTAGGAAACATAAAATATGTTCTTTTTATTACCTAAACCCCCTCACCCCCCCCCCCCCACAAACCTAACCATCGTGCAATCTTTATACTCACTAGGAAACATAAAATATGTTCTTTTTATTACCTAAACCCCCGCAACCCCCCCCCCCCCTCCACTGTTTTTACAAGTATAATTCTTACCAATAGAAATATTTCTCTTTTTTCAACAAATTTATTCTTTCTGTATGCCTAAAAAAGTGACAATCAACTTCTGTCTATCCCATAATAGCCATTAATAAACCGTTTCCATTTAAGCCGCCGTTGATTACTTGACTTAAAAATATTTTTCCGCAATGATTTAAACTGGTGATAATTAGCTGAAATCCCACAATTGGACTTCCTGCTTGTTAATCCTTTACGTTAGCGACTTAACCAAAAGGTTTCAATGATAAAAAGGATTTGTTTCCCTCTTTATCAAATTAAAACGGTTTTAAGCAAAAAGAGATTGCTGTTTATTAAGCTTGTGGATTCGTAACCTGTATTTGCTGGAGAACCGGTGAAACAGGATTATTTCCAAAAATAATTACTAACAATATATTTAGGACATTGATTTTAGCTATAACATTTGAATAAAAGGCAGTAAGATATATTCTTTATTGATATGCCTTTCGCTTGAATAAATCGCAAGATTAACTCAATGAGAGGGTAGACCAAGGGTGGGTTAATTTTCTTAAATTTAAGGGAGGGGACCGTGAATCCAGGATTTTTGTTGGGGAGGGGGTTAGCACTTTTAATAGTGACAAAATAGAAATGAAAAGATAATTGTTTTCGACTTTAGTGTCTAACCATTTCTCTTCGAAATTTTAGTGATTTTAGCTATAACATTTGAATAAAAGGCAGTAAGATATATTATTTATTGATATGCCTTTCGCTTGAATAAATCGCTAGATTACCTCAATGAGAGGGTAGACCTAGGGTGGGTTAAGTTTCCTAAATTTAGGGGGGGGACGTGAATCCATGAATTTTGTTGGGGAGGGGGTTAGCACTTTTAATAGTGACAAAATAGAAATGAAAAGATAATTGTTTTCGACTTTAGTGTCTAACCATTTCTCTTCGAAATTTTAGTGATTTTAGCTATAACATTTGAATAAAAGGCAGTAAGATATATTCTTTATTGATATGCCTTTCGCTTGAATAAATCGCTAGATTAACTCAATGAGAGGGTAGACCTAGGTAGCATTTGATTTCTGAGTTTAGTATATTTCTCGCAAATTTTACCTTTTGCTTGGGGGAGCTACCACCCATCAAACATGACTTTAAATATTAAAGTTACTTATGTACAGAATAAGTAACTATATAAGTGCTTCGAAATTCATAGGAAAAATTAGAATATTTATATTTTTTAGATTGTGACTTTAGCTTGAATTTTACACGTTGAATTTGAATACATCATTTCAAACATTATTAAACCTATATCCAATTTCCAAAATCGTATCAATTTTCATGTGCTAATATTATTCAAACTGAACGCTGTTATAACAATGCTTTGAGTTATTTCTGAGAAAAGTTGAATTTATTATAATAAAACTATGATTTTCAGAGTTTAGGTTGCTTTCGACAACGATTTCTCTTTACTGATGGCAAATTTTCACAGGGTGATTGATCTACGACCCTTCTAAATGTGATAGAAGCTACAGAACCCTGCTTCAATCCCTTTTTGCGTATTCAAAATGAATGTTCGTATAACAATGCTTTGAGTTATTCCTCGGAAAATTGACCCCTCCAAATATTTACTCAGAGGGGCGGGGTGCTGAAATATGAAACGTTACTTATTCGCCCATCATTTTCACAGTTTTCAAGTTGGGATCTTCGAACACACTCCCTCCTTCTCAGTTTATTCTATGAAAGTGAGCTGTATTTGTTAGAGTTTCAGAAACATTACATATTTATTTAATTTAAGTACATTTTTTTCAGATATAATAATGTTTGGTGTGATTGACACAGAATATATTGGTCTGAAATATTCCTCAACTGGCATTATTTTCGAAGCAGCTTTCTTACTCCTAGACAATCAACGACGTGAAATTCATAGCCATAAACGGAAAATCAGATACAATATGTATAATTACGAGAAAAACAGATGGAGTCAAACACTAAATTGTATAAATCAAAATGGCTTTTACGTTAAAACCATACGATCACATAATGAAAATAACCATGAAATAAAACAAGTACAAGAGAAAATTCAGAAAATATGCAGTTTTTTTGGCGTGAAAGCTGTTTATGTTAAAGGAAACGTGCCAACTGATAAACTCTTACTAGAAAAACGTGATAAAAACATAGCATTATTCAATTTAGAAGACTTCAAATGTGAGAAATACCTGCATTCAGTCCATGACCCAGAAGACGAAGTTAGATATTTCGCTCAATGGATACTGGAAAAGATACCTGACATGGAAAAATGCATCAGATATCCAAAGACCTAAACTTGCTCTTCCTCATTTAAATTGTATTAAGCTTCTTTTTTTTTAAATATGTCATTATGTATTTTTTCAAATTTTTTTAAATATGTTTAAGCAATAAATATCTTAAGCCTAAACCGTTTTTATTCTTTAGAATAGTCCATCGCCATGAAAATTATACTTTCAGATTCAACATGTCAGGGAACACACTTTCAAGTTCAGCATGTTGGAGAACCCTAGATAGTCACCCCTAAAAAGGTAAGTTAACCCTAAAAGGTTAAAGAATTTCTCTGAAATTACACTTTCAGATTCAACATGTCAGAGAATAAATTTTCAGGTTCAACATGTAGGAGAACCCTAAATGTTCATCCCTAAAAAAGGTAAGTGAACCCTAAATGGTTAAAGAATTTCTCTGAAATCACACTTTCAGGTTAGGTTAGGTAGGACCCTGACCCCTCCCCCCCCCCGGCCCCCTTCGGACTCCCAAAGGGCCCCCAAGTGCCCCTGGGCCCCAAAGAGCCCTCCGAGCCACCGTCGCTCCTTACTGTCGGTTAAAAAGCAATAGTTTTTTTATTTAATCTATTAAAGTCCTAACAATTTAGGCTCTGCATAAATCCTTTTACAGAAGTTATTTAGTGAAATCACAATACATGATGCAAGAAAAAAAAACGGACATAAAAAAAAAATTGTCAGGTGTGGGGTTCGAACCCACGACCCCGTATGGGGACCAGATCTTAAGTCTAGCGCCTTAACCACACGACCAACCTGACATGTAAACAATTCTCCATAAAAAGACAAGTCAACCCTAAAATACAAAAGAATTTCTCTGAAATTACACTTTCAGATCCAGCATGTCAGGGAACAGACTTTCAGGTTCAGCATGTTGGAGAACCCTAAATGCTCATTCCAAGTTAACCCTAAATGGTTAAAGAATTTCTCGGAAATGACACTTTCGGATTCGGCATGTCAGGGAACACACTTTCAGGTTTGACATGTAGGACTTTCAGGTTCAACATGTTGGAGAACCCTAAATGCTCATCCCAAGTTAGCCCTAAAAGGTTAAAGAATTTCTCTGAAATTACACTGTCAGATCCAGCATGTCAGGGAACACACTTTCAGGTTCGACATGTAGGACTTTCAGGTTCAGCATGTTGGAGAACCCTAAATGCTCATCCCAAGTTAGCCCTAAAAGATTAAAGAATTTCTCTGAAATCACACTTTCAGATCCAGCATGTCAGGGAACAGACTTTCGGGTTCAGCATGTTGGAGAACCCTAAATGCTCATTCCAAGTTAACCCTAAATGGTTGAAGAATTTCTCTGAAATTACACTTTCGGATTCGGCATGTCAGGGAACACACTTTTAGGTTTGATGTGTAGGACTTTCAGGTTCAACATGTTGGAGAACCCTAAATGCTCATCCCAAGTTAGCCCTAAACGGTTAAAGAATTTCTCTGAAATTACAGTTTCAGATCCAGCATGTCAGAGAACACACTTTCAGGTTAGACATGTAGGACTTTCAGGTTCAGCATGTTGGAGAACCCTAAATGCTCATCCCAAGTTAGCCCTAAAAGGTTAAAGAATTTCTCTGAAGTTACACTTTCCGATCCAGCATGTCAGGGAACACACTTTCAGGTTTGATTAGAGTTTTAGCTTTGAGCCTTAGCTTAGAGTTTTAGTTTAGTTTAGTTTTAGTTAAGAGTTTAGAGTTTTTTTTAGCTTAGAGTCTTAGCTTAGAGTTTTTGTTAGAGTTCTAGTTTAGTTTAGTTTTAGTTAAGAGTTTAGAGTTTTAGATTATATTCTTAGCTTAGAGTTTTAGTTAGAGTTCTAGTTTAGTTTAGTTTTAGTTAAGAGTTTTACCATAGAGTCTTAGCTTAGAGTTCTAGTTAGAGTTGAAGTTTAGTTTAGTTATAGTTAAGAGTTTAGAGTCTTAGCTTAGAGTCTTAGCTTAGAGGTTTTTTTACAGTTCTAGTTTAGTTTAGTTTTAGTTTAGAATTTTTAGCTTAGAGTCTTAGCTTAGAGTTTTATTATGATATTTTACCTTAATACTAACATACTTTTACTGAACAAACAAAAATTTCTCTTGGAAATAATATTTTTCATCAGTGATAACACTTTTCTGTTCGAACTAGCAAGTTTTCTACCAAAGATACCAAATATTTTCATAGAAGTAACATTTTTTTTATTGTGATAACAACTTTTCTGTCAGAAGTAGCAAGTTTTGCATAACACTAACAAACATTCTCATCAAAGTTACGATATTTTACCTTAATACTAACATACTTTTACTGAACATACGCAAATTTCTTTTAGAAATAATATTTTTCGTCAGTGATAACACTTTTTCTGTTCGAACTAGCAAGTTTTCTAGCAAACATACCAAATATTTTCATAGAAGTAACATTTTTTTATTGTGATAACAACTTTTCTGTCAGAAGTAGCAAGTTTTGCTTAACACTAACAAACATTCTCATCAAAGTAATGATATTTTACCATAATACTAACATACTATTACTGAACAAACAAAAATTTCTCTTAGAAATAATATTTTTCCTCACTGATAACACTTTTTCTGTTCGAACTAGCAAGTTTTCTACCAAAGATACAAAATTTTTTCGTAGGAGTAACATTTTTTGATTGTGATAACAACTTTTCTGTCAGAAGTAGCAAGTTTTTCTTAACACTAACAAACATTCTCATCAAAGTAACGATATTTTACTTTAATACTAACATACTTTTACTGAACACACGCATATTTCTCTTAGAAATAATATTTTTCGTCAGTGATAACACTTTTTCTGTTCGAACTAGCAAGTTTCCTAGCAAAGATACCAAATTTTTTCTCAGAAGTAACATTTTTTGATTGTGATAACAACTTTTCTGTCAGAAGTAGCAAGTTTTGCTTAACACTATCAAACCTTCTCATCAAAGTAATGCTATTTTACCTTAATACTAACATACTTTTACTGAACAAACAAAAATTTCTCTTAGAAATAATATTTTTCATCAGTGATAACACTTTTCTGTTCGATTTAGCAAGTTTTCTACCAAAGATACCGAATATTTTCATAGAAGTAACATTTTTTGATTGTGATAACAACTTTTCTGTCAGAAGTAGCAAGTTTTGCTTAACACTAACAAATATTCTCATCAAAGTAATGATATTTTACCTTAATACTAACATACTTTTACTGAACACACACAAATTTCTCTTAGAAATAATATTTTCCGTCAGTGATAACACTTTTTCTGTTCGAACTAGCAAGTTTTCTACCAAATATACCAAATTTTTTCGTAGACTTACCATTTTTTGATTGTGATAACAACTTTTCTGTCTGAAGTAACAAGTTTTGCTTAACACTAACAAACATTCTCATCAAAGTAATGATATTCTACTATAATACTAACATACTTTTACTGAACACACACAAATTTCTCTTAGAAATAATATTTTTCGTCAGTGATAACACTTTTTCTGTTCGAACTAGCAAGTTTTCTAGCAAAGATACCAAATTGTTTCATAGAAGTAATATTTTTGGTTTGTGATAACAACTTTTCTGTCAGAAGTAGCAAGTTTTGCTTAACACTAACAATCCTTCTCATCAAAGTAACAAAATTTTACCTTAATACTAACATACTTTTACTGAACAAACAAAAATTTCTCTTAGAAATAATATTTTTCATCACTGATAACACTTTTTCTGTTCGAAATAGCAATTTTTGTAGCAAAGATACCAAATTTTTTCATAGAAGTAACATTTTTTTTATTGTGATAACAACTTTTCTGTCAGAAGTAGCAAGTTTTGCTTAACACTAACAATCCTTCTCATCAAAGTAACGATATTTTACTTTAGTACTATCATACTTTTACTGAACACACACAAATTTTTCTTAGAAATAATATTTTTCGTCAATGATAACACTTTTTCTGTTCGAACTAGCAAGTTTTCTACCAATGATACAAAATTTTTTCGTATAAGTAACATTTTTTGATTGTGATAACAACTTTTCTGTCAGAAGTAGCAAGTTTTGCTTAACACTAACAATCCTTCTCATCAAAGTAATGATATTTTACCCTAATACTAACATACTTTTACTGAAAAAACAATAATTTCTCTTAGAAATAATATTTTTCGTCAGTGATAACACTTTTTCTGTTCGAACTAGCAAATTTTCTACCAAAGATACCAAATTTTTTCGTAGAAGTAACATTTTTTGATTGTGATAACAACTTTTCTGTCAGAAGTAGCAAGTTTTGCTTAACACTAACAAACCTTCTCATCAAAGTAACGACATTTTACCTTAGTACTAACAAGCTTTTACTGAACACGCACACAAAGTTCTCTTAGAAATAATATTTTTCATTTCTATGTCTGAATCTATTTGCTTACATTTCTGGGTTGGTGTTTGGTTAGGTTAGGTTAGCTAAGTTAGGTTAGGTTAGCTATGTTAGGTTAGGCTAGCTAGTAAACATTTCTCCATGTTTAAGTTAGGTTAGTTTAACTTATCATGAGCGCTCATGATAAGCTAACCTAGCCTAACTAAAGCATGGTACAAAGTCGACATGGGTGGATTTTTCGGCGAGTATGGTTAGGTTAGACTAGATCAAGTTAGGTTAGGTTAGGTTAAGTTAGGTTAGCCTACGTACGCGCGCGTACGTAGGCTAACCTAACCTAACGTTAGGTTAGGCTAGCTAGTAAACATTTCTCCATGTTTAAGTTAGGTTAGGTTAGGTTAACTTATCATGAGCGCTCATGATAAGCTAACGTAGCCTAACTAAAGCATGGTACAAAGTCGACATGTGTGGATTTTACGGCGAGTATGGTTAGGTTAGGCTAGATCAAGTTAGGTTAGATTAGGTTAAGTTAGGTTAGGTTAGCCTACGTACGCGCGCGTACGTAGGCTAACCTAACCTAACTTAACCTAACCTAACCTAACTTGATCTAGCCAATAATAATATTTTTCATCACTGATAACACTTTTTCTGTTCGAACTAGCAATTTTTCTAGCAAAGATACCAAATTTTTTCATAGAAGTAACATTTTTTTATTGTGATAACAACTTTTCTGTCAGAAGTAGCAAGTTTTGCTTAACACTAGCAAACAGTCTCATCAAAGTAACGATATTTTACTTTAATACTAACATACTTTTACTGAACACACACAAATTTTTCTTAGAAATAATATTTTTCGTCAATGATAACACTTTTTCTGTTCGAACTAGCATATTTTCTACCAATGATACCGAATTTTTTCGTAGAAGTAAAATTTTTTGATTGTGATAACAACTTTTCTGTCAGAAGTAGCAAGTTTTGCTTAACACTAACAATCCTTCTCATCAAAGTAATGATATTTTACCCTAATACTAACATACTTTTACTGAACACACACAAATTTTTCTTAGAAATAATATTTTTCGTCAGTGATAACACTTTCTGTTTGAACTAGCAAGTTTTCTACCAAAGATACCAAATTTGTTCTTAGAAGTAACATTTTTCTGTCAGAAAAATGTCAGAAGTAGCAAGTTTTGCTTAACACTAACAAACATTCTCATCAAAGTAATGATATTTTACCTTAATACTAACATACTTTTACTGAACACACACAAATGTCTCTTAGAAATAATATTTTTCTTCAGTGATAACACTTTTTCTTTTCGAACTAGAAAGTTTTCTATCAAAGATACCAAATTTTTTCTTAGAAGCAAAATTTTTTGATTGTGATAACAACTTTTCTGTCAGAAGTAGCAAGTTCTGCTTAACACTAACAAACCTCATCAAAGTAAAGACATTTTACATTATTACTAACATACTTTTACTGAACAAACAAAAATTTCTCTTAGAAATGATATTTTTCATCAATGATAACACTTTTTCTGTTCGAACTAGCAAATTTTCTAGCAAGGATACCAAATTTTTTCATAGAAGTAACATTTTTTTATTGTGATAACAACCTTTCTGTCAGAAGTAGCAAGTTTTGCTTAACACTAACAAACATTCTCATCAAAGTAACGATATTTTACTTTAATGCTAACATACTTTTAATTAACACACACAAATTTTTCTTAGAAATAATATTTTTCGTCAATGATAACACTTTTTCTGTTCGAACTAGCATGTTTTCTACCAATGATACCAAATTTTTTCGTAGAAGTAAGATTTTTTGATTGTGATAACAACTTTTCGGTCAGAAGTAGCAAGTTTTGCTTAACACTAACTATCCTTCTCATCAAAGTAATGATATTTTACCCTAATACTAACATACTTTTACTGAACAAACAAAAATTTCTCTTAGAAATAATATTTTTCGTCAGTGATAACACTTTCTGTTTGAGCTAGCAAGTTTTCTACCAAAGATACCAAATTTGTTCTTAGAAGTAACAAGTTTTTCTTAACACTAACAAACATTCACATCAAAGTAACAATATTTTACCTTAATACTAACAAAATTCTAAAGAACACACACAAATGCCTCTTATAAATTATATTTTTTATTAGTGAAAACACTTTTTCTGTTTGAGCGACCAAATTTTTCTGCCAAAGATACCAAATTTTTTCGTATAAGTGACTTTTTTTGATCTTAATAACAACATTTCTCTCAGAAGTAGAAAATTTCGCTGAAGACTAAAAAAGCTTCTCATCAAAGTAACAACATTTTACCTTAGTACTAACAAGCTTTTACTGAACACGCACACAAAGTTCTCTTAGAAATAATATTTTTCATTTCTATGTCTGAATCTATTTGCTTACATGTCTGGGTTGGTGTTTGGTTAGGTTAGGTTAGCTAAGTTAGGTTAGGTTAGCTAGTAAACATTTCTCCATGTTTAAGTTAGGTTAGGTTAGGATAACTTATCATGAGCGCTCATGATAAGCTAACCTAGCCTAACTAAAGCATGGTACAAAGTCGACATGGGTGGATTTTACGGCGAGTATGGTTAGGTTAGACTAGATCAAGTTAGGTTAGGATAAGTTAGGTTAGGTTAGGTTAGCCTACGTACGCGCGCGTACGTAGGCTAACCTAACCTAACCTAACGTTAGGTTAGGCTAGCTAGTAAACATTTCTCCATGTTTAAGTTAGGTTAGGTTAACTTATCATGAGCGCTCATGATAAACTAACCTAGCCTAACTAAAGCATGGTACAAAGTCGACATGGGTGGATTTTACGGCGAGTATGGTTAGGTTAGGCTAGATCAAGTTAGGTTAGGTTAAGTTAGGTTAGCCTACGTACGCGCGCGTACGTAGGCTAACCTAACCTAACTTAACCTAACTTGATCTAAACTAACCTAACCATACTCGCCGGAAAATCCACCCATGTCGACTTTGTACCATGCTTTAGTTAGGCTAGGTTAGTTTATCATGAGCGCTCATGATAAGTTAACCTAACCTAACTTAAACATGGAGAAATGTTTACTATCTAGCCTAACCTAACTTAACCTAACCTAACTTGATCTAGTCTAACCTAACCATACTCGCCGTAAAATCCACCCATGTCGACTTTGTACCATGCTTTAGTTAGGCTAGGTTAGCTTATCATGAGCGCTCATGATAAGTTAACCTAACCTAACTTAAACATGGAGAAATGTTTACTAGCTAGCCTAACCTAACTTAGCTAACCTAACCTAACTTAACTAACCTAACCTAACCAAACACCAACCCAGACATGTAAGCAAATAGATTCAGACATAGAAATGAAAAATATTATTTCTAAGAGAACTTTGTGTGCGTGTTCAGTAAAAGCATGTTAGTACTAAGGTAAAATATCGTTACTTTGATGAGAAGGTTTGTTAGTGTTAAGCAAAACTTGCTACTTCTGACAGAAAAGTTGTTATCACAATCAAAAAATATTACTTCTAAGAAAAAATTTGGTATCTTTGGTAGAAAATTTGCTAGTTCGAACAGAAAAAGTGTTATCACTGACGAAAAATATTATTTCTAAGAGAAATTTGTGTGTGTTCAGTAAAAGTATGTTAGTATTAAGGTAAAATATCATTTTACCTTAATGATCATATTTACATCATATTTACATATATGATGAGAATGTTTGTTAGTGTTAAGAAAAACTTGCTACTTCTGACAGAAAAGTTGCTATTACAATCAAAAATGTTACTTCTAAGAACAAATTTGGTATCTTTGGTAGAAAACTTGCTAGTTCAAACAGAAAGTGTTATCACTGACGAAAAATATTATTTCTAAGAAAAATTTGTGTGTGTTCAGTAAAAGTATGTTAGTATTAGGGTAAAATATCATTACTTTAATGAGAAGGATTGTTAGTGTTAAGCAAAACTTGCTACTTCTGACAGAAAATTTGTTATCACAATCAAAAAATGTTACTTCTACGAAAATATTTGGTATCTTTGGTAGAAAACATGCTAGTTCGAACAGAAAAAGTGTTATCATTGACGAAAAATATTATTTCTACGAAAAATTTGTGTGTGTTCAGTATAAGTATGTTAGTATTAAGGTAAAATATCGTTACTTTGATGAGAATGTTTGTTAGTGTTAGGCAAAACTTGCTACATCTGACAGAAAAGTGGTTATCACAATAAAAAAATTTTACTTCTTTGAAAAAATTTGGTATCTTTGCTAGAAAAATTGCTAGTTCGAACAGAAAAAGTGTTATCAGTGATGAAAAATATTATTTCTAAGAGAAATTTTTGTTTGTTCAGTAAAATTATGTTAGTATTAGGGTAAAATGTGGTTACTTTGATGAGAAGGTTTGTTATTGTTAAGCAAAACTTGCTACTTCTGACAGAAAAGTTGTTATCACAATAAAAAAATATTACTTCTAAGAAAAAATTTGGTATCTTTGCCAGAAAACTTGCTAGTTCGAACAGAAAAAGTGTTATCACTGACGAAAAATATTATTTCTAAGAGAAATTTGTGTGTGTTCAGTAAAATTATGTTAGTATTAAGGTAAAATATCATTACTTTGATGAAAATGTTTGTTAGTGTTAAGCAAAACTTGCTACTTCTGCCAGAAAAGTTGTTATCACAGTCAAAAAATGGTATGTCTACGAAAAAATTTGGTATCTTTGGTAGAAAACTTGCTAGTTCGAACAGAAAAATTGTTATCACTGACGGAAAATATTATTTCTAAGAGAAATTTCTGTGTGTTCTGTAAAAGTATGTTAGTATTAAGGTAAAATATCATTACTTTGATGAGAATATTTGTTAGTGTTAAGCAAAACTTGCTACTTCTGACAGAAAAGTTGTTATCACAATAAAAAAATGTTACTTCTATGAAAATATTTGGTATCTTTGGTAGAAAACTTGCTAAATCGAACAGAAAAGTGTTATCACTGATGAAAAATATTATTTCTAAGAGAAATTTTTGTTTGTTCAGTAAAAGTATGTTAGTATTAAGGTAAAATATCATTACTTTGATGAGAAGGTTTGATAGTGTTAAGCAAAACTTGCTACTTCTGACAGAAAAGTTGTTATCACAATCAAAAAATGTTACTTCTGAGAAAAAATTTGGTATCTTTGCTAGGAAACTTGCTAGTTCGAACAGAAAAAGTGTTATCACTGACGAAAAATATTATTTCTAAGAGAAATTTGCGTGTGTTCAGTAAAAGTATGTTAGTATTAAAGTAAAATATCATTACTTTGATGAGAAGGTTTGTTTGTGCTAAGCAAAACTTGCTACTTCTGACAGAAAAGTTTTTATCACAATCAAAAATGTTACTTCTATGACAATATTTTGTGTCTTTGCTAGAAAACTTGCTAGTTCAAACTGAAAATGTGTTATCATTGACGAAAAATATTATTTCTAAGAGAAATTTGCGTGTGTTCAGTAAAAGTATGTTAGTATTAAGGTAAAATATCATTACTTTGATGCGAATGTTTGTTAGTGTTATGCAAAACTTGCTACTTCTGACAGAAAAGTTGTTATCACAATCAAAAAATGTTACTTCTATGAAAATATTTGGTATCTTTGGTAGAAAACTTGCTAGTTCGAACTGAAAAGTGTTATCAGTGATGAAAAATATTATTTCCATGATGATTTTTTGTTTGTTCAGTAATAGTATGCTAGTATTAAGGTAAAATATCATAATAAAACTCTAAGCTAAGACTCTAAGCTAAAAACTCTAAACTCTTAACTAAAACTAAACTAAAATAGAACTCTAACTAAAACTCTAAGCTAAAACTCTAAACTCTTAACTATAACTAAACTAAACTTCCACTCTAATTAAAACTCTAAGCAAAGACTCTATGGTAAAACTCTTAACTAAAACTAAACTAAACTAGAACTCTAACTAAAACTCTAAGCTAAGACTCTAAGCTAAAAACTCTAAACTCTTAACTAAAACTATACTAAACTAGAACTCTAACTAAAACTCTAAGCTAAGACTCTAAGCTAAAAAACTCTAAACTCTTAACTAAAAGTAAACTAAACTAAAACTCTAAGCTAAGACTCAAAGCTAAAACTCTAATCAAACCTGAAAGTGTGTTCCCTGACATGCTGGATCGGAAAGTGTAACTTCAGAGAAATTCTTTAACCTTTTAGGGCTAACTTGGGATGAGCATTTAGGGTTCTCCAACATGCTGAACCTGAAAGTCCTACATGTCTAACCTGAAAGTGTGTTCCCTGACATGCTGGATCTGAAAGTGTAATTTCAGAGAAATTCTTTAACCTTTTAGGGCTAACTTGGGATGAGCATTTAGGGTTCTCCAACATGTTGAACCTGAAAGTCCTACATGTCAAACCTGAAAGTGTGTTCCCTGACATGCCGAATCTGAAAGTGTAATTTCAGAGAAATTCTTTAACCATTTAGGGTTAACTTGGAATGAGCATTTAGGGTTCTCCAACATGCTGAACCTGAAAGTCTGTTCCCTGACATGCTGGATCTGAAAGTGTGATTTCAGAGATATTCTTTAATCTTTTAGGGCTAACTTGGGATGAGCATTTAGGGTTCTCCAACATGATGACCATGAAAGTCCTACATGTCGAACCTGAAAGTGTGTTCCCTGACAAGCTGGATCTGAAAGTGTAATTTCAGAGAAACTCATTAAACTTTTAGGAATAACTTTGGGTGAGTATTTAGGGTTCTCCAACATGTTGAACTTGAAAGTCCTACATGTCAAACCTGAAAGTGTGTTCCCTGACATGCCGAATCCGAAAGTGTCATTTCCGAGAAATTCTTTAACCTTTTAGGGTTAACTTGGAATGAGCATTTAGGGTTCTCCAACATGCTGAACCTGAAAGTCTGGTCCCTGACATACTGGATCTGACAGTGTAATTTCAGAGATATTTTTTAATATTTTAGGGTTAACTTGTCCTTTTAGGGAGAATTGTTTACAAGTCAGGTTGGCCGAGTGGTTAAGGCGCTAGACTTAAGACCTGGTCGCCATACGGGGTCGTGGGTTCGAACCCCACACCTGACAATATTTTTTTATGTCCGTTTTTTTTTCTTGCATCATGTCTTGTGATTTCACTAAATAACTTCTGTCAAAGTATTTATGCAGAGCCTAAATTGTTAGGGCTTTAATAGATTAAATAAAAAAACTAGTTTTTTTAACTGAAAGTAAGGAGCAACGGTGGTTCGGAGGGCTCTTTGGGGCCCAGGGGCACTTGGGGGCCCTTTGGGAGTCCGAGGGGGGCCGGGGGGGAGGGGTCCGGGTCCTACCTAACCTAACCTGAAAGTGTGATTTCAGAGAAATTCTTTAACCGTTTAGGGTTAACTTACCTTTTTTAGGGATGAGCATTTAGGGTTCTCCTACATGCTGAACCTGAAAGTTTGTTCCCTGACATGTTGGATCTGAAAGTGTAATTTCAGAGAAATTCTTTAACCTTTTAGGGTTAACTTACCTTTTATGGGTGACTATTTAGGGTTCTCCAACATGCTGAACTTGAAAGTGTGTTCCCTGGCATGTTGAATCTGAAAGTATAATTTTCATGGCGATGGACTATTCTAAAGAATAAAAACGGTTTAGGCTTAAGATATTTATTGCTTAAAAATATTTAAAAACATTTGAAAAATAATTAATGACATATTTAAAAAAAAAAAAAAAGCTTAATCCATTTGATATGAGGAAGAGCAAGTTTAGGTCTTTGGATATCTGATGCATTTTTCCATGTCAGGTATCTTTTCCGGTATCCATTGAGCGAAATATCTAACTTCATCTTCTGGGTCATGGACTGAATGCAGGTATTTCTCACATTTGAAGTCTTCTAAATTGAATAATGCTATGTTTTTATCACATTGTTCTAGTAAGAGTTTATCAATTGGCACGTTTCCTTTAACATAAACAGCTTGCACACCGAAAAAAATGCATATTTCCTGAATTTCCTCTTGTACAAGTTTTATTTCATAGCCATTTTCATTACGTGGTCGTATGGTTTTAACGTAAAAGCCATTTCGAATTATAAAATTTAGTGTTGGACTCCATCTGTTTTTCTCGTACTTATACATATTGTATCTGATGTTCCATTTATAGCTATGAATTTCACGTCGTTGATTGTCTAGGAGTAAGAAAGCTGCTTCGAAAATAATGCCAGTTGAGGAATATTTCAGACCAATACATTATGCGTCAATCACACCAAACATTATTATATCTGAAAAAAAAGTGCTTAAATTAAATAAATATGTAATGTTTCTGAAACTCTAACAAATACAGCTCACTTTCATAGAATAAACTGAGAAGGAGGGAGTGTGTTCGAAGATCCCAACTTGAAAACTGTGAAAATGATGGGCCAATAAGTAACGTTTTACATTTCAGCACCCCGCCCCTCTGAGTAAATATTTGGAGGGGTCAATTTTCTGAGGAATAACTCAAAGCATTGTTATACGAACATTCAGTTTGAATACGTAAAAAGCGGTTGAAGCAGGGTTTTGAAGCTTCTATCACATTTAGAAGGGTCATAGATCAATCACCTTGTGAAAATTTGCCGTCAGTAAAGAGAAATCGTTGACAAAAGCAACCTAAACTCTGAATATCATAGTTTTATTATAAAAAATTCAACTTTTCTCAGAAAAAACTCAAAGCATTGTTAAACCAGCGTTCAGTTTGAATAATAGTAGCACATGAAAATTGATACAATTTGGGAAATTGGGTATAGGTTTAATAATGATGGAAATTATGTATTAGATAGATAGATAGATAATTTTATTCACCCACTCGATACAAAACCACAAATGGCACGAATGGAGTATAAAGAAGAAGAAAAAAAAAAAAAACAAAAAAAACACTTAACTGCAAAAACAAAAACAAACGTTACGATACACCGCCAATAAATAAAGACACTATTACAAAAACTCACTAAGGACGAATTGCAATTGCCAGACTACTAGGCCCAAGCGACCCCAAAAATTCAGAACGACGTTTCGTCACAGCAGCAATCGGATCTGTGATACCGAACCTTGCAGACATCTTGGAATTTTTAACCCACGGTGGGGTATTTAAAAGAAATTTTGCATAATTGTAAAAAAGTGATCGAAGGTTTCTTTTATCACTAACACTAAATATATGCCAAAACGGTGATAAAGCCAGAAAGTGTGGGATCACCAGTGCATTATATAGCCTAGCTCGAATTTGTCGATTATATTTCACTTTAGTTGAAGATAGCGCCCCGTAAGCCTTACGTGCCTTTTCTGCGAAATTACTTATTTGGCGAGCACGTGTAGATGCCATGTTATGACCTATAGGCATTCCTAAGTACATTATGGAGTCAGACAGTGGAACCTCTTGAGCACCAAATTTGACAGCAAGATCTATACAATCTGCATTTCTCCTATTGAAAGCAACAATCTCGCTTTTACTTGCATTAAAAGATAGGCCAATCTCTCTATAAGCATCATCTAGAATCTGAAAATTTTCTTCAATACGAGACAAACATCTACTTAAATTAAAAATATCATCTGCGTAATTAAGTAATGTTACATCCAAACCTCGGAAAATGCAGCTCATTTGCACTAACTTTTGGGCCTCGAGAACACTATTATTATACAACCGGGGTGACGAAATTGCACCCTGCCTAATGCCCTTTCTAACCGGAATAGCTTTTGGTAATACAATCGGCCCGTTAGGAGACGGGACTTTAACTTGGACTCGAAGCTTCTTATACATATCCCGAAAAGGCAAAATAACCGATCGGTCCACACCACGTTTATGAGCAGACACTAATAACTGGGGATGTATCCCAGAATCAAAAGCACGTCTAACATCGTGACTCGCTAGAATAAGGGATTCATTCAGTTCATCAGCTTCTATTAATATATTAGCAAGAATATAATGGACGTGCTCGCGACCAACACCTTTTTTAAATCCGAACTGATTATCGGGGGTAGAACATTGAAAAGCAATATGATCTATAACTAGCAATTCCATAAGCTTACATAAAACCGGCGAAACAGTTATAGGGCGGTAAGATACGCATTCAAACGGATTTTTCCCTTTTTTCAAAATAGGTGTAATTACTCCAGTACCAAAAACGTCGGGAACGAGACCAGAATTAAAGATAATTTGGAATAGAAGCTCTAAATGACTCAGGAGACCAGCAGTACCATGTACAAGATGCAACCCACACAACTTGTCGACACCTTTCGATTGTTTCTTTTTTAATTTTGAAATTGCACGAATCAGATTAGGAACAGTTACTATGTAGCCAACACCAGAACTAGGCAATTCCATGAACTTATCAAGTTCGACTTCATATTTATCTTCAAGATCTTGTTCGGGTGGAGAGAACTCAGAAGTAAAGTGGGACACCCAATCTTGCTCAGAGATCACAGGTTCGACACTATTCTGATCACCATTACGTTTAAGAAATCTCCACACAGCATTTGGATCATTACTTATCAATTGACTATGTTGATCGATCACTTCACATTTATGCTTAGACAAAATCTTAGCAAATCTGCGTTTGCTGAACAGCCGAACTTCATTTACAACACCTGATTTCGGACGACCACACTCGTTCCAGAGCCTAAGCCAAAATTTTGCACGACCACATGCTTCACTTAGAGCAGGGTTTTCGGACC
The DNA here is from genome assembly GCF_049724085.1 of Artemia sp. Qi Xiang Cuo. Taxonomy (NCBI): domain Eukaryota; kingdom Metazoa; phylum Arthropoda; class Branchiopoda; order Anostraca; family Artemiidae; genus Artemia; species Artemia sp. Qi Xiang Cuo. Next base: position 33,455,072 of record NC_142799.1, read on the forward strand.
ACTTTGGAATTTCCGGTCCCACTCGGACTTTACGAATGGGGACCGCAGCGGCCTCGGCAGATAACAGTGCGTGAGATATTTCACTACAGTAGATGTTTAGTAGCAGCTGTTTCTCTTCATCTTGAATACATACACTCTGCTGTAGTAATTGGAACGGCACTTTAATCTTTGTGAGAATCTCATCCAATACGTAATGATAAGTAGCCAGGTCAATTTTACTCCAATTAGTTTTGATTTTCCACTTCTTTTCATTAGTTGGGGGGTTAGGAGAGGCAGGAATTACTCGAAAAGTGTTTATAATTGGAAAGTGATCAGACGCGCTTACGCTCAGATCTACGTGCGAATTGCCGCAAGCTGGAGATTGGATGGAACTTAACATGAAGTCGAGAGATGAAGTCGAGCCTGAGTTATGGATATAAGTAAAACACAGATCATTGTTAGCAAGACGAAGACCGTCACAGGAAGATAGGAGGATCTGTGCTCGAGCGTTAGACTCATCAGTCAAGTCACAGTTCACGTCACCAGCGACTATACATACAAGGCCCTGGCTAGAACAGCTGCCCACCGAACTCGATAGCTTACTGCAGGCTTCACTAAATTTTTTTTCTGATTTACTGTCTCTGTAGTCTGTTGGCATGTACACAGAGTGGATAACAGTTTTGTGCACCTTAACAGCAACAAAAAAGTCTGAAGATTTATACAGAATGGGATTTAACCTGCTGCTAACAAGAATGGCGATTCCACCGGACGGCCTTCCCCTGCCCGATGACTTTGCAGGAGTAGCAAATACTTTGACGCCATCGTTTAGCTCAAGCAGACTAACGGCTTGATTCGAGAGGAAGTGTTCCTGCACACAGAGTACATCATTATAACATAACAATCCTTCTAACAGTGGCATTTTATCAACCACTCCACCATTTAAGTTCCATGAAACAACCCGTATAGAATCACCGATCATTGTTTAGAAATTAGCTTCTGAGCTAATTCAGGCTAAAGTCAAAAGCTAAAGTTAAAGTCGTGTGAAATTCAGGCTAAAGTCACAATCTACAAAATGCGAATATTCTAATTTTTCCTACGAATTTCGAAGCACTTATACAGTTACTTATTCTGTACATAAGTAACTTTAATATTTAAAGTCATGTTTGATGGGTGGTAGCTCCCCCAAGCAAAAGGTAAAATTTGCGAGAAATATACTAAACTCAGAAATCAAATGCTACCTAGGTCTACCCTTTCATTGAGTTAATCTAGCGATTTATTCAAGCGAAAGGCATATCAATAAAGAATATATCTTACTGCCTTTTATTCAAATGTTATAGCTAAAATCACTAAAATTTCGAAGAGAAATGGTTAGACACTAAAGTCGACAACAATTATCTTTTCGTTTCTATTTTGTCACTATTAAAAGTGCTAACCCCCTCCCCAACAAAATTCATGGATTCACGTCCCCCCCCTAAATTTAGGAAAATTAACCCACCCTAGGTCTACCCTCTCATTGAGGTAATCTTGCGATTTATTCAAGCGAAAGGCATATCAATAAAGAATATATCTTACTGCCTTTTATTCAAATGTTATAGCTAAAATCACTAAAATTTCGAAGAGAAATGGTTAGACACTAAAGTCGAAAACAATTATCTTTTCATTTCTATTTTGTCACTATTAAAAGTGCTCACCCCCTCCCCCAACAAAAATCCTGGATTCACGCTCCCCTCCCCTAAATTTAGGAAAATTAACCCACCCTAGGTCTACCCTCTCATTGAGTTAATCTTGCGATTTATTCAAGCGAAAGGCATATCAATAAAAAATATATCTTACTGCCTTTTATTCAAATGTTATAGCTAAAATCAATGTCCTAAATATATTGTTAGTAATTATTTTTGGAAATAAACACGTTTCAACAATTCTCCAGCAAATACAAGGTTACGAATCCACAAGCTTAATAAACAGCAATCTCTTTTTGCTTAAAACCGTTTTAATTTGATAAAGAGGGAAACAAATCCTTTTTATCATTGAAACCTTTTGGTTAAGTCGCTAACGTAAAGGATTAACAAGCAGGAAGTGCAATTGTGGGGTGTCAGCTAATTATCACCTGTTTAAATCATTGCGGAAAAATGTTTTTAAGTCAAGTAATTGGCGGCGGCTTAAATGGAAACGGTTTATTAATAGCTATTATGGGATAGACAGAAGTTGATTGTCACTTTTTGATAGGCTTACAGAAAGAATAAATTTATTGAAAAAAAGAGAAATATTTCTATTGGCAAGAATTATACTTGTAAAAACAGTGGAGGGGGGGGGGCGGCGGGGGTTTAGGTAATAAAAAGAACATATTTTATGTTTCCTAGTGAGTATAAAGATTGCACGGTGGTTAGGTTTGTGGGGGGGGGGGGGTTGAGGGGGTTTAGGTAAAAAAAAGAACATATTTTATGTTTCCTAGTGAGTATAAAGATTGCATGGTGGTTAGGTTTGTGGGGGAGGGGGTACTTACCTAAATATACTAGAGGGTGACCAAGGAAAATAATTTTATTTTGAAAATAAAAATGTATTAAATCAGAACTTACATTGCTAATTGTGGCTGTCAAGGCTTCTAATTCATCAAATTTATCCATTGTAGTATCAACTATGTCAAAATACTTTCTGATAATTTAATCACATTGCATGCCCGTTATATACGAAATCTCAAGGGTGAATTGTTATGTAACGGGGAAAATCATATGTAAGCAAGTCTCTGATTGGCTGAGAAAGAATATGTATCCGACTCGCTGATTGGTTGAGAAGGAAACACGGAATCTAACTGTTTACAGGATTCCATTAGGTCTTGCGTACACATGACCAAAACAACAGCAAGATCTGGAAGGAAGTGTTATTGGCCAGGTTCCCCATTACACTCATTAATCCATCAAAGTGAAAAAAATCCTGTTTTTCCATCCTCACTAACAAAAACCATAAGACAGACATGAATTGATGTTGACATCCATGAAAGTGAGAAAGTTCCTGTTTTTCATTATAACTGACAAAAACCATAAAACAGACATAAATTGCTCTTGACATCCATGAAAAACATCAAATAAATTGACCAACACCCATAACCATCCAAGAAAACATCCATCAAAGTGAGAAAATTCCTGTTTTTTCAAGTGAGAAAAATTATGTTTTTTCATTCTCACTGACAAAAACCATAAACCACGTGGTTAGTACGGGAGTCAATAAGACCTTTCTACTATAACTCTTGAGTACTTTAAGAAAAACCCTATTTTCATTTTCTCAATTCAAAAAAAAATACAATAACAGCACAGCCAACATGCCAAAGGAAAGACAAATGGCTATCAGTTTTGGATCTATTAACAAAAACAGATCCACAGCCTTAGAGAGAGATCCCAGTTCATCAACCTTTACATTGTAGGAAATTGCACACACATACACACCCCTCCTATTCCAGGAGACTCTGCCAATGAATTTTTTTTTTTGCACATATAACTCTTGAGTACTTTAAGAAAAACCCTATTTTCATTTTCTCAATTCAAAAAAAATACAATAACAGCACGGCCAACATGCCAAAGGAAAGACAAATGGCTATCAGTTTTGGATCTATTAACAAAAACAGATCCACAGCCTTAGAGAGAGATCCCAGTTCATCAACCTTTACATCAAAATGGCCCTGCTGTGTTACAAAATTAAACTAAATTTACATGTAGGATCTTGTTAAAATAGCTTAGAAAGTACAATTATGCAAAAGTATATAGTCTGTCATTTAAATATCATTTAGGCAGTCCCATTTTTTCTTAGAAAATACTTTTCCTGACAGTTCTTTTGAGCTCCTTAAACATGCACTGATTAAAGTTTATGAAAAACTGATTCCTTAGTTCCAGGTAAAAAAAAAATGGGAAGCACCATCTAACATCTTATATTATAGATTCTGTTGTTCAAAGTCTTATTTCAGAATTCAGTCTTATTTCAGAGTTCAGAGCAAACACATCTAAAATCTAAAATCGGATAACTTATGAACATTATTAAATCAGTGAATTTCGTAACAACAATTGGCTTGGGATTATAGTGACGTATAATCCTGTCCTATGTGTGTCAATTAATTCGTTGGTGATAGACTTTTGGCGAGAAGTGGATATTTTTCTTGAAGTTTTTGGTGAATTTGAGATTGGATAATTACTGATTGAATAGTTCACTAACGCTGGTCGGAGAAACGTCAAATTTGGATTTCTCAAACAATGCATTTTCTGAAAGTGGGCCCCGAGTGATAGTTGGTTCTATTACCTTACAGGGGCCCTTGCGAGTAAGTATCACTCCATGTTTTTTTGAAAATTTTTGAAGGCATAGTGGCATTATAGTCGAGAATTATGGCACTCACGAAACAACATTTTGATGACCGAATGGATCAAGTCCTGCATAAAATCACAAAGCTCCAGCAGGAAAATAAACTTCTACGGTCGGAAAACAGGTCGCTCAGATCCGAGCTTTTAAGAGTTAAATCGACCGCTCTTCGGTCAGAACTATACTCGAGAAGAAACAATCTTGTTATCCACGGTCTAGAATCTTCAGATGGCGAAGATCTCCGTCAGAAAGTAGTTGGTTTCTTCGAATCCAAACTCGGAATAGCTACCGCGAATGAGATACGGATGAATGTGGTATACAGAATTTCGAAGAAACCGTCAAATGCCGAGTAATTTGGCTCTAGCGGTCTTACACTGAGAAATAGCGCGCAACAAAAAAAGTCCGCTGATCTAATTATCTCAAGCCTTGAAAATTTTGATCGGTCAGAAATAATGAAAGAGTGTGGTAAACTGAAAAAAAAACCGGTTTTAGCGTATCTGTTGGCTTGTCAGCTGATCTCGGGAAACGACGCAAAGAACTTTTATCACTTGGTTATAAGCTACGAAATTCAAAAGTAGCGAGTGAGAAAATAGCGGAAATGCGTCTGATCCAAAAAGGGATCAAACTTTGGTTAGAAACCAAGAAATCAAAGACGGATCAGTGGATGAAGTTTCCAGACGAATGCTACGATCCGCTCAAACTTCCCCGCGCTGGCTCGGACGATGCAAATGATTCTGATTCGGACGCTTAGAATTTTCTTTTTTGTTAATATTTTGTGAGGTTTGTGGGGCAGCTATATTACTGAAGTAATTAGGAGTGATTATTGGTAAAATTAGAGTAGTAAAATTGATGAAAAAATTAAATCTAAAAAGTATTATAACTGCGCCATGAGAGAGTGTTTATGTGTAATTTGCCGCTTGCATATTCTTGATTTCTGTTTATCCAATGAGATGTTTTTCCTTTTCGTGTGTTCTTGCTTTGTTTTTCTCTTCCATAGTTATAAGAAAAGTTCGGGTTTACAAACTTCAGAGTGGTCTACTGCTCTTCTCAAAGGTACAGCCACTACCTTTCTTCAGTATGTTGGTAAGTAATGAATTCCTGTTCTAATCCTTCTGGGGGTGCCTCCTCGTCAACAAGCCAAAGTAATGCTAGATTAGTAGAGCTGGAAATTTTTTTTTTTGATTTAGAAAATATTTTTGATTTAGAAATTAATAATGAATCAGATACCCCATTATTTGATAAAAGTAAATTTCCTAGAAGCCGTTACAAAGAAGTGTGTAATTTAAGTACGGGACGCTCTGACTCTCAGCTCAATGTTCTTCAATTGAACTGTCAAGGGTTATGCTCATCGTTCGCGGATCTAACGACCCTTTGTCAACAGTTGCAGCCAGATGTAGTCGGACTTTGCGAAACCTTTTTAACAAGACAAACAGATACCCTTCTGGAAATACCTGGATATACTTACCATTTTTTGCACAGAACAGCATTGAAGAGAGGAGGTTTAGCTATTTACACACGGCAAGAGTATTTGGTATACGTTAACAAAGAATTAGCCCGGAATATAGAAGGAATTCACGAATCAATTTTCCTGGAAATGTGTTTACCTTCACAGAAGAAATTAACAGTTGGAGAAGTATACCGCCCACCGGCAGGATCTGTTTCTTCATTCTTGGAAAACTTAAGCCAAATATCGGATCATCTAGAGAAACAAGGGAATGAAGCTATCTTAATGGGGGACTTCAACATCAATCTTACTCTTCCTTTATCTTCCGGTGCGACAGATCTGCTTAGTATGATGTCTGCTTCGAATATGTACCTCTCGATGACGATTCCAACTCGAGTAACTGCCACTTCCCACTCACTGATTTACAACATTTTTTCGACTCTGCCTCTAACATCAGCCTCAGTTCTGCTATCCAACACTTCAGATCACTTCCCTCTGCTTACAAATTTCAACATACAGCATAAATATCCAAAGCCTAATGCTTCGATTAAGCAGGGGTTCACTACCTGGAAACTGAATGACGAGAACTTGAAAACTCTTAATCAAAATCTGGAGAGCACATCCTGGGAAAGTGTTATGAATACAGATGATGTTAATACAGGATTTGAGGAATTTCATAACATTTTCATGAGAATATATACGGATTGCTGTTGTGAAAAGCGTTCAAGGAAGACGGGACGGAAAAATCAACCCATAAGCCCTTGGATTAGTCATGGACTGCTCCAGTGTATTAACAGGAAAAATAAACTGTGGATGGATGTTGCAAATGACCCATGCATTGCAACGCTGGAGAAATATGAAAAATATAAAAAAAAAGTCTTCGGTCAGTTTTACGTAAAGCTAAACGAGATTATTTTAGTGGGAAAATAGCTGAAAGTGGCAAAAATTCTCGGAAAATATGGAAGGTTGTTAACTCTATACTGCGTCCCTGCAGCCCCCCGCCTGAGCTTCCATCTAAATTATCTGTCAATGGGGAGACAGAAACAGGACCTGATAACGTTGCAAATGCATTGGGAACATTTTTTGCTGAAGTGGGCAGAAAAACAGCAGATTCTGTTGGGAATTCCGCGAAGAGTTTTAAAGATTACCTTGGCCTGGCATGCACTAAGTCCATGGCAATAGCACCTGTCTCTCCATATAAAATTCTGCTAATTGTACTGAATCTAAGAGGCAATTCGGCTTCTGGGTTCAACCGAGTACATACCAAAGTGTTAAAAGCAGTTGCCCCTTCAATCATAGAGCCCCTTACTTACCTCATAAATTTGTCTCTGCACAAGGGCACTTTCCCAGAACTGCTAAAAAAAGCTAGAATAATTCCACTGCACAAATGGGATTCTCGAGTTGACCTGGCTAATTACAGACCTATTTCTATCCTCTCAGTTTTTTCAAAAGTTTTTGAAAAACCTATGCAACAGCAGCTACTCCAGTTTCTGGAGAAGAAAGGGTTTCTTAATAATCGCCAGTTTGGGTTCAGACCAGGGCACTCAACACAGGATTCACTAAGGGCGTTAAGTTTATGGATAAACAAAGCTTTGGATTCTGGTCTACTACCTGCAGCGGTTCTGTTTGATATCAGGAAATCATTTGATAGCATGTACCATTCAATTCTCCTTGGGAAACTGGAACATATAGGAATAAGAGGTGAAGCTCTGGATTGGTTCAGATCATATCTGAGGGACTGCAGGATTTATTTGGGAGAAGATCCTGGAAACAATGTCCTCTTTAACTGCGGTGTCCCCCAGGGCTCAATATTAGGACCATTACTTTTCCTGATCCATGTTAACGATCTGAGTCAAGTGCTGAACCCGGCACAAACAAATCTTTGCTGCTGTAACTTGTGCCAGGATGAAAACTCCCTCCAGTCCAAAGGTGAAGATGATGAGCTCGTGGCCTTTGCCAATGACACCACGCTTGGTTGCTGTGAAACGGATAAGACAACGCTCCTGTCTAAACTGAGGGAGGTTCTGGAGGGGACGTGTCTCTGGATGGATGCTAACGGACTTGTTATTAATGTTGAGAAATCTTGCGTTCTATTTTTTTCCCGGGTTTAAAGTGTCCATCTGGAGATATGTGGTATCCAGACATCCAGAGGTGTGATTAGTTGGCCAGAAAAGCATTTTGCAAAATACCTAGGAATCCTCCTTGATGAGAACCTATCATTTGTGCATCATATTCAAGCAGTAGAGTTGAAGCTATCCCAGAATTTTGGAATAATAAAAAAACTGAATAGCGCTTCGCCGCAGAAAACGCTGGTCCTCCTGTACAACGCTCTTATAAAACCCCATTTACAGCATTGTGCAATGATCTGGCAATCAACTTTTCAATCCCAACTTTTAAAACTGAATTCGATTCATCAACGATGCCTGATATTAATTGGAAAAATGAAGAGTACTTGTCATTAGGGTCCCTGCATCAATTATCATGCTTGACCTTTGTGTTCAAGTTTTTAGCTGGAGAGCTGCCATCTGCGTTTAAAAGATTATTTCGACCTATTTCAGACCAGCATAATTTGCATACCCAATCATCATCAAACCTGCAAATACCCCTCACCCCAACCATGCAATCAGATTTCGCTCCTAACATAGCTTGTGCAAAGATATGGAACCTGATCCCAGAAGAGCTGAGAGGTAGGAGCTCCTTCGCATCATTTAAAAAAAAGTAAAAAATCATTTAATAGCTTTACAAAAGAATAGTAAATAAAAAAAAAAAAAAAAAAAAAAAAAAAAAAAAAAAAAAAGAATTAAATGTAAGTAGTAAACTTAAATTACAAATATATGATTTTTAAATATGACGGGTGGTTTCCCCTGAGGGTAAGGAACGGGAAGGTAATAGTTTTAGTTATTTGGAAAATGATAGGTATGGTTGTGTCTGAGATTAGGAGCGGTGACCATTCTGCATATTATGTTAAATTGTAAAGATTTTGGTTCTTGGCGTCCAGGAATGGACTGAGTATTTTGATTATGTGTGATTTATTCTTTTCATTTGTTAATAAACCCATTGAACATTGAACAAAAAACAGAACCCTGGAAAAAACATCTGAGCAACCTTATTCTGATTCCTGCCATTCATACCTAGAAGCAGGACAACAAAACTACTTGATCTTCACAGAGAGTTACTAAAATTTCGAAGTTTCAAAGAAATCCTAAGTGAATAAAGAAGAATCTGAATAAATTCAAGTTTATTAAGTCTTCTTTATCATTTGCTTTCATAGACCCAGCCTCAAATATTTGGATAACAGAGACTAGTCAAAACCTTATGTAAACAAACACATGTTGATGCATAAATTGGCACCCTGGAAAATTTATCCCAAATTGTGAGACAAAACTCTTTTTGCTTATTATTTGTGATATCTCTGACTTTGTGGTACCCAAAGTGATTATTTTAAAGGACATTACCATAGTGTTTTGTATTGAATACTCAGACTTTGGAGTCAGCTATTTCTATTATTTCATTCCCCAGGGATAAAGGCGCATTGCTTGTTTATGGTTAACAAACGTGTTCTTGTGTTTTTCTTTCTGTATGCAGTTACCAAATATTATATTTTTTCCATAATGCCATAAACTAAGTCTGCCAAGTCGTTTCATTTATTTTCAGAGATAGCATGTGCAGGAGAGAGTGATAGCAAATAATCAAGAGCCATATTGGTACTGGCGGGATTTTAATTCTTAATCTGCTGGGGATAGGTGATTTGAGTATCCACACTTCCCATCTTAGAATTCTCATCTTAGAATTAGTGTAAGAATCAAATACAATATATAACATGGCTACACTGGGTAAATTATTCTTTTTTTTTTAATTATCCAGGGTTTTTCAGCTGAATTAGACTAATTTTGATACCCTGAATCCGAACATGTATTGTTTTTTCTCAATCAGGTTAGGATTTTTTGCTGTTGAAATAAAAAAAAAAAAATTTATTTTGCATAAAAAAAACAAATTTCTGTTGATCATCAGCTTAGAAACCCCTGACAATTCTTTCCATTTTCCTCAAGAAACAATAGTCAATGCATCAAGATTCAGTTTTTTTTTATTTACTCCACCAAATCTGATGAGCAGAATTCATAATATTAGTGAAAGAATTAGTGTTATGTGGCACAAAATTCTAGAGTTTATGGCGTTTATTCAATTCCTGTGTGGAAGCAGTTGCTGGGTACATGGGAGTACTGCAGCAGCTGCAGCAGTAGTCCGCCATCATCACTGCGTCCCACCTTCCTTGGTACCTCTCTTCCATTTTCTGTATGTTCTGATGGAACCTTTCTCCCTGCTTGTTGCTCATTGCCCCAAGGTTTTCAAGAAACTTCTGTATGTGTGAAAACAAGAAGTGCATCATTATACTCATCAAACTCCCAAGTTTTTGGAAGGCCTTATACTCATCAAACTCCCAAGTTTTTGGAAGGCCTCTGTCATGCTGCTGACAAGTATGATGTGGTTTACTGCCTTTGAGTTCCCCAGGAAGTTGTTCATCACCTATACAAATGATTTCTAAGCAGCACACTCTAGCGTATTCATGGAATTTTAGAACTCTATGTCCCTTATGAGCTGCTGTATCTGTGGGCAAATGAAAATTCCGGCCTTCAGCTTTTGAAAAGTCACTTGAGGAAAGGCTCAGCACAGGTAGTTGAATTACCTCTTATCCTTGGCCAAAGTGCTTGTGAACTGTTTCATTAGTCCAAGCTTCATGGGTAGCAGTGGGATCAATATGTTCTATCAGTCAACAAGAGGTTCGTTTATGTTTCTTGCTCCAGGTACTAACTGCTCTTGCAATGCCTACTCTTCTGTACAGAATACTGGGCTCTGTCTCAACAGTCCCACATACATATAAAGCATGGGTACTTTATGAACCAAGATTGCAGACCAAGTAGAAAGTTCACCATCTTGAAGTAGACACAGAAGATCCATTGGTGCTGCTCATATTGGATTTTGTTAAGTGTGCTGATTCATATTTCTTTTTGAGAGTTGAGCAATGTGCAAGAGGGATTGAGAAAAACTGGCTTATGTTGTGAAGGAGGACATACTCCAAAGAGCACCTGTTGCTGTCAATGAAGTGTTGCCAATCTCTTGGATTGTATTGAGGAGAGCCAAGTTTACCAAGAAGACTGGCAACATCTTGGCAGTACACAAGGTCTTTCTCCTGCCAGAGGTAGCCCATGTAGTCCTCATACCTTCTATGAAAGGAAGTGATACATGTGTCCTCACCATGTAGATTTTTTTCTTTCAGTCTGGAGGCCAACAGCTTGGAGGAAGTCTTTGACAAGCTGAGATCCCAAACAATATCATTAAGCTTACATTGTGAAAAGGGCTGCAGACAATCTTGTGCTTTATACTTCTCTTCTGTATATCTTACCTCGTCTGCACTGGTAGCCTTGTTGTTGCTGTTGGGAAGCTCTAAGAACACTAGTACAGGAATTTCTTTGCAGTGAGTAACTGGATGGCGGGCAGAAGGAAGGTTGGGGTACTGAAGACTGTGCCTATTCTTCTGGTTTATGCCAGTAGTATTGATGGTACAGATGTAACAATCTGATACATGGTATAATGGCTCTCTCCAAACCATTGGAATTTCAAAGTTTGTACACTGCTGGAGGTATTCCACTCATGTCTTGTACACCATTGCATTTCCCAGGGATTATCTTGGTCACCCAGCTTGACTTCAAAGTAAGCCTTGTAGGTGCACTTTACAAATCATGGGATGTTCTTCCTGTCCAATGACAGCGCATAGTCTCTGCAGATGTAGCAGAAAACAACTGTTGCACCAAAGTCATATATATCATTTTAATGAAATAGAAAATGCAGGTTAATGTCAGGTATTGAAATTTAGAATCAAATTGATTGGCTAAGGGTTAATTAAATAACCTTGCAATCATGCATACAGCTACTTTAGAGAATTAAGTTAGGGTTGTAATTTGATATATTCTTCAACAAGATAGGATTGAACTCAAAACCCTGATATTAGCATATGCATAGCTTGTTGGATAGGCCTATGGCTGTATCTAAAAAAATTGACCTGATAGAGCAAAATAAATGTGATATTCAGACTCAGAACACCAAAATTAGTCTAAATCAATTGAGAAACCCCTGATAATTTGAGACAATTGAGAAACCCCTGGCTGTTACCCAGTGCTATCAAATAGAAGAAGGGATTTGTGCTTCAACACTGTGAGTGACTGTGTAGGCCTTGCAAAGCAGATTATTAGAATGTACTTTGAGTTTGGATTAGAAATGAACAAGGCAGTTGGAATTGGCTTTGATGGAGGTAATAACATGTCTAGTTTGTACAAAGGCATTAAAGCAGAGGTACAAAATCAGTTTCCACTTGCCATTTACATGCATTGTTTAAACCTTGCCCTGGTGAAGGCCACCATATTGAACTTAATTCAAATGCTATGTGGATGCTTGCAAGAAGTTGTTTTTTTCTCTTCCCCCAAATAAACTGAGTCATTAGCTTCTGCATTTCATCCTTTTTGCTGCATACAAAAAAGCAAAAGCTCCTTTTCTTTTCAACACATAGTGGATCAAAAGGCATGATAAGTGTTATCACTTTTCTGGAGCTTTTCCCTGCTGTTGTTTGAGTACTGGAGAGCTTTGTTGACAACCAGTCCGATTCAGGTCTAATGGCAATAACCAACTCCTTAATAGCAACCATAACAAGTTTGGCTTCATTGTTGGAAAAGTAAGTTTGATTCTGCCTTAAACTTCTGGTATTCTGCAGAAGGATCTATTTGCCAGCTGTAAACACATCAATCTATGCAAGTCTTCATGAAAAGAGCTAGCAGAAGCAGATTTTCCATATATTTATGCAAAAGCAGTCCAGACAGCTGAAAATGTTGGGACAATTGCCTTAATACCAAGATGCCATAACAGGTCATTGCCCTCTTCAGACATTTCTCTTTTTTAGAAGGACTTCCCCAATGCCTCTAGAAGCTATGTGAAGAACTCAAATGAGATTTATTAACACCAAGTAACAACATTTCAATTCCATCTTCTGCTCCCTTGATTTAATATTGATGCTGTATTAGCCAATGTTGTGATGAAGCTGCAAAACTATAGGCAGCTTTGTTTCTCTGAGACTAGTCTCCTTGGTGACCTGATTATCTGGCAAATCAAATGGAGATCTATAGGTGAGTCTCATTGTCCTGATAGTTTCTAAAACTCTTGACATGTGCAACAACTGCTCTTTCCAGCTGTGCATTCACTCTTTTTTGTATTCTCCACCCTCCCTGTTACCACAGTATATGCAGAGTGTTCATTTAACATGCTAAAGCAGCTGAAAACATACCAACAAAATGAGAAAGGAGATGATAGGTTGAATGGCCTCAAACACATGTCTATCAATCATGATATTCAGGTGGATATTAACAATGTTTTAAGCAACTGGGGAAGGAAATCAAGATGGATTGAAATATAAGAAGTATTAAAAGTGGTTTTGTTGTTTTGTATCTGATTCAACTATTAGCAAGATTAGAGCTCTTCAATTTTGTTAATTGAGCTGATTATTTTATCTTGTTTTAATTTCATAGCAGTAAATAAGCTTAAAAAAGGGACTATGAGAGCAATATACCAAGTGCTGGAAATTTTATGGACTTCTGGTAACTCTTACCCAGTGCCCCCACCCCAGAAAGGAAATCCTAAATATGCCACTGATTTCTATATATTTCATTATAGTCAAAATATAATTTTTTTTCTTTAGGCAGGTAAATTGTGAACACACTAGTGGGTGAGTCTTTTTTTGTTCTGTCTAATTATACTAATTGCTTCCTTTGCAAATTTCATTTTGAGCCCTTAAAGAAACTCTTAAAGCAATGCCTTATTCCTTATTAGAAAAGGGTTGCCATAGAGTCTGAAAAAATCCTTAAATCAATCATATATACTTAATTATCTGATTCCTCTTTGTAGATAAATATACTCAATATATTCAATACTCTATATATTGAATTTATATTTTTTGATAGATAACTATCTTCTTTTTTTATTGCCTCACAGCAAACACTGATGAATCAGTAGGAAGAAAAAAGTTGCACTATTCTAAACAATAGTTTGAACATTTATAGTTGGCAGTATATTTATCCATCAGGGGGGGGGGGGCACTGATGGAGGTCCATAACTGAATGCTCTTATTTTAACTCCTATCAATGGTAAGTTTTTCTAGCATTCTAAAGTATGACCATTTATGTAAGCCTGCATACAGTAGTTTTATCTAGAAGTCTGAGAGAAGAATATATCAACAAAAACAGACAATACAAATACAAATGACTAATAAGATGAATTTTTGTGTCTTACACATAAAAATTTAAATGCTTCTGAATCCTTATTGCTTTTGAATACCTGGACTTCCTGATGTAGACCAATATTTATTTTATGTTAGGGCTTTGGTGGATCATAAATGCTGATTTTAGGGTATTCAGTTACATCCAAACTGAAAGCCTATATATAAGATGTTTGTAGGTAATGGAGATTGAAAGCATGTGGAGATTGAAAGCATACATCTCTTGTCTACGCACTGACGCCATTACAGTCTGATTTTTAATTGTATACGTTGTTTACTCAGTGTTTAAGATGCCTCCGACAATCGTGAGTCCTGCCGATTGTGAAGTACGGGCGGTTATACGATTTCTTAGTGTTAAAGGCAAAAAACCGATCGATATTCATCGTGAGATCTGTGAAGTTTACGGACAAAACATTATGAGTGATGGAATGGTAAGGAAATGGGCGAGAATCAAAACAACAATCCATGGAATGGCGACATTCATCATCACCCAAAAAACTGTGCACATGATTTTCCGGGCAGAAATTGTTTGCTTAAATTTCACTTTTTTGGGTGATGATGAATGTTGCCATTCCATGGATTGTTGTTTTGATTCTATTCAACTTTCCTTGATTTTCTTTGGTTTGATTTTATTCAACTTTCCTCAATAAATATTTTAGAGCATGAATACCTCAGCATTATGGATTTGAAGATAAATTCTTGCTGAATTTATTGATTTAAGTACCAGAAGTGGCTTATCAATGGGGATACCACCTTCCTGTCAAAACGAAAACTATCTGTAAGTGTACTTGCTCTTTATGGCAGGCAATCTTGGCTTGCAAATGCCCTTTTACAGCTTTCTTTCCCAAAACTAAATTTTGCCAACTTGTTCACCCCCCCCCCTAAAAAAAATTCAATTTTTTTCTATTCATATGCTATACTTTTTTATATAGCTCTGTGGTGGATATCTGTCTTGATATTAGTCAAATAGTCTAAATATTACCTGGAGATGATGAAATGAAAGCAAAATCTTCCGTGTCCTTGACCCCTCCTGCTCAATCATAGTAAAATTATGGGAAAGAGAAAATCTAAATTAATTGCTACTTCAAATCAATTACAATTTGCACTCTGCTAAAATAATCACACTTTTTCTTAATACTTGCCACTGGTTGTCTAACCCCGTTTTTCCTAACCCTCCTCTTACCCACTTTTGCTTAAATAAAATACAATCAACACCCTTGTGACTACCCTTCCCCCCTCCATTAAAAGAAAATGTTAGCTCTTGTGGGAGACAATCATACTTTGCTAATTTCCTTTCCTGTATATGCAGAGACTCAATTCAGTAGCCAAGCATTTTGCTATTTTATCTTCTTGTGTGTAATTTAACTGTTTTTCAATTGCTGACTGATTGGCTATTTTTAGGATGTTTATACATAAAGTGGTTTGATATTAGCCAAGTAGTCTAAATATTATGTAGAGATGATGAGCAGAAAGCAAGAAATTCCACATCCCCACCCCTCCAGCCTAATCATAGTAAAATGATTGGAAAGAGAAAATCTATGTTAATTGGCACTTAAAATCAATTATAATCTGCACTCTGCTAAAATAATCATATTTTATCTTAATTCTGGCCATCTCTTTTCTAGATGCAATTTCCCCAACCCTATTCTTATTCCCTTTTCCTGAAATAAAGTTAAGTCAACAACCTTGTCCATACCCCCTCATTAAAAAAGGAATTGTAAGCACTTGTTGACAGACAATCCTAGTTTGCTAATTTCTTTTCCTGTATATACATAGACTCAATTCAGTAGCCAACTGGTTCACTCTTTTACATTTTTCTGTATACTTAAACTACTTTTTAATAGCCAACTGGTTGGCTATATTTAGGACACTTATACACAAAGCAGTTTGATATTAGCCAAATAGTCTAAATATTATGTAGAGATGATGAACAGAAAACAAGATGTTCCACATCCTCACCTCTGACTCCTCCCAGCCACTCAAAGTAAAATGATAGTGAAGAGAAAATCTAAATTAATTGGCACTTCAAATCCCTTTGATAGCTGACTTTGACAAATCACTTTGATTTGTCAAACTTTATTGATAGCTAACTAGTTGGCTATTTTAAACTGAAGTTTAGATATAAACAAGTATAATAATAGCCAACTAGTCAGCTAATTCTATAAAGTATATACAGTTCTCTTATTAGCTGACTAGTTGGCTCATTCAGGTTGAAGTATACATAGGTGAGATTTAAGAGCCAATTTGTTAGCTAATCTAAACATGGGAAACTTTATTGATAGCTGATTAGTTTGCTATTTTAAACTCAAGTTTATATATACATGTGATATTTATAGCCAACTAGTCAGCTAATTCTATAAAGTAAATATATTTCTCTTATTAGCTGACTAGTTGACTAATTCAGGCTGAAGTGTATATATATGTGGGATCTAATAGCCAACTGGTGGGCTAATCTAAACATATATATATATATATATATATATATATATATATATATATATATATATATATATATATATATATATATATATATATATATATATATATATATATATATATATATATATATATATATATATATATATATATATATATATATATATATATATATATATATATATATATATATATATATATATATATATATATATATATATATATATTATATATATATATATATATATATATATATATATATATATATATATATATATATATATATATATATATATATATATATACATATATATATATATATATATATCTATATATACATATATATATATATATATATATATATATATATATATATATATATATATATATATATATATATATATACATATATGCCAATTCAGGGTTAGGTTGGGTTAGGTATAGCCTATATAGGGGGGGGGGCTGAAATTCATTTCCAATAGAAATGCTTATTATATTTGTAATCAGCATAAAAAAGGCATTGCTACCTTTTTTTAAAATCAGCATAAGTTACCTTCTGTTATTATAGTGTCTCCTTCAGAGGAGGCTGCAGACAAGAATGCTACCAGGAATCTCCATGTATAATTAGCCTAGGCTATGCTGCCTAGACAATTTAGATGAATTTAAATGTAAAAACGTGCTATTTATATGATTTATTAATACTAAAAACCCTACTGGGCCATGGTTAATACACAATAGGCCTACACTTCAAAAATAATAAATGAAAACACCCTTATTATAAACAAAAATAAAAACTAAACCTATACTGAACACATTTGAATGGGTTATCCAAATTTGGGAGTTCCTTTACTTGCGAAATTAAATACTGATTAATAACCTGCTTTAGCTACATGTCCAAGAAGCTTGGAAAATGCACCCATTTTGTGGAAGATTTTCCCTTAACTTTTTCTATCTGCTTAAAAATAATTGCTGAGCCACACGGCCTGCGTCACACTTTAAAACACGTTCCTGCGTTCCGAACAAAATATGTAAACAGGTTCATAGTTCCAGAAATTAATTATCAATAATGATCAGTAAATATGTGTTAATATTTTGGATCCGAGACAAAAGGTAACAGGTAAACTATAAGCATTTTGTATTATTATCTCAAGATCGGAGTACAATGCTAGCCTTAGATGTATTATTGGCAATAAAGATATATTGGCATTATTAGATGTATTATTGTGTTATTGGCATTGTTCCAGACGGTTTAGATTGTATTTAATAACATTTAATTAATGATTATTATTGATAATTCAGTTTGGACCTCCCCCTGGGCTTGTACCTTTGGAAATTGAGGCCACGCCGAAAACTGGATGTGCAAAACCAAAATATTGGTGAACTGTCGTCGAAAACATTTCAATGTGCCTGAAAATACTGGGGAAGTACTTAGGTATATTCTTACAAACATTTATAAGCACTTAGATCCATACTTAAATACATTTTTTAAGAGCACTTTAAGTTCATGCTCGAATACTTTTTTTTGCACATTTATAAGTACCAAGTACATTACTTGTGATTGCTATTACTTGCAATATCTACTGCCACCACTTGCAACTACGGCTGCAGTTGCATTTGCTTGTGTCTGTAACAAATTGTGAACGCAGCTGTTACTAATTGTATCTGCACAGGCAACTCTTTGTGACTTTGACAACTTGTTACTGCAACTTGTAGCTACTTGTTACTGTAGCTACTTAAGACCAGAAATTAATTTCGACTATGAATATTTGTGACTTTGATTACTTAAGTCTGTGAATACTTGTGACTCTTAGAACTTACGACTATGACTGCATCTACTTACGACTGTGAATGCAAATACAACTCGATAGCTATTACGGCTATTTGCAACTATAATGAATTCTAACTGCGACTACAATTACTTGGGACTGCAAGTGCGACAACTTGCAACTGCTAATGTGACAACCCGTGACTGTAAATGCTACTAATTGTGACTATGACTATTAATACTGCTACTACTAGTTTTATTGTGACTGCAAATGCAAATGGTGCTGTAACTTTTACTATTACAACTAGAGCTAGTAAAGACAATCAATAGAGTTCAACTACATGATGCATTCCAAATGGCATAGTTGATCTAGATTGCCAAAATAGCCCATTTACAATATCTCCCGAATGGATAAGGTTTATTATGTTGAAAAGCTCAGGAAATATTGAGAGGGATATTGCATTAAATCAAATGACACTAGGTGCATCCAAGTTTATTAAAAAAAGGCGTACCTAGATATATCTGAATTAATCTTAGGAATGAATATGGGTATGGGTATTATGTTGAGACTTTCATGAAATGCTAAGGGTGATGTTCAAACAAATGAAAAGACACTATATGCATCAATTTTGCCAAACCATATATTTCCAAGATTTCTAGAATCGTTAGAGATGGATATCAAGTTAATACATTCAAAGAGTGTAGAATTTAAAAGCGAATTAAAAAAGCTTTTGAAGTTAAAAGCGATCTGTTAATCACGTTGTCAATCAGTATCACTGCAGTATTTTAGGAACGACTAAGGTCATTAGGTTATACCTTTCAGAAAATATGATTGGGGATGTTAAATCAATTCAAAAGACACTATATAAATCCTAATTGTCATAATGGTATGTCTATAATATCTAAAGAATAGTTACGGGTATAAAGCTGGAATTTTCAGTGAATCCTGGGGCAAATATCAAACTTAATAAAATACATATCGATGCATCCCATCCCAGCCACCGAAAGGGTGCATTTATAATACGACTAATAGACTGGAATAGGATGTTCCAATTATTAGGACAAAAATATGAAAACCCGGAGAAATAGTCATTATATTAAACAATATTAAAACGTTTGCAGTAAAATACGAAAATAATATTTTTTAACTTTTCGAAAAAGGGGTTTTTCAAAGAAAATATAGAGCCATATTGAGCTCAAGACCTGTCGATGTAAATTCCCATAGTAATTCAAACAAAAAACTACAAGAAATTACTAGCAAAGATTAACTAAAGCCCAAAACGAGCAGAATCATAGGCAGCGGGCTAGCGCTGGCTAAGTAAAGAACGACGTGGGCACAATGTGTGTTTTTTTTTGTTTTTTTTTTCTCCATACCCGGGCACTTCGTATCGAAGGAGCTGTCGTAGAAACTTCGAAAAGGGCTCATTCGATTGGACATTGGAATGGCTAGCGCCCTTTTCAATAGTCGAAAGTGATTGGAGGGTAACTAGCACCCCCCACGCCCATCATTCCCCCAAACACATCCAAACAAAATTCTGAGATAGCCATTTTGTTCGGTGTAGTTGATTTCCAGATAGAAAATATGTCTTTGAAGAGGACTCTCGCCCACAACCCTCGGGGCAAGGGTTTTAAGTTATGCCATGGGGGCATATAAGGTTTTTATAAAAGGTGTTGTCGTAGAAACTTCAAAACAGGCTCATTCGATTGGAAATTCGAAGGGCTAGTACCCTTTTTAAAAGTTAAAAGTGATTGGAGGGCAACTAGCCCCCCCCACGCCCATCATTCCCCCAAACACATCCTGTTGGGGTTCCACCCCTGTTTCTTTTCTTTTCAGATAAATGACCTGGTTTTGCTCCGTAATTACATTTATTTAGATTTGCCTATAGTATAATTTTCAATGACAATTTAAAAGTCTCGTTGCTAAGCTATAGTTGTTTTGCAATAAGTAAGCTTTGAACTAAATTCTATTTTGGACTTCCTGGTTTGAGTCAAGCTAAGAAAGTAGAATTGGTTTTGAATGTGAATTGAGAGGATTGGCTGGGTCAAGCGAAGGCCCACCCCTATGAACAGTTGCTGTACAGAATATTATTTCTGAGTTAGTCTACATTTAGACCCCGCTCGGGGGAACATATTTTTGGGTTGTTATACCGTTTGGAAGAATACAAGTAAGGTATTTTCTACAAACTGTGTACTAGTTTTCCCGGAACCCAGGCAGGGTAGAAATAAAGTTACAAGATACCGTCATTATTATATTGACAGGGAAGTTTGTTACCTCCAAGGAGAGAGTTAGAGATTTTCAGTGGTAACCCAAGGCGGGTCCACTTGGCTTTAGAAAGTGGCCATTTGACCACTCGATCGCGTTATCATACCCTGCGACAGGGTATACTATAAAAATGGTAGTACCAAACCCGATATTTGCAGAACCGGTGTGGTAGACGCGGGCATCACATTATAATGGCCAGGGCTTTCCCCTCCAATAAGTGGTGACACCACTACATTACCACGCCAATATTGGGGCATTGTAGCTTACCACTATAATATTGGTGGCATCGTGGCCTACCGGTATAACACTGGTGGCTATCAGTAAACCCAAACATTTGTGGCAGTAAGAAAAGAGCTATTAACAGCATTAATAGTAAAAGAATTCCGCATTTTCAAAGAGACAAGTTAATTTAGCCTACAGAGTAGCCTATTGTGATTATATATAAAGAGAAAAAAATACAGAATCAATTAATCGAATTATGAAGATCTATTATGGGCTGCGCCTTGTTAGATCATAATAAATAAAAAATTTACGAATCAATATATCGCGCAACTAATTAGTGGTCAAAAATAACAGGCTAATTGACACGCAGCAATTTTTCGCGAGAAACTGGAAGTTACATGAATAAAAGAATTTTCATTTAGACTGAAGAGGTAATTTGAAGTTAAGAGAATTTGGAAATAATGTCGGACAGAAATAAGATTAACTCAAGACCGAGAAGGGCGAGTGAAGCCCGCAGAAAGAGTAGGAAAATACAAATAAAGGTTATAATGGAGGCTATTAAGGGAGAGTACTGAGAATATAAGAAAAAAATTCAGATTGAGAAAGATGAAATTAGAAAGAATAGAAAAGAGGACAAAAGGGCTAGAGTAGCCTATAAAGAAAGAGACATGGAAAAAACGAAACGTAGAAATGAAGCCAAAAGAGGTAAAAAGGCCCCGTTGGAGGCTTTTGAGAGAGATCATCTGAAAAATTACCGGTTTCCGGATGTATGGAGATCAACTAACGTTAAAAACTCTAGCTCTAGAGTAAATAGTCGTTCTAAGATATTTAGCAACCAAGATCTTCTAATAAGAATCTTGTCTAAAGGCATTAATCATAGCCATAGGGAGATTTTGAGAAAACTAACAAAATTCAACGAAGCTAGTAAGGCAGAGGATATTGCTTTCAAAATCCTTACGGAGGCTGATAGAAAGCAGTTACAAATATATGAAGAAATTGTTAAGGAAAACGAAAAGGAACGGTCGGCAATTGTTGATATGATTCAGAGTCATATTTACATTTTAAGTGGAAAAATGGGAGTAGAGGATGAAAAGATTGTTCTTAAACGTCAACAGATTATTGAGGATCTATATAAGGAATTGGATAGGGTTCGTCCCTCTGGTGAAAAGGAAAACATTGCTTACGGGGCGTACACAACCGCACTCAGAGAAAATATTCAACCCTACGAAGAGTTAAATAAGAGGATTGAAAAATTTCAGATGGAAATTATTGGCAGGGTTCTTCTATTAATTAAGAAAAATTCTAGACCGCAAAAAGCATACACCTCTACTTTTCATAAAATAGTAGAAGAGAAAATAGAGGAGAAAAGACAAGAACGTATAGAGGCTGAAAGAAAAGCCAGAGAGCCAAAAGAGGAGGAAGATAGGAAACAAACAGAGAAAGATAAAAGAGGAAGAAAGGAAGAAAGACAGGCCCGTAGGGATAAAAAATATTACCAGGATGTTGCAAAAACAATTGACAGACTAATAAAAACTCGTTGGGGAAATTCGTAGAGTGACGTTTTATCACAAGTTACTTATAGGCCATCGGATAGCCATAATAGTCTAAGGATCAATTGCGAGAAAAAGAAAATTACCAAACATTAAAAACTTTTAAGAGAAAATATACAACTTCGTTGACTGCGGAGGGAGGTGGACCGGCCCATAAAACAAATTGTGAGGCTGAGCCACCCTGTCGGAAAAACAAAATACTTGATACGCGTGTTCAAAATGTTGATAATCCACAAAAATGGGATGCGGAAGTAAAAAGATAACATAATATTGAAAATAAGATATGCGAGAATGATTTTTCAGGAAAATTTCCAGAAAATGGAAAACTTGAGAACACCTTTAACGAGTGCCAGACGCCGAAAAAAATTTGCCAAAATGAAGCGCTGATTGTACCAGAGAAAACGGAGACGAAATTTATTGTACGCGCTTTTCCTCGCAAAGTTCGGGAAAATTTAGTACAGTATGAAAAACCAAATGTCGGAATTCAGTTCCCATTTGATGACGAAATATTTGTTTCTGTGGTAAAAGTAAAGAAAAGTAAAAGAGAGAAGAGAGATATTAAACGGAGCTACAATGAAGTAATGCAGTCAAAGATGGTGGACACTGGAGCCCAAATCAGATTTAACGGTAATTTACTATTTTGTGCGAATGACAAAATTGAGAAAAGTGAAAAAGAACAAATAAATGCAAAAAAGAGACAAAATTTGGAGATTTAACCTGCAGTGGCGAAAAATAAAAAATGTTGGATGGGCTGTGCCTTGATAACATAAATAATAGAGAGAAAAATAAAATGTTGGATGGGCTGTGCCTTGATAACATAAATAATAGGGGAGAAAAAGAGGTCAAATTCCCATGGGGAATAAAACGAGATGATTACAAAATAGAGATGAATGACCTACAACGGATTGGGGGAAAGTTGGGAGATATTGAATGTCGGGTCGGATTGGAAAAACTTGGAAAGGAATCTGAGATTAGTATTATCAACTCAAAAGATATGTAGATCCTTTAAGAGGGGGACGAATCCTTTGGGGAAGATCCCCTGCGGGAAGTTACGAAAGATAGCCCTTTTCCTCAATGCACAACTGGCGGACAAGTTGTGATCCCTTTACCGAGGTTTCACATCTCTGATCTGGAGTCCTTCGGGGCTACTCTCTCCCAGTCACTTCACATTTCACCCAAACCTTTGTCCAGTAACCCTATTCATAGTTGTTATCCTACATGGGAATCGACAATTATTTCCGGCAAACCATATTCAGCATCTATGTTTCATCTTCAATTAGCATTAACGCATATTCTGCATTTGATTATCCCAGGGGAGGGAGCCCAGAAAAAAGGCGATTCATGGCTCGCTCAAAATTTTACTTCATTCCCAGTACCCTTATCGTTTTCACAGGCCTTTGCATGTTCGGCCTTAGACCATTTCAAATTATGCCAAGGGGCAATTTACTTTTTTAGTGAGATGTGGGGTTGTTTCTACAGATGGAAATTAAGAGGCTAGTGCAGCCAACTTTTCATGATGGCTGGCATCATCAAATGTGCCAGAAACTCATTCTCTGCTCCTCTCAAATGTAAATTCGTGAGAGCGAGAAAATTTTGTCTTTCATTGTGCTGTGCACAATCATTTTTCAACGAATTGTGCAATCATTTTTCTACGAATCTGGGGGACTTCAACTTTCAAAACCTAATGCGGATGCTATATGATCTAGACCATGGTGGTTCTACAGTAGAGACGTGTTGATGACCGATCTAGAGCTAAGCGGTGGAAGTGGTAGCACAGACACTGGTGGAAGCGAGAAGGCAAATGGATTTTGTAAAGTTGAAGTTATGTGTTTATGTCTGTAAGGGTGGACCAAGGTAGCACGTGGGCGGTAATTTATCTTACGGGGGGAGGTGATGTGATCTAAAGCGTTCATAAGTCATGTAAACCGTTTTGAAAATACCTAAAGCCTTATAGAAGGTCAGAATAGCTTATGAGCGATCTTTATAGAGAGTCAGAAAGCGTTTATAAGTGACACAAAGGATTTTGAAGTGAACTAAAGTGTTATAAAAGACCTAAAGTGCATACGAGTGATCTAAAGAATTTATAAAAGATATACAGGGTTTTGATGTGACTTAAAGCCTTATGAAGGTCGAAAGTGCTTATAAGTGATCTAAAGCGTTTATAAGTGATATAAAGGGGTTAGAAGTAACCCAAAGCGTTATAAAAGTCAAAGCGATTGTGAGCGATCTAATGTGTTTATAAGTAATATGAAGGGTTTATAAGAGACCTAAAGTGTTATTTAGATCGCTCAAAAGTATTTTAGATCTTTTATAACGCTTTAGCTCTCTTGTAAACCCTTCATATTACTTTTAAATACATTAGATCACTCAAAGAACTTAATGTCTATTATGAAGCTTTTGGTCCTTTCTGATCCCTTTATGTCACTTCTAAGCGCTGTAGATCGCTCATAGATTCTTTTCTAACGCCTTAGGTTATTCTTCATCCTTCATATCACTTATAAACCCTCTAGATCACTCACAAGTTTATAAGTCTTTTATAACGCTTTAGGTCACTTCAAAACACTGAACATCACTTATAAATTGTTTAGATCGCTCATAAGCACTTTAGGTATTTAATAACACTTTCATTCACTTCAAAACTTTATATTTCAGTTATAAAGCCTTTAGAACACTCATAAGCGTCATACGTCTTTTATAATGCTTTTGGTCAATTCTAAACTCTTTACATATCCTGTAAACGGTTTATATCGCACAAAAGCGGATTAGGTTTCTAATAAAGCTTTAGATCTAAAGTAAACCCTTCATATTACTTATAAATTCATTAGATCGCTTTTAAGTTCTTTATGTCGTTTATAACGCTTTTGATTATATCAAACCCTTTACATCTTTTATAGCTACTTTAGATCACTCATATGCATTTCAGGTCTTTTATAACGCTTTAGTTCACTTGAAACTCTTAATATCACTCACGAACGCTTTTTATATGTCACTTTTAGGTCTTTTATAACGCTTTTAAACCCTTCATATTACTTATTAAACATATTATATCGCTCATAAGCACTTTATGTCTTTTATAATGCCTTGGGTTACTTTTAAGCCCTTTATGTCACTTAAAAACGCTTTAGATCTTTCACAGGCACTTTTGACCTTTTTTAAGACTTTAAGTCACTTTGAAATCCTTTACATCACATATAAGCGATTTATATCGCTCAAAAGCGTTTTAGGTCTTTTACAAGCTTTCAGTCTCTTATAAACCCTTCATATTACTTATAACAGATTATAATCGCTCATACGCACTTTATGCGTGCGCACTTATAATGTGTTACTTTTAGATCGATTACGTTTTACTTTGAGTTACTTTTAGATCGATTACGATTTAGATCAATCAAAAGTGGTTTGGAAGCTTTATAACGCTTTAGGTCACTTGTAAACCCTTCATTTTACTAATATACACATTAGATGGCTCATAAGCACTTTAGGTCTTTTATAACGCTTTAGGTCACTTCTAAAACCTCTACATACCTTATAAACACTTTAGATCACTGATAAGCACCTTAGGTCTTTTATAAAAATTCATGACTTTTTGAACAATTAATCTCACTTTAGAACGGTATAGATCGCTGATAAGCTTTTTTGTAATACGTTTTTAAAAACATCTATCTATTTATCAAGTATTACGAACTAAAATTGAAAAGTTAGCCAAAGAAAAAATTAGATTCTTAATGATCTGGAATCAATTTTGATATCAATAGATGTACCAAAAAAAAAATTAGTTTATTGTGCTGATTCCAAATATATAATATTTTTTAAGTATAGTGTTACCCATTGGTGGGCCTGAGAAAATTTTCGAAATTTTCGGAAAAGGTGGAAAACACCGCATAAAAGTCAAAGAATTTTAATGGAAATCCCGCCATCAGATTCAGCGTATCAGAGAACCCCACTGTAGAGGTTTCAAGCTTCTATATATAAAACTGAAATTTTATAATGTTTGCCACAAAAAGCATCACGGATTCGTGTTTATTTGTTGTTGTTGCTTTTTTGAGGGGTGATCATATCGAACCAATGGCACAAGAAATTCGCAAAAGGGCTCGTTCAAACGAAAATTATAAGATCTAGTGTCCTTTTTAAGTGACCAAAAGATTGGAGGACAACTAGCCCCCGTCCCACGCCCTTTTTTCCTGAAAGTCATCTGATTAAAACTTTGAGATAGCCTTTTTGTTCAGTATTATTGAAACGTACAATAGATATGTCTTTTTTTTTTTTTATAAATCCCACGTTCTCTCCTCTCAGTGGTACTAACTTCTTTATTTCCGAAACTAATAACAACATTTATGTACCACGTACACTAAAAAAAAATAAATAAAAAAACCTACAAAATTTTTTAACTTTACATTATCATAACAATCAAACTATAAATTTGAGCAGTTAATACTTTACAGATTTCATTTGGGGGCATTCTACAACCAAACCAACATTAATACAACATCTGCCTAGCCGCTTTGCAGGGTGCCCTTCCGGTATAGGGAACCCCTTCCACGGTGGCACCAACTATCAAACTCCAAAAAAATACTTCATTTTGCCTCCAAAATCCCTCTGTTTACCTTATAATCCCATCCTCTCAATTTACTCTCACTCTTACCTCAAAAACGCCCAAATAAAAAACTTTGTCTTAACATCATCTTACACAATAGATATAATTACTTCATTATATCGCTCATAAGCAGTTTATGTCTATTATGAAGCTTTGGGTCCTTTCTGAGCTCTTTATGTCAGTTCTAAACGATTTAGATCGCTCACAAGTTTTTAAGTCTTTTATACCGCTTAAGGTCACTTCAAAGCACTTTACATCCCTTCTCTTAAGCTTGTTTTATCTTTTATTAAAATTAAAGTCTTCTTCATCAAATTATCTCACTAATAAACGCTTTAGATCGCTCTTAAGCACTTTATGTCTTTTATAATGCTTTGGGTCCCTTCTGAGCCCATTAAATCACTTGTAAATGGTTTAGATCGCTCACAGGTACTTTACATCTTTTATACCGCTTTAGTTCATATCAAAACACTTTACATGTCATATAAACGCTTTAGATCATTCAAATGCACCTTCGGTCTTTTATAACACTTTAGGTCACTTCCAAGCCTTATATGTCCATTATAACGCTTAAGGTCATTTCTAAACCCTTTATATCACTTTATCGGTTTAGATCGTTCATAAGCGTTTCATGTTTCTTATAACGCTTTAGGTCTCTTATAAACCCTTCATATAACTTATTAAACTTATGAAATCTCTTATAAGTGCTCTATGACGTATATAACGCTTTGGGATACTTTTAAGCCCTTTATATCACTTACAAACGCTTTAAATCGCTCATAAAAATTGTCGACCTTACAAAAGACTTTAGGTCACATTAAAACCCTGCGCATCTTTTATAAACTCTTTGTATCACTCGTATGCACTTTAGGTCTTTTATAACTCTTTAGTTCACTTCAAAATCCTATATGTCACTTATAAACGCTTTCTGACCTTCTACAAAGACCGCTCATAGGCTATTCTGACCTTCTATAAAGCTTTAGGTCTTTTCTATACGGTTCACATGACGTATAAACACTTTAGATAACTCATATCCACTTTAAGTCTCTTATAACGCTTAAGGTTACTTCTTAATCATTTACACCACTTATAAAAGCTTTAGATCACTCATATGCACTTAAAGTCTCTTCTAAATCTTTATGTCACTTCTAAAACCTTCACACCACTCATAAGCAATTTAGATCACTCATCAGCACCTTAGGCTTTCTATAAAGCTTTAGGTCACTTCAAAACGCTTTATAAACTTTTATAAACGCATTAGATCACTCATATGCAGTTTATTTCCTTTAAACACTTTAAATCATTCCAAATTCTTTATATCCCTTATAAACGCTTTAGATCGTTCATAGGCATTTTAGGTCGCTTATAACAATTTAATTCACGTCTAAGCCCTATATGTCACTTAAAAACGCTTTAGATCACCCATAAGCTAGTTGGACCTTTTTTAAGGGTTTGAGTCACATAAAACTTATGCGGGGGGTTCTATAACGCTCTAGATTACTTGTAAACCCTTCATATTACTTATATACATATTGGATTTTTCAGAAGCGATCTAATCTCTCTTTATGTCGTTTACAAACGCCTAATATCCCTCATAAAATTTGCTAACATTTTAAGAGGGTTTAGGTCACATCATTACCCTTTAAATCTTTTACAAAGGCTTTAAATAGCTCAAAAGCGTATTATATCTTTTATAACACTTTAGTTTTCATATAAACCCTTCATAATATTTTTAAATTCATTATGTCGCTCATAAGCAGTTTATGTCTATTATGAAGCTTTGCGTCCTTTCTGAGCTCTTTATGTCACTTCTAAACGATTTAGATCGCTCACAAGTTTTTAAGTCTTTTATACCGCTTAAGGTCACTTCAAAGCACTTAACATCCCTTCTCTTAAGCTTGTTTTATCTTTTATTAAAATATAAGTCTTCTTCATCAAATTATCTCACAAATAAACGCTTTAGATCGCTCTTAAGCACTTTATGTCATTTATAACGCTTTGGGTCCTTTCTGATCCCTTTAAATCACTTGTAAATGGTTTTGATCGCTCACAGGTACTTTACATCTTTTATACCGCTTTAGTTCAAATCAAAACACTTTACATGTCATATAAACGCTTTAGATCATTCAAATGCACCTTCGGTCTTTTATAACACTTTAGGTCACTTCCAAGCCTTATATGTCTATTATGATTCTTTAGGTCACTTATAAACGATTTAGATCGCTCAAAAGCGTTTTAGGTCTTTTTCAACGCTTAAGGTCTCTTATAAACCCTTCATATTACTTATAATTACATTAAATAGCTCATAAGCGCTTTATGACTTTTTTAACGCTTTGGGTTACTTTTAAACCTTTTATGTCACCTACAAACGCTTTAAACCGCTCATAAGCACTTTCGACCTTTTATAAGGCTTTAGGTCACATTAAAACCCTTTATATCCCTTATAAACACTTTAGATTCGTATGCACCTTAGGTCTTTTATATTACTTTACGTCTCTTCCAACCCTTACATGTCTATTATGATGCTTTAGGTCTTTTATAACACTTTAGGTCACTTCAAAACCCATAATTCATAAGCACTCAGATCGCTCATAAGCACTTTAGATCTATTATAACGCTATAGGTCAATCCTAAACTTTCTATATTACTTATAAACGCTTTAGATCGCCCATAAACACTTTAAATCTGTAGTAATACTTTGATTCACTTCAAAACTTTATATTTGAGTTATAAAGCCTTTAGAACACTCGTAAGCGTCATGCGTCTATTATAATGCTTTAGGTCAATTCTAAACCCTATACATCACTTATAAACGGTTTATATCGTTCATAAGGGTTTTATGTCTTTTATAACGCTTTAGGTCACTTATAAACCCTTCATATTACTTATAAGCACATTAGATCTCTTTTAAGTTCTTAATGTCGTTTATAACGCTTTGGGTTACATCAAACCCTTTACATCTATAGAGTTTCAACTAACTATGGCTAAGTTTATGTTCTTTAGGTCTTTTATAACGCTTTAGGTCACTTCTAAAACCTCTACATACCTTATAAACACTTTAGATCACTGATAAGCACCTTAGGTCTTTTATAAAAATTCATGACTTTTTGAACAATTAATCTCACTTTAGAACGGTATAGATCGCTGATAAGCTTTTTTATAATGCTTTAGGTCATTCTAAACCCTTTAAAGGAATTATCATCGCTCACAAGTACTTTAAGTCTTTTATAACGCTTTATTTCAATTCAAAATCCTTTATATCCCTTATAATCGCTTTAGATCACTCATTAGCACCTAATGTCTTTTATAATTCTTTAGGTCACTTCTAAGTCCTTTATATCACTTACAAATGCTTCAAATCACTTAGAGGCAAGTTAGGTCCTCTATAACGCTTTGGGTCACTTATAATGCTTTAATACTACTTATATACCAATTAGGTTGCTCATGAGCTTTTGTATCTTTTATAACGCTTTGGGTCGTCTCTGAGCCATTTATGTTTCTTATAAACACTTTAGAGGCTTGCAGGTAGTTCAAGTATCTTATAACGCTTTGGGTGACTGCTAAAACCCTTACATCACTTACAAGTGCTTTTGATCACTCATAAGCGCTTTAGGTCTTTTATAAAAATTCAGGTCTTTTATAAAAATTTAGGTCTTTTTGAAAAAATTGTCTATCTTATAAACACTTTAGATCACTTATAAGCCCTTTAGATCTTTTATAACCCTTTTATTCTTCTAATATCAATTATAAACGCTTTAAATCACTTATAAGCACTTTAAGTGTTTTATAACTCTTTGGGTCACTTCAAAACCTTATATTTTATTTATAAAGCCTTTAGATCACTCATAAGCACTATATGTCTTTTATAATGTTTTTGGTCAATTCTAAGCCCTTTACATCACTTATAAACGATTTAGATCACTCATAAGCCTTTTAGGTCTTTTACAATGCTTTAGGTCACTTATAAACCCTTTAAATTACTTATAAACATATAACTCATACGCACTTTATGAGTTTTATAACGCTTTGGGTTACTTTTAAGCCTGGTATGTCACTTACAAACGCTTTAAGTCGCTCATAAGCACTTTCGACCTTTTATGAGGCTTTAGGGCATATCAAAACCTTGTACATCTTTCATTAATGCTTTAGATCACTCAAATGCACTTTAGGTCTCACTCAAACACTTTAGTTTACTTCAAAAACCTTTATATCACTTATAAACCATTTACATCGCTCATATGCACTTTAGGTTTTTATAACACTTTAAGTTTCTTTTAAGCCCTATATGTCACTAAGAAACGCTTTAGATTACTCATAAGCACTATAGACCTTTTATAAGGCTTTGAGTCACTTCAAAACCCCTTAGGGTACATAACTTATGCTATTTGCTAAAGCTTTAGGTCATTCTAAAACCTTTATATCACTTATAAACGCTTTAGATAGGTCAAAAGTAATTAAAGTCTTTTATAAGACTTTCATATACACTTTAGGTCTTTTATAACACTTTATGTCACTTCTAAGACCTCTATGTCACTTACAAACGCTTTAGATCGCTCATAAGCACTTTCAACTTTTTATTAGCCAATAGGTCACTTCCAACCCTTTACTTCACTTATAAGCGATATAGATCGCTCATAAGCGTTTTAGGTCTTTAATAATGCTTTCGGTCATTCTAAACCCTTTATATCACTTACAAATGCTTTAGATTGCCCACAGGTACTTTAAGTCTTTTATAATGCTTTAGGTCGCTTCAAACTGTTTTATATCCCTTATAAAGACTTTAGATCA
This sequence comes from Artemia sp. Qi Xiang Cuo, assembly GCF_049724085.1. Classification (NCBI taxonomy): domain Eukaryota; kingdom Metazoa; phylum Arthropoda; class Branchiopoda; order Anostraca; family Artemiidae; genus Artemia; species Artemia sp. Qi Xiang Cuo. Next base: position 33,486,765 of record NC_142799.1, read on the forward strand.
CTAATAAGCAGTTATATCTATTATGATGGTATAGGTAACTTCTAAGCCCTTTATGCAACTTATTATCGATTTAGATCGCTCATATGCGGTTTAGGTGCTTTATAACGCTGGGGGTGCTTTATACTGAAGAAGTAACCATCACTTACAAACGGTTTACAAATGGTTTAGATTATCCCTTATAAAGACTTTAGATCACTAATAAGCAGTTATGTCTATTATGATGCTTGAGGTAACTTCTAAGCCATTTACATAACTTATTATTGATTTAGATCGCTCATAAGCGGTTTATGTGCTTTATAAAGCTTTAGGTCACATATAAACCCTTCATATTGAATTGACCCAAAGCATTATAAAAGGCCGAAAGTGCTTATGGGTGGTCTTAAGCGTTTATAAGTGACATAAAGGGCTAAGACAGGGCCCAAAGTGTTTTAAAAGAGATGAAGTGCTTATTAGCGTTCTAATGTGTACATAAGTAATATAAAGGGTTTATAAGTGAGAATTTTACAATGCTTTAGGACAAACCCTTTAAATTATTTATAAACATATTATTCATAAGCGCTTAATGACTTTTATAACGCTTTGGGTTACTTTTAAGCCCTTTATGTCACTTAAAAACGCTTTAGATTGCTCATAAGCACTTTCGACCTTTTATGAGGCTTTAGGGCATATCATAACCTTTACAAATGGTTTAGATTATCCCTTATAAAGACTTTAGATCACTAATAAGCAGTTATGTCTATTATGATGCTTGAGGTAACTTCTAAGCCATTTACATAACTTATTATCAATTTACATCGCTCATAAGTGGTTCAGGTGCTTTATAAAGCTTTAGGTCACTTATAAGCCCTTTATATTGAATTGACCCAAAGCATTATAAAAAGCCGAAAGTGCTTATAAGTGATCTTAAGCGTTTATAAGTGACTTAAAATGCTAAGACAGGACCCAAAGTCTTATAAAAGATAAAGTGCTTATGAGGGATCTAATGTGTATATAAGTAATATAAAGGGTTTATAAGTGACCTATAAACCCCTTATATTTCTTTTTCTAAATGCTTTAGATCACGCGTATGCAATTTATGTCTTTTATAACACTTTAGGTCACTTCTAAGCCCTATATGTCACTGATCAACGCTTTAAATCGCTCATAAGCCCTTTCAACCTTTTATAAGGGTTTAGGTCCCTTAACAACCCATTACCACATTTAGAAACTCTTAGGATCGCTCATAAGCACTTTAGGTCTTTTTTAACGGTTTAGGTCAATCTAAACCCTTTATATCACTTATAAACGCTTTAAACCACTTATAAGAACTATGCGTCTTTTATAATCTTTTAGGTCAATTCTGAGCCCTTTATATTATATACAAACGATTTTGATCAATCATAAGTATTTTAGGTCTTTTATAACGCTTTAGGTAACTTATAAACCCTTCATTAGATCGTTTATAAGAACTTTATGTCTATTATAATGCTTTAGGTCAATTCTAAGACCTTTACATCACTTGTAAACGGTTTAGATCGTTCATAAGCGTTTAAGGTCTTTTATAACGCTTTAGGTCACTTGTAAACCCTTCATATTACTTATAAATACATTAGATCGCTCATAAGCACTTTATGTCTTTTATAACAGTTTTGGGTCAGTTCTAAGCCCTTTACTTCTAAACTCTATAAATAGCATGTAAACGCTATGATCGCTCATAAGCACATTAGCTCTTTTACAACGTTTTAGGTAAACCCTTTATATCCCTTATAAACTCTTTAAATCATATCAGTGATCTAAAGCATTTATAAATGTGTTAAAGGGTTTAAAAGTGACCTATAGAATTAGAAAAGACCTAAGGTCATTATGTGCGATCTAAAAAGGGTTATAAACTCCCTTATAAACGCTTTAGATCACTAATAAGTAATTATATCTATTATGATGGTTTAGGTTACTTCTAAGCCCTTTATATAACTTATTAATGATTTAGATCGCTTATACGCGGTTTATGTGCCTTATAACGCTTTAGGTCACTTATAAGCCCTTTATATTACTTATATACACATTAGATCCCTCATAAGCACTTCATATCTTTTGTAACGCTTTGGGTGCGGCCTTAGCCCTTTAAGTCACTTATAAACGCTTAAGATCGGTTATAAGCACTTTCGGCCTTTTATAATGCTTTTGGTCAGTTCCAAACCCTTTACATCACTTATAAACGCTTTAGATCATTCATAGGCACTTTAGATCTTTTATAACGCTTTAAGTCATTATAAACCTTTAATACAACTTATTAATGCTTTAGATCGCTCACAAGCACTTTGAGTAATTTATAACGCTTTAGGTCAATTAAAACCCCTTTATTTCACTTATAAACGCTTTTCATCACTCATAAGCACTTTATGTCTTTTATAATGCTTTAGGTCAATTCTAAACCCTTTATACCACTTATAAACGCTTTAGATCACTCAAAAGCGTTTTAAGTCTTATATAACGCTTTAGGTTACTTATAAACCTTTCATATTACTTATAAACAGATTAGATCTCTCATAAAAACTTTATGTCTTTTATAACACTTTAGGTCACTCTAAAACCTTTATATCACTAATAAATGCTTTAGATCAGTCATATGCACTTTAGGCCTTTTATAACACTTCAGGTCACTTCTAAGCCTTTAATGTCACTTACAAACTGTTCAAATCCCTCATAAGCACTTTCAACCTTTTATAAGGGTTTAGGTCCCTTAAATACCCATTACCACACTTAGAAACTCTTAAGATCGCTCATAAGCTCTTTAGGTCTTTTTTAACGGTTTAGGTCATTCTAAGACCTTTATATCACTTATAAACGATTTAGATCGCTTACAAGCACTTTAAGTCTTTTAAAACGCTTTGGGTCATTTTAAATCCTTTATATAGGTCATTCTAAAAATTTTATATCCCTTATGAACACTTTAGATCAGTCATAAGAAATTGAAATCTTTTATAACGCTTTAGGCGTTATAATTGTAACTTATAAATGTCACTTATAAGTGACACCTGTAATGTCACTTATAAGTGACACCTATAATGTCACTTATAAATGCTTTAGATCAGTCATATGCACTTTAGGCTTTTTATAACACTTTAGGTCACTTCTAAGCCCTTTATGTCACCTACAAACGCTTTAGATCGCTGATAAGCACTTTCGACCTTATATCAGGCTTTAGGTCCCTTAAAAATCCTTTACCACACTAACATCACTAATAACTTTATTCTGTAATTTCGAGCATCTTCCTTATTTCTTTCTTTTGAATTTTTCAAAAATTCTTGGGCACATCTCGTAGTTTTCTTTTCACCATTTCTTTTCTTGTGATCAGCCGTCTTTCGTTTCTTGTTTTGTTTTACATCGGTTCGAGGGCCATTGTTACCGTTATCTGAAATGTTTTTCTAATGAAAAATACTTCAATTTAAATTTCAAATAACTCCTCCGGTGAAAACCGGAGGAGGGATTTTGAATTGAAAGTTAAGTATTTTCCAGTGAAAAAACACTTCCGAGAAATATGCCAATTGCCCTCGAGCCGCTTTAAAAACAATCAAGAAACGAAAGAAGGCTGATCAGGCTGAAGGCTGGGTCAATCTAAACCCTTTATATCACTAATAAACGCTTTAGGCCAATCATAAGAACTGTACGTCTTTTATAATCCTTTAGGTCAATTCTAAACCCTTTATATCACTTACAAACGATGTAGATCGCTCATGAGTGTTTTAGGTATTTTATAACGCTTTAGGTAACTTATAAACCCTTCATTAGATCGCTGATAAGCACTTAACGTTTATTATAATCCTTATGGTCACTTCTCAGACCATTACATGACTTATAAACTATTTAGATCGCTCATAAGCGTTTAAGGTCTTTAACAATTTACATCGCTTATAAGCACTTTAGCTCTTTTACAACGCTTTAGGACACTTGTAAACCCTTCATATTCCTTATAAACTTTTTAGATCATATCAGTGATCTAAAGCATTTATAATTGTTTAAATGGTTTAAAAGTGACCCAAAAGCATTATAAAAGACCTAAAGTTGTTATGTGCGATCTAAAGCGTTTATTAGTGATATAAGCGTTTATATGTGATATAAAGGGTTTAGAATTTAGCTAAAATATTTTAAAATGCCTTATAAGTGCTTATGAGTTATCTTAAGCGTTTATAAGTTTTACAGAAGACCAAAAGTGCATTTGAGCGATCTAAAGCGTTTATAAGTGATAAAAAGGGATTAGATGTGACCTAATGCGTTAGATCTAAATGACCTAAAGCGTTTAAGAGTGACTTAAAGGGTTTAAAAGTGACCTAAAGCGTCATTAATGACCTAAAGTGCTTAAGAGCTATGTAAAGCGTTTCTAAGTGATATAAATGGCCTAGAAGTAACCTAAAGCATTATTAAGGACCTAAGTGCTTATGAGCGATCAAACACGTTTATAAGTCATCTAAAGGGTTTAGAAGTGACCTAAAGCGCTATGAAAGACCAAAAAAGCTTATGAGCGATCTAAAGCATTTATACAAGATATATACGAACTAGAATTTGCATGGAAGTCCTTCAAAGAGAACACTCTTGCGACAGCAACTGACGTTGTTGGAATGAGGCAACGGAAGAAAAAAGACTGGATCAGTAATCACTCCCTTGCCATCATAGAGCTCAGGCGAGAAGCACGTCTTGGCGGGGACATGGCTACATACAGACTGCTAAACAAAGAGCGCAATTCCATGCTGCATAAAGAACGCAAGGCTTTTATTGACAGCAAGGCATTCGAACTGCAAGAGGCCGCCAAGAAAAAGGACAGTGGAGCCACCTACAAGATTCTTCGTGAGCTGTCAGGTAAGCACACTCAAACTACGTCATACCTTCGAAGCGCTCGCGGTGAGAATATCTACGACCAATCACAATGCCTCCGCCAGTGGGAGGACAACTTTGAGAAGCTGCTCAACTCAGATCCACCAGACCAGACGGACCATGAGCTAGCAGCTGCTGCGGCTACTACCATACCTGCTCCTGATGGTCCTGAATTTACAGCGGAGGAGATAAAAGCTGCCACCCGCAAGCTAAAGAATAACAAAGTGCCAGGAATATGTGGCCTAACATCGGAATTCCTTAAAAATGGGGGTCCAGCCATGATCTTCTGGCTACAAATGCTGTTTAACCTTGTGTGGCACTCTGAAAAAATCCCCTCAGACTGGAAGAAGGGCCTACTTGTGCCAATCTACAAGAGGAAGGGGAGCAAAGCAGAATGTATCAATTATCGTGGCATAACTTTACTCTCAGTTCCTGGAAAGCTCTTCGCTATGCTGCTTCTCAAACGGGCAACAAGATACCTCCATGCCCTGCTTCGCCCCCAGCAAGCTGGCTTCATGCCAGGCAGGTCCACCACCGAGCAAATCCATACGATTAGACAGCTAGTAGAGAAAACTCTTGAATATAAGAGGAAGGCGTACATTGCCTTTGTAGATTTTCGATCTGCCTTCGACACTGTCGATATGCAGTCACTATGGATAATGCTTCAGTCTGCTGGCGTACCCACGAAAATCGTCCGTCTCCTCAAAGAACTGTATAATAACACTGAAAGTGCGGTGATTGTAAATGGACGGCCTTCTGGATATTTCAAAATAAAAAATGGTGTCCGGCAACGATGTGCCGCTGCACCTGAGCTCTTTAATTGTGTAATAGACCACATCCTGAATAAAACACAGAAGGTGCAGCCGTTTGGCATAGGCTTTGCTGGAAGAGCTCTTTCAGACGTTGACTTTGCCGACGACGTGGCGCTAATATGCGAAAGCATTAGTGACCTCAAAACTACACTGGAAACACTGGCCTCTGCCACTGAGAAATTTGGTCTAAAAATAAATTGGTCGAAGACCAAGATAATGCCCGTTGAGAAAACGCCGTCCAACCCCCTGTCATCTGTGGAAATTTGTGGCCAGACTGTAGAGGTAGTCAAGCAGTTTACCTACCTTGGTTCAATTGTCTGCTCAAACGGAAGCCTAGATGCCAAAATATCAGCAAGAGCGGCAAAAGCAAACTCTGTCTTCGGTCGCTTTCTAAAAACAGTCTTCCATAAACCCCAGATCAGCCGTCTCACCAAAGCACGAATATACTCTGCTTTGGTTGCCAGCATTATGCTCTATTCTGCTGAGACTTGGTCGCTGACTCAGACACAGACGCTGAAGGTAGATGCCATCCAGACGAAACACCTCCGAAAAATCGAACGCTCCCGATAGCCCAACAGGGTACGAAATTCAGAATTCCTCTGGTCCTTCAAACTCCCACCCCTGTCTGAGCAGCTTGACTCTCGCTCGCTGCGTTGGTATGGTCATCTGCTCCGTCTGCCTGCCCAAACACCCGCCCGGCTCATCTTTGATTTCGACCCAATTGCCAACGGCTGGAGGCGTCCTAGGGGACGACCACGCACAAGATGGGCGGACGTCATCCGTGATCTGCTCGCCTCCAGAAACATCAACCCGGATGAAGTGACAACCCTCGCCCTGAACCGACCACTCTGGAGAAGACTGACGGCGCTGACGACTGGTTCCCTCTACGCTGGCGACGCTGCCGAGCAAGAGCTTTAAGTAAAAAGTAAGGCGTTATAAGAGACCTAAAGTGCATATGAGCGATCTAAAGCTTTTATAAGTGATGTAAATGTTTTGAAGTGACCGAAAGTCTTATAAAAGGGCGAAAAAGTTTATGAGCGATCTAAAGCGTTTATAAGTGACATAAAGGGCTTAAAAGGACCCAAGGCAATATAAAAGACATAAAGTGCTTATGAGCGATTTAATGTATTATAAAGGGTAAGAAGTTTATAACACTTTAGGGCACTTCTAAACCCTTTATAACGCTTATAAACCATATCACTTATTAACGCTTAAAATCACGTACAAACGCTTAAACGTACAAACGGTTTACAAGAAAAATGGAAATCCCTTAGATACACTTAGATCACATAAATTACTTCAGATCGATTATACGCGTTTTATAACCTATAAACGCTTTGGACCACTTATAAACGGTTTAGATTTCTTTTAAATATCAGGAAAGGGATCAAACCTTCGAAAACCTCATATTCAATTTTTCTTTCTGAAAGCACTTGTAATTACTTTAGATAATCTAAAAGCGCTTTAGGACAGTTGTAAATGATTGAGAATGCTTTAGATCTCTTATAAACACTTTAGATCACTAATAAACACTTTAGTTTAGTTATAAAAAATTAAAGTCACTTATAAAACTTGTTGAATTAAAAAAACTTGTTGAATTAAAATCAATTTACCATCAGGTTGCCATGGTTAATTGAAAATAAACAAGACAGATAGCCTGAGTGAGAGGCAAAGCTGCACATAAGTCTTTTTGATGATTATACACAAATGATGTCATTTTCAATTGTAGATAGATAGTATATCATCCATCATTTCTACAGCAGAAATAAGGTAGATGGATTAGTGCTTTTGAGTTTTAATGCTTTTGATTACTTAGATATGCTTAAATATCTTAAAACACTTTGGATAACTTCTAAACACTTTTATTACCAATGGCCGCGTAGGATCACTCATCAACACTGTAGATCAAATTTGTAAATCAGATATGCTTTGCCGAAAACCTGGCGAATATGGATTAATCTACTGATATTCTGGGTTGCCAACTGGACATGTTTTATGTCCAAAGTACATATTCCTGGGTGCCGGGACACAATGACATAATAAGGCAGAAAAGGGATACATTTTAGAAATTTGGGACATAAAAGGGACATATTTTACAAATTTATGACATAGTATTTCACCGCTGGATACATATTTTTGTAAAAAAAAAAAACTATATCTTTTTTCCCCAAATCAGTGTTAAAACTACTTGTCTAGCACTAAATTTACTTAACTACTTATTTTCTGCTAATTTTTTTTACAAACATTATTTTTTTAAAAACGGTATTATTTTTCGGAGTTCCTGGCTCTTTCCCGCAGACAATTATTTACAAATACTCGTGAAATTCTTTACAAGTTTTTATTCTTTCATCTATAAACGATTTTATTTCTCTTTGCTTTTACGCTACAGTCAAGTTAATAGACAAGCAAGCATCTTTTAGTTAACAATCGCTTCTGGCTTCCAATAGTCAGGCACAAACATCTGTATATTTATCAAGTATTGCTAACTGAAAATGAAAAGTTAGCCAAAGAAAAAATTAGATTCATGATGATCTGGAATCAATTTTGTTATCAATAATGATATCAACTTAACTACTTAACTACTTATTTTCTAAAATTAGCTTATTTTCTAAAATTATTTTCTAAAATGTACCATAAAATTAGCTTATTGTGCTGATTCCAAATATATAATATTTCTTAAGTATAGTGTTACCCATTAGTGGGCCTGAGAAAATTTGCCAAATTTTCGGAAAAGGTGAAACAAAAACCCCTTCAAAGTCGAAGAATCTCAATGGAAATCACACCAACAGATTCAGCGTATCAGAGACCCCCACTGTAGAGGTTTCAACCTCCTATCTTTAAAATGAAATTTTATAATATTTGCCACAAGAAGCATCACGGATTCGTGTTTATTTGTTGTTGTTGCTTTTTCCAGGGGTGATCATATCGAACCAATGGTACTAGAATTTCGCAAGAGGGCTCGTTTAAACGAAAATTAAAAGATCTAGTGTCCTTTTTAAGTGACCAAACAATTGAAGGACAACTTGCCCCGGTCCTGCGCCTTTTTTTCCTGAAAGTCGCCTGATCAATATTTTGAGATAGCCATTTTGTTCAGTATTGTTGAAAAGTACAATAGACATGTCTTTGGAGATTACATGACCCCTCAGAACCACCAGAGGAAGGGCCGTAAGTTATGAAATTTGCCCACTGTTTATATATAGAGTTTGTTAGTATACCCACATTTTCCAAGCGAGGAAGGAGATCTTCTGGGGATGGATTTTCTATGGGGAGAATATCCCATTGGGATGGAAGTTTCTGGGGGTGAATTTTGACGGGGAAAGTTTACATGGGGAGAATTTATTAGAATTTGTATACAGAATGTTTGTTATTTGTTTTTTTTCTCTCGTTGTTGATTCCATTGTACATGTAGAGACACTCTGAGGGAACTCTCAGGAGGAAGTTTTCAGAGGAGTTGGAATTCTCTTGGGATCTTTTTTTTGGGAGGGGAATTTTCCACGGAAGAAATTCCCATGGGGGAATTATCACCAGGAGAAATTCTCCATGGAAAATTTCTGGGTGATAAACTTTCTAGAGGGGGATTTTCCAAACAGGGATATTCCCCAATGACCTTAAAAAGGATCAGAAACTAAATGAATACAAGTCTTTCTTCAAATAAAAAGTATGGTAAGGAGTATTTTTAAGGCATAATCGTAAGCATAAAATTTTCTGGGAAGGATTCGCAGCAGGGATGGAATTATCCGGGGTAATTTCCCGGCGGAAGAATTTTACATGGGAGGAACTTTATATAGAAGAATTTTTCGTGGGGAACTTTTCCACAGAGGGGGTGGATTTCCTGGGATTATTGGAAAAGTGATCAGAAATAAATACAAAAACTAGTTTTTTCTACCGAAAGTAAGGAGTTACATTAAAACTTAAAACGTACAGAAATTATTCCGTATATATAGATAGATAGATAGATAATTTTATTCACCCACTCGATACAAAACCACAAATGGCACGAATGGAGTATAAAGAAGAAGAAAAAAAAAAAAAAACCAAAAAAAAAAATTAAATTCAAAAAAAAAAAAAAACGTTACGAAACCCCCCCAAAAAAAAAAAAAATTATTACAAAAACACACTAAGGACGAATTGCAATTGCCAGACTACTAGGCCCAAGCGACCCCAAAAATTCAGAACGACGTTTCGTCACAGCAGCAATCGGATCTGTGATACCGAACCTTGCAGACATCTTGGAATTTTTAACCCACGGTGGGGTATTTAAAAGAAATTTTGCATATTTGTAAAAAAGTGATCGAAGGTTTCTTTTATCACTAACACTAAATATATGCCAAAACGGTGATAAAGCCAGAAAGTGTGGGATCACCAGTGCATTATATAGCCTAGCTCGAATTTGTCGATTATATTTCGCTTTAGTTGAAGATAGCGCCCCGTAAGCCTTACGTGCCTTTTCTGCGAAATTACTTATTTGGCGAGCACGTGTAGATGCCATGTTATGACCTATAGGCATTCCTAAGTACATTATGGAGTCAGACAGTGGAACCTCTTGAGCACCAAATTTGACAGCAAGATCTATACAATCTGCATTTCTCCTATTGAAAGCAACAATCTCGCTTTTACTTGCATTAAAAGATAGGCCTATCTCTCTATAAGCATCATCTAGAATCTGAAAATTTTCTTCAATACGAGACAAACATCTACTTAAATTAAAAATATCATCTGCGTAATTAAGTAATGTTACATCCAAACCTCGGAAAATGCAGCTCATTTGCACTAACTTTTGGGCCTCGAGAACACTATTATTATACAACCGGGGTGACGAAATTGCACCCTGCCTAATGCCCTTTCTAACCGGAATAGCTTTTGGTAATACAATCGGCCCGTTAGGAGACGGGACTTTAACTTGGACTCGAAGCTTCTTATACATATCCCGAAAAGGCAAAATAACCGATCGGTCCACACCACGTTTATGAGCAGACACTAATAACTGGGGATGTATCCCAGAATCAAAAGCACGTCTAACATCATGACTCGCTAGAATAAGGGATTCATTCAGTTCATCAGCTTCTATTAAAATATTAGCAAGAATATAATGGACGTGCTCGCGACCAACACCTTTTTTAAATCCGAACTGATTATCGGGGGTAGAACATTGAAAAGCAATATGATCTATAACTAGCAATTCCATAAGCTTACATAAAACCGGCGAAACAGTTATAGGGCGGTAAGATACGCATTCAAACGGATTTTTCCCTTTTTTCAAAATAGGTGTAATTACTCCAGTACCAAAAACGTCTGGAACGAGACCAGAATTAAAGATAATTTGGAATAGAAGCTCTAAATGACTCAGGAGACCAGCAGTACCATGTACAAGATGCAACCCACACAACTTGTCGACACCTTTCGATTGTTTCTTTTTTAATTTTGAAATTGCACGAATCAGATTAGGAACAGTTACTATGTAGCCAACACCAGAACTAGGCAATTCCATGAACTTATCAAGTTCGACTTCATATTTATCTTCAAGATCTTGTTCGGGTGGAGAGAACTCAGAAGTAAAGTGGGACACCCAATCTTGCTCAGAGATCACAGGTTCGACACTATTCTGATCACCATTACGTTTAAGAAATCTCCACACAGCATTTGGATCATTACTTATCAATTGACTATGTTGATCGATCACTTCACATTTATGCTTAGACAAAATCTTAGCAAATCTGCGTTTGCTGAACAGCCGAACTTCATTTACAACACCTGATTTCGGACGACCACACTCGTTCCAGAGCCTAAGCCAAAATTTTGCACGACCACATGCTTCACTTAGAGCAGGGTTTTCGGACCACTTTGGAATTTCCGTTCCCACTCGGACTTTACGAATGGGGACCGCAGCGGCCTCGGCAGATAACAGTGCGTGAGATATTTCACTACAGTAGATGTTTAGTAGCAGCTGTTTCTCTTCATCTTGAATACATACACTCTGCTGTAGTAATTGGAACGGCACTTTAATCTTTGTGAGAATCTCATCCAATACGTAATGATAAGTAGCCAGGTCAATTTTACTCCAATTAGTTTTGATTTTCCACTTCTTTTCATTAGTTGGGGGGTTAGGAGAGGCAGGAATTACTCGAAAAGTGTTTATAATTGGAAAGTGATCAGACGCGCTTACGCTCAGATCTACGTGCGAATTGCCGCAAGCTGGAGATTGGATGGAACTTAACATGAAGTCGAGAGATGAAGTCGAGCCTGAGTTATGGATATAAGTAAAACACAGATCATTGTTAGCAAGACGAAGACCGTCACAGGAAGATAGGAGGATCTGTGCTCGAGCGTTAGACTCATCAGTCAAGTCACAGTTCACGTCACCAGCGACTATACATACAAGGCCCTGGCTAGAACAGCTGCCCACCGAACTCGATAGCTTACTGCAGGCTTCACTAAATTTTTTTTCTGATTTACTGTCTCTGTAGTCTGTTGGCATGTACACAGAGTGGATAACAGTTTTGTGCACCTTAACAGCAACAAAAAAGTCTGAAGATTTATACAGAATGGGATTTAACCTGCTGCTAACAAGAATGGCGATTCCACCGGACGGCCTTCCCCTGCCCGATGACTTTGCAGGAGTAGCAAATACTTTGACGCCATCGTTTAGCTCAAGCAGACTAACGGCTTGATTCGAGAGGAAGTGTTCCTGCACACAGAGTACATCATTATAACATAACAATCCTTCTAACAGTGGCATTTTATCAACCACTCCACCATTTAAGTTCCATGAAACAACCCGTATAGAATCACCGATCATTGTTTAGAAATTAGCTTCTGAGCTACTGGACATTGGAAGCTGTAGCACGGGTGTCGAGAAGAACCACACAGAGCGCAGTTGGGGGCATTTTGGCATGGATTGTCCCGAGAGCTGGAATGATCTCCACCGCACTTTGAACATTTCGGGGGATCTACACAAGATTTTGCTGCATGTCCGTAGGACTGACAGTTGTAGCACTGCATCGGTAAGAATTTAAATTCTGTAATGGGTAGTCGCTCGTAACCAAAAATGGGCGGAGAGTTCATTGCGATAAAGAGATGAGCTTTGCTTTCAAACTGTAATTTGAATGACCGAGTACTACCAATTTGTACGGCCTTAACACAGTTCGGTACAACTGAGCGCAGTTCGTCATCTGAAGTTTCAGTGGGAACGTGGCGGATTATTCCGAAGAAAGCGGGAGTTTTTACTTTAACACTTATAGTTGAGTCACTTTTACCCACTGCCTCAGCCAGGGACTCGGCAGCATTCTTGTTGTTCAAGACTACTCTCCATTCAGATTTCCTAGGTTTCAGCTCCACAATGTTCGAACTAGTATCACCACATACTCTGTCCAAATAGGATTTCCGAGCGCTAGGGTTCGAAAGATCTTTCGGGGGATTCTTCAAAACAACCGCATATGACAGTTTCGACATGATCGTGTTAGTTTCTGCCGCAGGCATAGCAGAGACAGAAGGAGAGGGATTAGAATCCACGTAACTATCGAACTTAGCACACAATTCGTTTACTTTCCGGGTTAGGGTAGCCGTCACTTCTCCCGGGATTATCGGAACTTCATCAGGTTCGAAAATCACAAACCGCGGCAACGAGATATTTTTATCTTCACAAACCCGAAATACTTTTAATATGTCCAGGATATCATCGGTGTTCTTCGATCGCGCAGTAAAACGTGTGGTAATTCCTGCTAGGGGCCACAATAACTCCTTCGCCATTGCAATTGCTTCCTCTGAGAAAAACTCGACTGCTTTTTTCGCTATATCCTCCGAGCGATTACCAGCTTTTATCGCACGGAAAGCATAATTCAGTAACGCATTCCAAACCAATTTCTCATTACTCCCCATCGCAACAGCCACGTCACAATCCGTAATGCAAAATCAAAGTCCGAGGGGAGGAGCCAGTTCAATAAACTACGACGTAATACAGAGCTATTTAAGCTAATAAGCGAGGGAAGCGTAGTCTCTTGCTACCTGATCCCCGCAGTTTAAGGGAGTCACACTCCCGGCAGGTACAACGGCCCTTGCGACAAGAAACTCCCCTCTTCTGCTCGCTTATTAGTAAAATTTAATAATATGAACGCACTCTAGAATCCGCTATTAAGAATTATTATTAGTATTTCAAACTAAGTCACTGAATTAAATTCAAGCCCAAGCAGTGAATGAATGAATATCAATAATCTAGGTCAAGTTCAGGTCAATTCACCAAAAGTCGACTGTTATTTATTCCAAACTAAGTCACTGAATTAAATTCAAGTTCAAGCAGTGAATTAATGAACATCAAGAAACTAGGTCAAGTTCAAAGCAAATGAATTAATCCTGGTTGAGAGCACGCTTTAAAGTTCAAGAAATCCAAAAAAGATGTTTTCACTTGGGAGACTGAATCAAGACTCTATATATCTAGATATGAGACTAAATCAAGATATGGGGGCTACTCCCTCCTCAATACCCCCTTCTCTACGCTAATGTTCGACCCTTTGGCTAATTTTTTTTATGAACAATTCTTGAAACACAAGGACCAAGCCACACTTGGAGTAACCCCCCCCCCCCTCCACCCTTGGTGGAGAGGGGTGGAGCCACTCCCATCCACACACGTATTATTTTCCTTAGATGCACCCAACAGAAATTTGAGATTGAAATTTTGTTAAAAATGGTCCAAAGAACATATAACGATTCCTTCCGCGTTTATACAAACCCTAAGAGACCTGGGACAAGGGTTGTAAGTTATGCCCCAGGGACATATAAGGTCTTATGAAATGGGTAGTCGTATAAACTTCATATGGGACTCATTTGATAAAAAAAATCAAAAGTGATTTGAGGGCAACCCCCCCCCCCCCGCACCTATCTGTTCTGAAAACCAGCATCCAACCAGAATTTTAGACATCTATTTTGTTCAGCATTGTTCAAAAGTCCATTAATTATGCCTTTGGGGATGTCGCCCCCCCCCCCCTAATTGAAGGGCAACCCAGCCTACCTACTGCTCCGCAACGTCGCTTGACTCCTGGATTGTAACTTATGACATGCGCAAGAAATACTTTGATTGGCAAAAATTGGCAAAAAATCTGTTGTCAAGTGACCTAAAGCGTCATTAATGACCTAAAGTGCTTAAGAGCTATTTAAAGCGTTTATAAGAGATATAAATGGCCTAGAAGTAACCTAAAGCATTATTAAGGACCTAAGTGCTTATGAGCGATCAAACACGTTTATACGTCATCTAAAGGGTTTAGAAGTGACCTAAAGCGTGAAAGACCAATAAAGCTTATGAGCGATCTAAAGCATTTATACGGGATATAAACGGCTTAGAAGTGGCCTAAAGCGTTATAAAAGATCTAAAGTGCCTATGAGTGATCTAAATCTTTTATAAGAGACGTAAATGTTTTGATCTGACCGAAAGCCTTATAAAAGGGCGAAAATGTTTATGAGCGATCTAAAGCGTTTATAAGTGACATAAAGGGCTTAGAAGGACCCAAAGCGATATAAAAGACACAAAGTGCTTATGAGCGATTTAATGTGTTATAAAGGGTAAGAAGTTTATAACACTTTAGGGCATTTCTAAACCCTTTATAACGCTTATAAACCATATCTTTTATTAACGCTTAAAATCACTTACAAACGCTTTAGACTAGTTATAAACGGTTTAGATTGCTTTTAAGTTTTCAGGAACGGGATCAAACCATTGGGAACCCCATACTGTTTTTTTTCTGAAAGCGCTTGTACACGCTTTAGATAACTTAAAAGCGCTTTAGAATAGTTGTAAATGATTCAGAACGCTTATAAATGCTTTAGATCTCTTATAAACACTTTAAATCACTAACAAACATTTTAGTTTATTTATAAAGGCTTAAATTACTTAGAAACAATACAAAACGTAAATCAAGTTACCAGGAAGTTGCCATGATAAATTGAAAAAAAAGATAGCCCGGGTGAAGGGCACATCTGCACCTATGTCTTTTTGAGGATAATACGCAAAGGATGTCATTTTCACTTGCTGATGGATAGTCTATCATTCATCATTTCTAGGGAAGAACTAAGGTAGATGGATTAGTGCTTTTGGATTAGTTGAACACTCATAATGTCTTAGAATTTTAATAAATGTCTTAGGTCCCTTAAAAATGGTTTAGATAAATTATTTATCTAAATTATTGATAAATTATTTATCAATAGATATGCTTAGACACATTTTACAAATTTATGACATAGTATTTCACCGCTGGATACTTATTTTTGTAAAAAAAAAAAAACTATGTCTTTTTTCCCCAAATCAGTGTTAAAACTAGCACTAAATTTACTTAACTACTTATTTTCTGCTAAATTTTCTTTTACAAACGTTATTTTCTTACAAACGATATTATTTTTCGGAGTTGCTTGCTATTTACCGCAGACAACAATTTAAAAACACACGTGAAAATTTTTAAAATTTTTTATTCTTTAATTTATAAACTATTTTATTTCTATTTGCTTTTAAGCTACAGTCAAGTTAATAGTTGAGCAAGCATCTTTCAGTTAACAATCGCTTCCGGCTTCCAATAGTCAGGCAAAAACATCTATCTATTTATCAAGTATTACTAAATGAAAATGAAAAAATTAGATTCTTGATGATCTGGAATCAATTTTGATATCAATAGATGTACCAAAAAATTAGCTTATTGTGCTGACTCCAAAGATATAATATTTCTTAAGTATAGTAGTGGGCCTGAGAAAATTTGCCAAATTTTCGGAAAAGGTGAAAAACACCCTATAAAAGTCAAAGAATTTTAATAGAAATCACACCATCAGATTCAGCGTATCAGAGAAACCCACTGTAGAGGTTCCAAGCTCCCATCTATAAAATGAAATTTTACAATGTTTGCCAGAAGAACCATCACGGATTCGTGTTTATTTGTTGTTGTTGCTTTTTCCAGGGATGATCTTATCGAACCAGCGGCACTAGAATTTCGCAAGAGGGCTCGTTCAAACGAAAATTAAAAGATCTAGTGTCCTTTTTAAGTGACCAAAAAATTGGAGGACAACTAGCCCCTGTCCCACGCCCTATTTTACTAAAATTCTTCTGATCAAAATTTTGAGACAGGCATTTTGTTCAGTATTGTTGAAAGGTACAATAGATATTTCTTTGGACATGAAATGACCCCTTCGAACAATAAGAGGACGGGCCTTAAGTTGTGAAATTTGCACACTGTTTACAAAGAGTATTTGTTAGTATAACCACATTTTCCAAGCGAGGACGGAGATCTTCTGGGGATGAATTTTCTATGGGGAGAATATCCCATTGGGATGGAAGTTTCTGGGGGTGAACTTTTATGGGGAAATTTTACATGGGGAGAATTTATAAGAATTTGTATACAGAATGTTTGTTATTTGTTTTTTTTTCTTTCGTTGTTGATTTCATTGTACATGTAGAGACACTCTGAGGGAACTCTCAGGGGGAAGTTTTCAGAGGAGTGGGAATTCTCTTGGGATCTTTTTTTTGGGGGGGGGATTTTCCACGGGAGAAGTTCCCATGGGGGAATTATCAGCAGGAGAAATTCTCCATGGAAAATTTCTAGGGGATAAACTTTCCAGGGGGGGGGGGGTATTTTCCAAACAGGGCTATTCCCCAATGACCTTAAAAAGGATCAGACACTAAATGAATACAAGTCTTTCTTCAAATAAAAAGTATGGTAAGGAGAATTTTTAAGGCATAATCGTAAGCAAAAAATTTTCTGGGAAGGATTTGCAGCAGGGATGGAATTGTCCGGGGTAATTTCCCGGCGGAAAAATTTTACATGGGAGGAACTTTATATACAAGAATTTTTCGTTGAGAACTTTTCCACAGAGGGGGTGGATTTCCTGGGATTATTGGAAAAATGATCAGAAATAAATACAAAATCTAGTTTTTTCTACCGAAAGTAAGGAGTTACATTAAAACTTAAAACGTACAGAAATTATTCCATATATTATGGGGGCTACTCCCTCCTCAATACCCCCTTCTCTACGCTAATGTTCGACCTTTTGGCTAATTTTCTTATGAACAATTCTTGAAACACAAGGACCAAGCCACACTTGGAGTAAGCCCCCCCCTCCACCCTTGGTGGAGAGGGGTGGAGCCACTCTCCTCCACACACGTATTATTTTCCCTAGATGCACCCAACAGAAATTTGAGATAGAAATTTCGTTAAAAATGGTACAAAGAACATATAACAATTCCCTCAGCGTTTATACAACCCCTTAGAGCCCTGGGACAAGGGTTGTAAGTTATGCCCCAGGGACATATAAGGTCTTATGAAATGGGTAGTCGTATAAACTTCATATGGGACTCATTTGATAAAAAAAAGTCAAAAGTGATTTGAGGGCAACCCTCCCCCCCCCTTGGCACCTATCAGTTCCGAAAACCAGCATCCAACCAGAATTTTAGACATCTATTTTGTTCAGCATTGTTCAAAAGTCCATTAATTATGCCTTTGGGGATGTCACCCCCCCCCTAATTGAAGGGCAACCCAGCTTATCTAGTGCTCCGCAACGTCGCTTGGCTCCTGGATTGTACCTTATGACATGCGCAAGAAATACTTTGATTGGCAAAAATTGGCAAAAAATCTGTTGTCAAGTGACCTAAAGCGTCATTAATGACCTAAAGTGCTTAAGAGCTATTTAAAGCGTTTATAAGAGATATAAATGGCCTAGAAGTAACCTAAAGCATTATTAAGGACCTAAGTGCTTATGAGCGATCAAACACGTTTATAAGTCATCTAAAGGGTTTAGAAGTGACCTAAAGCGCTATGAAAGACCAAAAAAGCTTATGAGCGATCTAAAGCATTTATACGGGATATAAACGGCTTAGAAGTGGCCTAAGGCGTTATAAGAGACCTAAAGTGCATATGAGCGATCTAAGGGTAAGAAGTTTATAACACTTTAGGGCACTTCTAAACCCTTTATAACGCTTATAAACCATATCACTTATTAACGCTTAAAATCACTTACAAACGCTTTAGAATAGTTATAAACGGTTTAGATTACTTTTAAATTTTCAGGAACGGGATCAAAGCATTGGGAGCCCCATACTATTTTTTTCTGAAAGCGCTTGTACACGCTTTAGATAACTTAAAAGCGCTTTAGAATAGTTTTAAATGATTCAGAACGCTTATAAATGCTTTAGATCTCTTATAAACGCTTTAAATCACTAACAAACATTTTAGTTTATTTATAAAGGCTTAAATTACTTAGAAACAATACAAAACGTAAATCAAGTTACCAGCAAGTTACCATGATAAATTGAAAAAAAAAGATAGCCCGGGTGAAGGGCACAGCTGCACCTATGTCTTTTTGGAGATAATACGCAAAGGATGTCATTTTCACTTGCTGATGGTTAGTCTATCATTCATCATTTCTAGGGAAGTACTAAGGTAGATAGATTAGTGCTTTTGGATTAGTTGAACACTCATAATGTTTTAGAACTTTAATAAATGTCTTAGGTCCCTTAAAATGGTTTAGATAAATTATTTATCTAAATTATTGATAAATTATTTATCAAGTCTTTTTGAGGATTAATATACAAATGATGTCATCTTCATTTGTTGATAAAGTCATACAAATTAGATCAGATCACTTGTAAATGTTTTAGAACACTCATCACTTAGATGACTTCAGATAACTAATAGTCTCTTTAGATCACTTATAAAAAATCAAAATCTCTTATATGCACTTTAGATCAATGTTCTTAGATTTAATGCTTCTGATCACTTAGATACGCTTATATTACTTAAAATACTTTAGATCAAACACAAACTCTTTTATTACTTATAAACGCTTTAGACCTCAAAAATGGTTTACAAGAAAAATAGAAATCCCTTAGATACACTTAGATCACATAAAATACTTCAGATCAATTATAAGCGTTTTATAACTTATAAACGCTTTAGACCACTTATAAACGGTTTAGATTTCTTTTAAATGTCAGGAAAGGGATCAAACCTTCGAGAACCTCATATTAAATTTTTCTTTCTGAAAGCACTTGTAATTACTTTAGATAATCTAAAAGCGCTTTAGGACAGTTGTAAATGATTGAGAATGCTTTAGATCTCTTATAAACACTTTAGATCACTAATAAACACTTTAGTTTAGTTATAAACGCTTAAAGTCACTTATAAAACTTGTTGAATTAAAAAAACTTGTTGAATTAAAATCAATTTACCATCAGGTTGCCATGGTTAATTGAAAATAAACAAGACAGATAGCCTGAGTGAGAGGTAAAGCTGCACATAAGTCTTTTTGATGATTATATACAAATGATGTCATTTTCAATTGTAGATAGATAGTCTATCATCCATCATTTCTACAGCAGAAATAAGGTAGATGGATTAGTGCTTTTGAGTTTTAATGCTTTTGATCACTTAGATATGCTTAGATAACTTAAAACACTTTGGATCACTTATAAACACTTTTATTACCAATGGCCGCTTAGGATCGCTCATCAACACTGTAGATCAAATTTGTAAATCAGATATTCTTTGCCGAAAACCTGGCAAATATGGATTAATCTACTGATATTCTGGGTTGCCAACTGGACATGTTTTATGTCCAAAGTACATATTCCTGTGTGCCGGGACACAATGACATAATAGGGCAGAAAAGGGATATATTTTAGAAATTTGGGACATAAAAGGGATATATTTTACAAATTTATGATATAGTATTTCACCGCTGGATACATATTTTTGTAAAAAAAAAACTATATCTTTTTTCCCCAAATCAGTGTTAAAACTACTTGTCTAGCACTAAATTTACTTAACTACTTATTTTCTGCTAATTTTTTTTTACAAACGTTATTTTTTTACAAACGATATTATTTTTCGGAGTTCCTTGCTCTTTCCCGCACACAACTATTTACAAATACTCGTGAAATTGTTTACAAGTTTTTATTCTTTAATCTATAAATGATTTTATTTATCTTTGTTTTTACGCTACAGTTAAGTTAATAGACAAGCAAGCATCTTTCAGTTAACAATCGCTTCTGGCTTCCAATAGTCAGGCACAAACATCTGTATATTTATCAAGTATTACTAACTGAAAATGAAAAGTTAGCCAAAGAAAAAATTAGATTCTTGATGATCTGGAATCAATTTTAATATCCAAAGATATACCGAAATGTTAACTTTTTGCGCTGATTCCAAAGATATGATAGATTTTAAATACAATGTTACCCATTATTGGGCCTGAGAAAATTTGCCAAATTTTTAAAAAAGGTGAAAAACACCCTATAAAAGTCAAAGAATTTTAATGGAAATCACGCCATCAGATTCAGTGTATCAGAGAACCCCACTGTAGAGGTTTCAAGCTCCTATCTATAAAATGAAATTTTACAATATTTGCCACAAGAAGAATCACGGATACGTGTTTATTTGTTGTTGTTACTTTTTCCAGGGATGATCATATCGAACCAATGGCACTAGAATTTCGCAAAAGGGCTCGTTCAAACGAAAATGAAAAGATTTAGAGTCCTTTTTAAGTGACCAAAAATTGGAGGACAACTAGCCCCTGTCCCACGCATTTTTTTCCTGAAATTCGTCTGATCAAAATTGTGAGATAGCCATTTTGTTCAGTATTGTTGAAACGTACACTAGACATTTCTTTGGAGATGACATGACCCCTTCGAACCACAAGAGGACGGGCCGTAAGTTATGAAATTTGCCCACTGTTTATATATAGAGTTTGTTATAAGGAAGTATACCCACATTTTCCAAGGGAGGAAGGAGATCTGCGGATGGATTTTCTATGGGGAGAATTTCCCATTGGGATGCAGGTTTCTGGGGGTGAACTTTTACGGGGAAAGTTTACATGGGGAGAATTTATCAAAATTTGTATACAGAATGTTTGTTATTTGTTTTTTTCTCTCGTTGTTGATTCCATTGTACATGTAGAGACACTCTGAGCGAACTCTCAGGGGGAAGTTTTCAGCGGAGTTGGAATTCTCTTGGGATCCTTTTTTTGGGAGGGGAATTTTCCACGGGAGAAATTCCCATTGGGTAATTATCACCAGGAGAAATTCTCCACGGAAAATTTCTGTGTGATAAACTTTCCAGGGAGGGGGTATTTTCCAAACAGGGATATTCCCCAATTACATTAAAAAGGATCAGACACTACATGAATACAAGTCTTTCTTCAAATAAAAGTATGGTAAGGAGTATTTTTAAGGCAGAATCGTAAGCATAAAATTTTCTGGGAATGATTCGCAGCAGGGATGGAATTGTCCGGGGTAATTTCCCGGCGGAAGAATTTCACATGGGAGGAACTTTATATACAAGAATTTTTCGTGGAGAACTTTTCCACAGAGGAGGTGGATTTCCTGGGATTATTGGAAAAATGATCAGAAATAAATACAAAAACTAGTTTTTTCTACCGAAAGTAAGGAGTTACATTAAAACTTAAAACGTACAGAAATTATTCCGTATATTATGGGGGCTACTCCCTCCTCAATACCCCCTTCTCTACGCCAATGTTCGACCTTTTGGCTAATTTTTTTTATGAACGATTCTTGAAACACAAGGACCGAGCCACATTTGGAGTAAGCCCCTCCCCCTCCACCCTTTGTGGAGAGGGGTGGAGCCACTCCCATCCACACACGTATTATTTTCCTTAGATGCACCCAACAGAAATTTGAGATTGAAATTTTGTTAAAAATGGTCCAAAGAACATATAACGATTCCCTCCGCGTTTATACAGCCCCTAAGAGCCCTGGGACAAGGGTTGTAAGTTATGCCCCAGGGACATATAAGGTCTTATGGAATGGGTAGTCGTATAAACTTCATATGGGACTCATTTGATAAAAAAAAGTCAAAAGTGATTTGTGGGCAACCCCCCCCCCCCCCCGCACCTATCAGTTCCGAAAACCAGCATCCAACCAGAATTTTAGACATCTATTTTGTTCAGCATTGTTCAAAATTCAATTAATTATGCCTTTGGGGATGTCACCCCCCCTAATTGAAGGGCAACCCAGCTTACCTACCGCTCCGCAACGTCGCTTGACTCCTGGATTGTACCTTATGACATGCGCAAGAAATACTTTGAATGGCAAAAAGCTACCAAAAGAAGTGAAAATGTTGACCCTCATGCCGACCATACCTGTCAAGCAGAACTGTCATAGGAAGATGGTCCTTAAGCTCCGACAATTAGTTTTTTACTTTTTACATGTTTTATGACTTTTGTGCTTACACACTAGTTCATTTTTTATGGATGAACCAAATGAATCTTTTTCGTTTTCATTATATTCGATGTTAACTGACCCCTGTGAAAGAGGTTTACCAGTCGTAAGAAAAATAGTTTCTGAGATTTCAAGATGGACATATTATAGACAAAATACGGACATAATTTGGCTGAAAAGGACACATTTTTGGATGCTCAAAGGACATATTCATTGACCAGAATTTTGGTAACCCTGCTGATATTCCGCAAATGGTTTAAAAAAATAAAAACCTGACATGTGAATGTGAGAATAATCTCATTATTAACATTAGCAGGACATCAGACACGATATATGACCATACGTTGTGATATTCTTGGATATCACAGGGTATTCAGAAATAACTAGTATATATAGTACCGTAATAGTCCATTTTAAGTCAGAATGAGCTCTCTAGTCCTACTCCATAAAGAAAAACAACACACTGAATTTTGCTGCAACACATTAAATGATGAGTGGCCTAGAAGTTCTAGTGCACGGTAAGGATCCCATTAACATATGTTGGCTAATTTTTTTTTATGTTTCAGTTAAAATTAAAGGTACCCTAAGCTGTAGGCCTAGCCTAACTAATTAAGGTAAGGAAATATATAAGTTGTTATATATAGGCTATAGTGGCTGGCCACTTCTAAAGGAAACATTCTAACAAATAAATATAAGTAGGTATTTTGGTAAATTTTTACCAAATCATATTATTGACTTAGAAAGTGAATATTCCACTCAATGCCTTTTTTTATGCTCTTTCCAAATGTAAAAATCATCTTTGCTGGAAATGTGTCTCACCCCAACCCCTAGCCTATATACAAATTCAGGGTAGGCTATATATTTGCACATTAGGGGGGTTAAGGTAAAGTTTAAGCTTACCTTCCATTTACATCAAAAATAAAATTTACCCCCACCCCCTAATGTGCAAATAAATACCCTGAATTGGTATATATAGGGGTGGGGGTAAAATTCATTTCCAACAAAAATGATTATTATATTTAGAAAGAGCATAAAAAAGGCATCAGGTGGTATGTTTACTTTATTTGTAATTCAATAATATGATTTGGTAAAATTTACTGGTATTTTTCATAATTTTAGCATATAGGCTAGTGTTTGCTTTTCAATAGCCCCAATTAGACATTGATATCTTGATATATTCCATATTTCATGTTATTTCTAAATATTATGGTTATTTTCTGATAACATGCACCAACCTCCCTGATGGTCCCACAAAGGCTTAAAGCCTAGGAATATATCAGTGATGTAATTTTTGTTTAAATTATGGGAGGAGGGGATTTGGAGCCAGTTTTCCCAAATCAAGTGAAAATGACAGTAAAAACTGAAAAAGGAGCCACATAGTACCATAAAGTAAAGATATTCTAAAAAAAACAAACTCTGGATGCTTGAATTATGCAGGCTTATCTTAGGTTTGACAAGACTTTTAAAGAAACTAAATTTCAGCTGGAGGAGCAAACTGGGGTCTGGGAGGGGCAGTTGTATCTCCCCCACCCTGTACCATAGCAAATCATGCCCCTGGAACATAAGGTATAAAAAAATAAACAGTTGAAAATGAAATTCTTACTTTATAATATGCAGAGTACTTCTATTTATCAGATTATCATGTTTTTGGTCAATATGTACAAGATTCCATAACTGACAAAGGGACAAGGTAAATATACTAAGCTATTTGATTCCTTTACATGGCCCTAACAATGTATTTCTTTGGTACATCAATGTATTCATACCTTCTAGCACTTACATTAAACCAGTTATCTGCTCAGTTTCCAATTTATCTATGTATATAGTTGTATACATAATTTACCAAAATTGTGTTTGAAATGATTTTGAAAATTGCATAATAATGGAGGGAAACATGATAATCTGACTAGTAGAAACTTTCTGAATGTCATACAATAGTAATTCATTATTTCAGAGTTTTCTTTTAGCTTTTATATATTTTTTAAGCAATATATATGACCATCATGGAAGGGGGTTGCATTTGTAAGTGAATTGATTGTAATGTTTAGAAAGAGCATGCAAAAAGAATTGAGTAGTATAATCTCCTTGTCCCTATGTCAGTTATGGAATCTTGTGTATATCGATCATATTTTTTACCATTATTATCCACTTTTCAAATTCATTTCAAATAGCCTAACATTCTATCCACATTTCATTGTAGCCTAGTTTAGTCAGGCAAAATCCTATAGACACAGTTATTTGACCTTTAGACTATTTTGAACAAGATTGGTATTCCAAAATTTTGATTGAATCTCTTTGGAGTCAGGGTAGCTAAAATATGGGAAGAGGGCTGGCATCCCTCCTACCTCTTTTCAACATCCCACTCAGCTGTTCTTTATATATGGCAGATCCTCCTTTTTGATAAACTAGATACATATAATGCCTTTTGATTTGGTTTAACATAGCCTTCAATATTTTCCAAAGTCTCACCTTAATAATCTTATCCTTTTTGCATACACCTGGAATCAAATACTTCCCCTTTTCCAAAGGATCAATCCTGCTTGTAAACAATGGGCAAATTGCATAATTTACAATCTTTGTCCCAGGGCTGTAGGGGTATGGTATCTCTGGAGACATTGTTATTAGACCTTTTGACTAGTTAGAACAAAAAGATAATTTCAAAAATTTTGATTAGTGTTGAGCAGAGGGAGCACCAAAAAAGGCAAAGAGGTGGGGCTGGTTGCTCTATAATCTGTCTTCAAAATACCTTGAAAGTTTCAACTCAATAACTTCAGCAGTTCCTTAGATATTGCTGGTATTCTCTTTTTTACTACTGATGACAGTCACTGTATACATGACCAAAATATCTGGTATTTTTGTGAATTTCTATACACTGCCTATTAAAAAGCATTTTATCCCTATTTTGAACTTGGCAACTTTATTTGACCTTTGGATTATTTTGAACAACTTATTATTTCAAACTTTGATCAGATGCCTTTGGGGATTAAAGGGCATACACTTTTAAATCTTAAAAAGGGCATTGGAACTTTTAATTTTCAATCAAATGAGCCCCCTACAAACTATATATATATATGACAGTCCCTTCCATATGAAGTGTCACTGGGAAAAAATGGTAATAATACATTGAATCCTTATAGTCCTTTGCTATAGGCAACACTGTACTCTCAAAAGGGCTTTTGACTCTGACTTAAAAAGGGCACTAGAACTTTAATTTTCAGTTAAATGAGTCCTCTTCAAATTTTCTATACACTCTTTGCACACAAATTGGCCTGGAAAAAAATAATACAATGAAGCCATATTGGTCTTTACTTAGTGCTATTGTGCTGTGTATGACAGTTCAGTTGCTTGCTTTGCTTTGTTGCTTGAACTTGCTTAGGTTTTTTTGTCTATTTGTTTGTTAGCATTCCTTACAAAAGTTCATTTTCTACAGTGGCATATAGTGTTCAGCATGTTACTAATTTGAATGGGTCTTTTTGTGAGGTATTTTTTAAATCATTTATTTGGCTGTATTCACTCTTCCAAGTCTGATCTACAAAGGATGGATATCTTATTTTTGTGAGTGTTCAAATGATGCCACTTCTAATACAATTGCTATTAAGTATACTGTAGCATCAGTTTATCTTTTCTTTGTACTTATTGGAGGCCATAGCACCATTATAGCAGCCCTGTTTTGTATGACTTTAAATTTTGATAAGTTTAAGCTTATTTCCTCTTCTCTAACATTTTTAAAACTTAGTTTTTTTAGGGGAAAAATATTTTGTCTTTCTTTATCAGAAAATATACCCAACTTTTGCTTTGAGGCCAAAATACATGCACCATCAATATCATAATTTTTTTTTTTAAAGTCATTGAGAAAAGAAAGGGAAAGAGAGAGCAAAAGGAAAGAAACTGAGATTAATAAGCTAGAAAAGGAGGAGATTGAGAAACAGGGGAAAATATTGAAGCAATTGGGGTCAATACAGAGCAGCTAGAATTAATAACTTTAGTTAGGAAAATGATGTGGTTATGCAATAGTAGTTGGGTCTTAATCCTATGAATACCTCAAGTTAGTCATTATGAATATTTTTTGATGCAGCAGTTCATGTAAAAAAAAACAAATAGTAGAAAACAAGGTTTTAAGTTCCTCTAAAAAATGCTGTAAACAGCATGAAAAGAAGTTGAAGTTGAAATATTAGAGCCTTTCTTAGACAGAATCAAAGGTGTTAGGCTACATGAGCAAATTTGTTGATTCTTTAGCAACAAACTGTAGGAGGGACCCCCCCCCCCTAAAAAATCTAAACTCATATGCAGTATTTTCTACAGATTTCTGTCGAAATTGACTTTAATGCCTATTTTAATAAAAGTAAAAAAAGGACTCAGGCAGTCAAAGCTATGTTATATCATATCCTATTTTGTTATTCGTTTAAAACTGTTTATTTTTTTCAATTGTCTAATAATTGCTACATTAACAAAGAACTTGTAGGTTAAAACAATAGGTCTATCTTAAATTCAAATAAAAATGATAGATTTGGTATTGGTATTGCACACACCACTCAAACTTTTTTTCAGTATGGTTTTGAAAATTATTTTAAAATATTGCATAGAAGGGTTGATCTGATGTCATCAGTAAAGAAGGAGCAATCAACTACTAATGTTTCAAGAGCATTAGCATATCTTGAATAAGAGGCTTGCCAAAACTCAAAATAGAGTGTATGTTTGCATAATAAATAAAAAATGTTGCTTATTTTGAAAATTTTACTTGATGGATGAATTATTTTGTAAATTGAGAAAAGTGTTTGATTCTAATGTTGGATATTACTCTATGGAAAGTCCCAATTCCAATAAATTGTTTCACAACATTTTTTTTTTTTTTTTTTTTTTTTTTTTTTTTTTTTTTTTTTTTTAGCTTAAACAATTACAAAAAAGCAACTGTCTTTTGAAAATTGCTTTGTTGTACTAATATTATTGTGTAGTAAAATTATCATTTATTATTTAGAATGCACACATTAGAATCATCTTTTGATGAATTTCCAACATCTCTTGTCCTCATTGATGGTCAAACCAAAGAACCAATAGGACATGCTCGAGTATCCAAAATTCCAAGGGAAAAGGATGCATGCTTTGTAGAATCAGGTGGGTCAAAAGGAAAGTTTATTATCATTATTGCTACCCAAAAACTAGCAGTTTGTGGCTAATGTCTTTAGTTATGTGTTTTGTGGTGTGTTTGTTTAATACAGTACATATGCAAACATGGTTTATGTTATGATACAGGGTTTCAAGGCACACTTGATTTGAAACCACAATCATATGACCATATAAAGGGGAAAATATAGGCACATTCACACTATTAATAAGATATATCACATGCATGGATGTTCACTCTTACACAGGAAAAAATTCACATGCATTGCCCATTCAGAGAAAAATACAAAATCAAGAAATAGATGCAGAGACAGTTTGTTTGCACACAAAACAACCATACATTTGCATAAACTACATACATACACCATAACAAATGTACAGACACATAGACACTTAATACCTAGGTTTTCCAGAAATAATATTTACACAGAATCTTTAAAGCTTGTAATGCTGGTGTTGCCAAATTTTCTTGCTGAGTTAGCTCTGACGCTAAGAACTTGCTTTATTGCAGAGAATTGAAAATTCAAAGAATATTGACATTACCCATCTTGTCAGTAGTTTATAATGCTGCCCAAAACAAACAAAAAGAGAAACCGGGTAAGTCCTAAAAAGAATGAGGATAAGTATGGTAGCTCCATAGCTGTCAGGTTAAACTTGAAGAGCAGTCTTTGGTCATATCATGTGACAATTGTGACAAATAGCTATGCATAGAGTGTATTGGGATCTCACTGTCAGAATATGTATTGTTCTGAAAAATGACTGATAGACTCACGTGTGAATGGTTTTGCCTGGTTTGTAAGGTTAGTGGACACCAGCCTAGGCTCAAACACCACCCAAAAGCTAATTGAATCAACTGTCTCAAAAGCTGTAACCCCCTTGCTTAATCAGTTCCAAGTATATCTCAAGCAAGAACTAGTGAACATGAATAGTAGGATCTTAAACTTAGAAAGTGATGTTGCAAATAAATGTTCTCTAGCCAAGGTGGAAACTAAAATAGATGACATAGTTAAAATAAAGCTGAGTCAATCTCATAGTGACAGTGCAACGAAGTTTAGAAGTGACGTGAGAAATATCATTCGTGAGGACAGAGAAAAACGGAAACGTCAGCCTAACAATGTGGCATATGGAATATCGGATTCGTGTGAAGAGGCTGCTGAAATACAAATGTTTATTCAAGACCATCTTGCCCAAACATAAAACCTGCCATCTGTCAAGGTTCTGAAACCACAGCTACTTTAAAACAATTCTCCAGAACCAAGTTCTTTTCCTCACAGACAGTTACAAGGTTAAAAAGGAGATTGTAACTAAATCAAAAGAGCTGAAGGGGAATGTGCAGTTTCACTTTGATTGCACAAAGGCACTGAAACAAGCCCAACTGTAAATAGTTCAATTTCCAGTAGTATTAGTGTTGATGATGATATTAGTGATGCTTTCCATTCTTGCTCAAGCTCAACAAACTCAAGTTATAAAAGTTTACCAAATGCAATACACAATAACAATCCAGTCAGTGGAAAGGAAGTGTTGAAACTGCTTTACACAAACGTTAATACAGTGACAAACAAGCTTCTGGAACTGAAATTGGCAGCCACCACTGGAGATTATGATATAGTGTGCATTCGTGAATGACACCCAAGAACTCCAGCAAGCCACTAGCAGAAAACCACATAAGGATACCTAGATATCACCTGGTCTCAAATTTGTCTACTAACCCCAGGAGAGACACCGCCATCCACACAAAGGAAGGAATACAGGTTAGAGATTTATCTTTCAATCATGATTATTCCCCATGAGTTGAGAGTGTTTTGTCAGTATTATTAATGAGGAAAAACCATTACTGATAGGTTTTATATATAGAAGCCCCAGTTGTCCAGATACTTTTGCATCTTACCAAGCTCTAATTCAGTTTGCTGAACAAGCATTCAATAATGATAATCAGGACTTAATTCTTCTTGAAAACCTGAATCTACCGGATGTCAAATGGGTTGAGGGATTAGGTTGTCAACAAAGCTCTGTTGTCAGTAACCCATTTGTTGAATATTTGGGTAGCAATAGCTTATATCAAACTGTTCATGGTAATGAACTGTAAGTAAGTAGTGACCTGGCTCAATAATAACAAAAACTCTAAAAAACAGAATTTTGATACCAATAGATCATCAAAGCAATCGTATTTTTATGCTGATTTTATATATATAAGTTTCATCAAGTTTCGTCTTACCCATCAAAAGTTACAAGCCTGTGAAAATTTGCCTAATTTTTGAAAAAAGGGGGGAACGCCCCCTAAAAGTTCTTGAATCTTAATGAAAATCACACCATCAGATTCAGCGTATCAGATAACCCTACTGCAGAGGTTTCAAGCTCTTATCTGCAAAAATGTGGAAATCTGTATTTTTTGCCAGAAGAAAGATCACAGAATGTATGTTTATTTGTTTGTTTTTTTCCCCAGGGGCGATCATATTGACCCAGTGCTAGAATGTCGCAAGAGGGCTCATTTGAATGGAAATTAAAAGTTCTAGTGCCCTTTTTAAGTGACTGAAAAGATTGGAGGGCAACTAGGCCCCCTCCCATGATCATTTTTTCCCAAAGTCACCCAATCAAAATTTTGAGATAGCCATTTTATTCAGCATAGTCGAAAAATCTAATAACTGCAAGTTATGAACTTTGCCCATTGTTTACATATAGTATTGAGAAGTATACAGACGTTTTCAGGGGTTATTTTTTTTAGGTGGGGGGTCGGAGGGAGGGGGTCACCTGGGAGCATCTTCCCATGGAGGAGTTTTTTATGGGGGAAGAGAATTTCCATGAAGGGGACCCTGAATTTCCCAGCATTATTTAAAAAAAACAATCAGAAATTAAATAAAGAAAAGTTTTCAACTGAAAGTAAAGAGCAGTATTAAAACTAAAAACGAACAGAAAATGTTACGTATATAAGGGGGGGGGGGCTGCCTCTTCTCAATAGCTTGCTTTTATGCTAAAGTTTTGTTTTTAACTTTTAAAAGAAGGTATTATTCTAATTATACAGTCTTTGTGATTCAGGAGTCGTTCTCAGAGAAAAACCTTATTGTCAAAAAAAAAAAATTATTAATATTAGTTAGTTTAAAAAAAATTAAAAATAATATGCAAATTTCGTTTTAATTATTCATGTATGGTGAGATCAATTGAAAACCTGCGTTAATTCAAAAACGTTTAGAAATTTAATAACAAAAAAAAAACAGTTTTTTTTTTAACTAAAAGTAAGGAGTGACATTAAAACTAAAAAAAAAACAGAAATTATTCCGTATATGAAAGGGGCTGTCCCTCCTCAACGCATCGCTCTTTACGCTAAAGTTTGACTCTTTCTCACAACTCTACGTTTTAAAACAATAAAAAATTTAGCGCAAAGAGCGAGGCGTTGAGGAGGGGACAGCCCCTTTCATATACTGAATAATTGTTGTTTGTTTTAAGTTTCAATGTTGCTCTTTACTTTCAGTTAAAAAAAAACTTGTTTTTTTATTTAAATGGGTAATAGACCAACCAACCCGGTGTAAAAATAACCAAACGCCATCCCTACTAGATTTGGCAATCACTAACAACCCAGGATTGTTAGTGAATACTGAGTACCTCCCCCCTATTAGTGCCAGCGACTACATCTGCGATGACTTGCTGCTTAGCCAACGGAAAAATAATTGCACTAAACGAACTTACACCGACTACAGCAAAATCAGGGAGATAATACGGGCAGTAGAATGGGACCAAGTGATTGTCAAGGGAGACGTTGAGCTAGCCTGTCAAAATTTTACCTTAAGTTTGGACACTCACTACTCGCGAGTCAGAAGGATTATTTACTGTCACAAAGCGTAACAGCCTACTTCCTGTTACAAAGTGTCTGCCAACCCAAAGCAGGAATAAAATTGAACCATTGAGATGCTGTAACAATTGGTTTGTGAGTTCTTTTGTTCCTTTTTTTGTCAGTGCATTTAATCGCTCGTAATTTAAAATTTTCATGTGCAAATTGCTTTTGATGAAAAACTTCTAAATTACTCACTCCTTCAGCCATTTTTTTGCCTTCAAGTTTAACACTTGTACAGCAATGCTTTGAGAATGATAATCATACGTGAAAAAGTGTATCCCTCAAAATATCTATTAAGGAGAGGGTGGTCTGAAAAATCATAACTAATCATGTGATGGTCATTTCCATGGTTGCCTGTTTTTGCTATGGGTGTCGGCTGGGGGCAATGCTCTGCGGGAAACTCGGAGACATTAAAAACTGTATGAAAATGAGAAAACTCTCGTTTAAATCTCAGTGAAAACAAAGCTCTTGGCTGAACTCGCCCCAACCCCTAAGAAATTTCAGGATGGGGTGTAATGTTTTCTGTTACGCAGAAAAAAATTCTAAGAGGGGCACCATCACCCTGCAGCACCCACATTCTAGGCCTTGTCCAAAAATATTCCCAGGAGTGGAGGGTGATTAGAGATTTATTTCTACACTCCTCCTTCCTAAATCTCCTATATTTATCTGAAAGCTCATGGAGAGTTCAAAAATTTGGACATAAAACGTACCTTTTGACGCTTCAGGCACGCTCCCCCGCCCCCACCCACAGGAAGATCCACCAGCCTTCCTCTATAATAGTTGACGCGCAATTTTACACCATTCTCCATAATTTATCTAATATCTAATGAATCAACGTTAAATGAAGGTTTAAATAAATGTTGATATTACCCGTTTATTTTTTACAGACTATGTGAATTTGTATGAATGAATGTACCACCGTATTGCCAGCGAAACTAGGAAGATCATCATAGTTTTTGCCAGTTTTAAATAGGTTGACTGTGGCAGAATTTTCAATCCAGTGCTTTTTGGCCCTTTTTGGGTCGAAGTTGTTGTTTTACGCCAAAAAAGGCCGGAAAACGGCACTTTGGTGTTGCACATTTTCTTGCTACTTAGAAATGGCAGTAGAACCTCCAATTTTCCGTTCAAATGAGTCTCAATTACCACTCATGTTTATCATTGAAAGAACCCTCTTTTAATAATCTATGACTACCAACTATGGATGGTCACTTGCTCAACCATCCCACCCTGAGAGAATAGGAATTTCCATGTTTTGCAGATAGTGGCTTTTGGTTTCTCATAAATGTTGAATTTTATTGCATAATTTCTGTCAGGATTGCACACCCTTTTGGGGTATTTTAATCCCTGTTTCCAGAACTGTTCAAACTTTCATGTGCGAATTGCTTTTGAGGAAAAACTTCTAAATTACTCTCTCCTTCAGCCATTGTTTTTTGCATTCAAGTTTAATACTCGCACAGCAATGCTTTGATGATGATAATCATACGTGAAAACGTGTATCCCTCAAAATATTTATTAATGGGAGGGTCATGGGATGGTCATTTCCAGGGTTGCCTGTTTTTGCTATGGGTATTCCCAATGGATGCCGGCTGGGGGTAATGCTCTTCGGGAAACCCGAAGACATTAAAAACTGTACGAAAATGGGAAAACTCGTGTTTTAATCTCAGTGAAAACAAAGCTCTTGGTCGCACTCGCCCCCACTCCTAAGAAATTTCTGGATGGGGTGTAATTTTTTATGTTACGCAGAAAAAAAAAGCGATTCTGCAATAAGAGGTGCACCATCACCCTGCAGCACCCACATTCTAGGCCTTGTCCTAAAATATTCCACGGAGTAGTGGGCGATTAGATATTTATTTCTACACTCCTCCTTTCCGAATCTCCCTCTATATTTATCTGAAGGCTCATGGAAAGTTCAAAATTTGGACATAAAACATACCTTTTGACGCTTCAGGCACACTCCCTCCACCTACAGGAAGATCCACCAGCCTTCCTTTATAATAGTTGAAACGCAGTTTTACACCATTCTCCATAATTTATCTAATATCTAATGAATCAACTTTAAATGAAGCTTTAAATAAATTTTTATATTAACCTTTTATTTTTTACAGACTACGTGAATTTTTATGAATGAATGCACTGCCGTATTGCCTTCGAAACTAGGAAGATCATCATAGTTTTTGCCAGTTTTAAATAGGTTGACTAGGTCAGGATTTCGAATCCAGTGCTTTTTGGCCCTTTTTGGGTGAAAGTTGTTGTTTTACGCCAAAAAAGACCAGAAAAAGGCACTTTAGTGCTGCATATTTTTTTGCTACTTAGAAATGGCAGTAGAACTCCAATTCTTCCTTCAAACGAGTCTCAATTACCACTGAAAAAAACAACAACAAATTGCTGATAAGTAAAATACCTTCCTAAAATTTAGACTCTCATCCAAATAGAGCACATCATATGTGGACTCTTCTATTTATGACTAAAAAGGGCACTGGAACTTTTTATTTCCGTTCGAATGAGCCCTCTGCTGAATTTTTAGGACTACTGGTTCGATAAAATTACCCCTGAGAAAAAAAAACAACAAATAAATACGCATCGGTGATTGTCCTTCTGACAAAACATACAAAATTTTGCATAAGAGCTTGAACCTCTACAGTAGGGTTCTCTGATATGCTGAGTCTGGTGCTGTGATTTTCATTGATTGCTTGATTTTTTTGGGGGGTGTTCCCCCCTTTTTAGAAAATCAGGGTAATTTTCAAATGATCTTAGATTTTGATGGGTAACATTAAACTTAATGAATGTTCTTTGTTTGGAATCAACATAAAAAACCATTTCGTTTGATGTATCAACTCTTACCAAAATTCTGTTTTTTAGAGTTTCAGTCACAGTTGGGCCGAGTTGCTCCTTGCTTACAGTTCGTTACCACAAACTGTTTGAAATACTGTAGGCTGTTTGCTACCGACTGCATTTAAATATGCAAGGAGCTATATGCAATGTCTGTAGGGCTTTGAAGATGTTTAACACCACATGTACATTGTGTGCTCATTGTTATAATAACACACAGTACTGTTTGGTATATAACATTAGCTGCATGTCATGTTTGTGTGCAATAGAAAAACAAATCTACAATGATAAGGATTTTGTTCTTACTGTAGAAATTTGAAAACAACTTCTTGAAGTAAAATTAACAGAACGAAATGCTAATTTTGAATAGATCTAGATTTAGAGCATAAGTTTAACGCTGAATTACAATTTAGATAATCATAGCAAGAGAAGGGCTTAATGACTCAAAATTCATGAAAAGGCATGTCTAAAATAGTTCAGAATTTTTCAGCTTAGAAAAAATCTAATACAACTAAAAGTAAAGCCAAAGTTATATGCTCATACAGCTCAGTCTTTGTCTGAGTGCATTTTGTATTGTTGGTGCATCAGACGAAAGGAGATCGTTCGTAGCTTGCTTCTTATTTTCAGTTTACTGGGAGGATAATCAGAGATCTCCCCGGGCAAAACCACCCTCCGAAATAACCATATTTTATGAGAACTGATGGAATTTGGCACATTACCTGAAAACCGCGTTTTTGGAAACAGCAGCATCGGGGGGTGAAGTTTGGTGAACGAAGCTTAAATCCTTCAATTTAAGATGGTGATTAAATGAATTGCACTTTGCTGTGACATAATATTTTGGTAACTGGATCACGCTTTTGGCTGGTTTTATGGGTTTTGAAATTTTATTATATTAACGTCTGTGATAACTGGTTTTTTTTCGTCCCAGCCATAGTATTACATCAGGCGATAAACTAACACTCAATAATTAAAAAGAGTCAGTGTAAAGTTTAGGTGACTACAAAACACTCGCTAGAAGAGAGGGGGACGGGAGGAGTGAAGATGAAAGATATTAGAACTTCACAAATTATTCAGTAAAAAGTTTTTTTCTTTGTCTTTTAGTAGTTCTGTAAATAATACTACTATTCTTGGGATGGAAAATTCGTTACGTTTTTCAGTATTATTTAGGCATTATTGTTTTTAAATTTTCGGTTTAGAAGCATGGGCGTTTCCACAAAATCAAGAGAATTGCTACAAAAAACTAACACTTTTGTCTTGAGTACTTCTAATCCATAGCCATGTTGTGGCATGCCGCACAGTGTCAGAGGTTTTAGTAAAATATAACTTAAATGGTATTATTCATTCTCCTTAGACAGGAAAACAACTAACGTAAATTGCCATAATATGACAGTTCAAGAGATCTATCCAAGTCCCGTAATCGCTCCTTCAATCAGAGTCCTGGCGAAATTCAAAACAATAGGAAAGTTCAGATATTTGTTAGAAGCTTACAACATCATTTCCATTTATTAGAAAAACATTTTGGAGGCAGACTTGACATGAGAATAAGAAACATTTCCTAATTCCAATGAGAGCCCCAATTCTCTGAAAAATCCCAATTTTGAGATTCTAAGGAAGTTTTTTCAAACTCTTGTGTAAAAAGTCTCTTTTGCTTTTATTCTGCTTTTCCTCAATAAATGCGTTATAATTATTATGTCGTTTATTCATTCTTTTTTTACTCTCATAACTATATTTTGATTGTTTTATTTGACTAAATATTCTATTTTCAAATTTATCGTATTTTTGTTGTTGTAGTTAGGGAGAACTGTATAGCCTTATGTATGTGCCTTATCTTATAAACAAAATAAATATTTTTTTTGACGTTTAATCTATTTTAGTGATTATACGAAAGGACTTGAGAGGCAAAGGATATGGGACACAGTTGATGCAGCTCACTGAAGAATATTTAGCGTCGAAAGAAATCAAGACGGTATACCTGTCTACTATAGACAAGCAAAGTTTTTATCAAAAAATCGGATACATTTTCTGTGAACCGATAAACATTTGGGGTGGTCAATCTACTAGCAATGACGCCCAGAGGAAAGAATCATATACTGTGAATAGCTGTGAAAATCACGAGCTCGAAACTAAAACTGTAAAAGCGGGGCTAATAACTTTAAATGATGCCTTACGAAATTTCAGCTTCAAAGAAAAAGTTCGAACCCCATTAATACAAAGAGTCGAAGGGAAAAAGATGTTCATGAGAAAGGATTTGGTGTGCTAGTGCTAGTCTTAGCAGAATAAAGATTCACTGAGGAGTCAAAGTATCTACAGCCTCAAGCACAAAATGTTTGGAGTCATTTATTAGATTCAAGTTATTATCAACGAAAACAAAACACACTAGATAGAAAATTGTCCTATGCTTTGAGCACTTATCCATACAGCTTTTGAACATAGCTGTAACCATTGGGATGTTGGGCGATCATATCCCCGCCACCTATTAATCCACAAATTTTGTTTGTTATAATCGTTATTTTGTATTCTCTTTATTTTGCTAGCTTGTACCTTTGTTGTAACAGAAATTTCATTCGATTCCTCCTATTATCTTTTTTATTTCTTTCTTCTTCAACTTTACTTAATTATTTTTCAATTGACCTAAAATACTGCGTATTTCAATCTCGATTATGTCTATATGACTACTGCAACTAACTTAGCTTAACACGCTGGGGAACAAAATTCGTCCATCTCATCCTGTCCTACGTTTTCATTTTTATCCATTTCCCAACGCATCCCTATATATTTTCATCCATTTTCTATTAATCTCTTCCTAGAACAATCTGGGGCGTCAGTCCCTTTTTTTTACCACCATGTGACATATTAAGTAAAACTGCTTCAGGCATTCACTCCTTGTCGATCTGGATGATATATACAAGCACCATTAATCGTATATTTATGAACCTCCCTAGTAATATGAGTTTTATTTATGAATTGTGTAGTGATTCGGTGTTCAATTTTAAGTGCCTTTTTATGAACAAGTTTTGTAATAAATAAAACTAATGAGTAGCATTATGGGAAACGTAATATGTACTTTCATTATTAGAAGCCTGTTTCAAGTACATTAGCCATCACGACTGTAGCGGGCGGGCTAGGGTCTACTCTGAGCTTTTTGTGAAACGAGTATTCGAAACTTTTCTAGACTGATAGACAAGGCTGATCATTTTTCTATATGGTTCTTGCCTATAAACCGCAACTGAATTGTGTAAGAAACATACCAGTTCTTCTGTATTTTCTGTTGACGAAAAATATGTACTTTCCATGATAAAAGTACATATCTAGCACATTTTATCTGTCCTTGATTTATTGATATCACTATACTAAAATAAATAAATAAAATGATTCAAATCTTCAGTGAAAGCTGGTTCTAAGCCCTCTATTATCAGAAATAATATGCAGCAAAAGCACTTAGCTTATAAATTCATTTGGTTTTAAAAAAGAATGTAGGATTTGCAATGGTAATTAAAATTGAAAATCATAGGGTACTTGAAACTCCTAATTTCTTTTATCAATTAAATTATTTTCATTTTTAACCAACCTCAAAGTCTGACTTTTAATCTAATTTGAACCTTAAGGCAATCCTGTCCATAGCGAATATGAGCCGTTTTAATGGACCCAAGCAGCGTATCCTTTTCCACGCTACCACAGATCAGGATTTCAAAAAGAACCATAATTTTCAATAGAGATTGCCCGACAGGTAGTATGTTAGTAGGTCCCGTTTTTTTTTCTTCGATGGGAATCTACCGGCTAGCCGATGCTATTAGTCTTAAATTCCTATATGTTATCATATTTTAATTAAATTGGAAAGCAGATTTTGTCAAGGTGGCATAAGCCAGTATGCGAAATGAATGAAGATCATGGGCGCCCAGAGGCTGAATTTTAGGAGGGGGCTTACCTGGTCTAGTCGGCACTTCTATTGCTGTATAATAGAAAATATCATAGGTAGCGCATGAGCGCTGCCTAAGTAAAGAACGATATGGGCACAATGTATTATTTATTTTTTTTTTTTTACTAGGGCCCTTCTTATATAAAGAAATGCCTTAAAAAATTCAAAAATAGATTATTCGATTGGAAGTTGAGAGGGCTAGTGTCCTTTTTAATAGTGAAACGTGATTAGAGGGCACCCAATGCCAATCCCCCACACCAATCATTTCCCCAAACACATCCAAACAAAATTTTGAGATAACCAAATTTTACAGTGTAGTTTAAAGGTCCAGAAATTATGACTTTGAGGATGAAACCCCCCCCCCCCACTCAGGGTAAGGGTTGTTATGCCCTGGGGGATATAGTTTTTTTTTTTATAAGAAAGGGGTCGTATAAACCTCAGAGAGGGCTCATTGGATTGGTAATCAGAAGTTATAGTGGCCTTTTTAACAGTCAAAAGTAAGTGGAGGTGAACCAGCCCTCTCCCCCTACTCCAATCATTTCTCCAAACACATCGAATCAAAATTTTTAGATACACATTTTGTTCAGTGTAGTTGAAAGGTCCAGAAATTATGTCTTTGAGGATGAAATTCCACCCCCCCCCCCATAGCCCTCAGGGCAAGGATTTTAAGTTACGCCATGGGGCATATAAGGTTTTTATAGAAAGGGTGGTCGTATAAACTTCGGGGAGGGCTCATTGGATTGGTAATCAGAAGTTATAGTGCTCTTTTTAAGAGTCAAAGTGATCAGGGGGCAGATATCCCCCCCCACACACACACACGTCGTTTTTTCCCGAAATGCGTCTGATAGAAATGGTAAGATGGTCATTTGTTGTCGTGGAAAGTTCGAAAAGGGTTCATTCGGTTGGAAATTGAAAGAGCTAGTGCCCTGTTTAAGAGTCAAAAGTGATTAGAGGGTAACCAGCCCCCTCCCCCACACCCATCATTTCCCAAAACACATTGGATTGGAAATCGGAAGTTTAAGTGCCCTTTTAAGAGTCAAATGTATCGGAAGGCAGCTATACCCCAACGTCATATTTTCCCCAAATACATATAACAGAAAGATGGAGACAATCGGCTTTCATAAAACAATACGAACGTCGTTCAGTAAGGTCTTTGGGTTTTATACAGCTCCTCAGAGTCTGGGGGCAAGGGTTGTAAGTTATGCCCCGGGGGCATGTAATGTTTTTATAGAAGGGGTGGTCTTGTGAACGTTAGGGGAGTCTCATTTGACTTGAAATGTATAGTTCTAGTTCATTTTAAGAGTCAAACGTGATGGAGGGAAAATAGCCAACCCCCCCCCCCCCCACCCTACCTGACATCCTCTTTTCTCAAAACACATTCAATCAAAATTGTGAGACAGACATTTTGTAACCAATAGTCCAAAGAGCATATAATAATGTCTTCAGTAATCAAATACAAGGAATATTTAGGCGGACGTTGAACTGAATCAAAACAAACTATGAGCATGTGGACTTTCGAAAAGGTGACAAAGTAATATCTCAAGAACAACTTATATTATTAAGTTAGACCTTAAGTGTAAGTTGTAGGGGATTTTGAACTAGCCAGAAGGCACTATGTCTATACTCTATACTTTGAATATTACCACTACAGTTACTGTAACTAATGACGCTAAGAATATAAAGGTAAAACTTCTTGGAAGCGTTTAGGGGGAGGTTCAATTGAACAAAAAAGCTGTATGCATGCAGGTTTTCAAAAGGGCATATAAGCAATATGATAGGCAGCACAACTCTATAATAGCTAGAAATATCATTGAAACATTTAAAGGAGCTAATTTGGAACAAAATTAAGGTTCTCATGTTATTTTTAAGCTTAAAAAGAGATTGGAGGACAATCAGCCCGTCTCTCAAGGGGATTCATTTTTAAAACACATCCAGTCAAAATTTTGACACAAGCATTTTGTTCAGCGTAGTAAAACGGTCCAGTAACTATGTCTTTAGCAACTATGTCTATGTCTTATTGGGCATGTCAACCACCACCTCCCAATTATGCAATTTGGCCACCCAATTATGCTATAAAACTAAATGCTACTTTAAAACTAAACCAAAAGGTATTGTGTTTATGGTTGCCAATCAGACACTCCATCAATATATCGAGAATGACTGGGGGTATTTAGTTGCAGTTTTTGGGCCTACTACTATTACTACTTCTCCTCTTACAATTTAAATAAGTAAATAGAGTGTAAGTGTATTCAGGTTGTCAAAGAGCAGAGATAGAATGTTTTGGGAATGATATTAAGTTTTATTTTTCAGGTCGACTTGAGGCGGTATAAGATTAAACTAAAAAAAAATACTATTTGTGCCAGGATTAAAAATTGTTAAAAAGGTTTATCCCAAGATAAAAATAGCAAGCCAAACTATGGATTCTTATAGAAAAAACTGAAAAGAAATAAAATATTGTTAGAAAATTAACATAAGTAGGGCTGATATCCCCCATGCCTTCTAAAGACCAGAACACAATTTGCACTTTACTGAAAACAAAATACGTTTTAAATGTTTTTACTTTTTTTTTCCTTAAATAAATAAAAAACATTTAAATCTTTAAGGAATAAATATCAGTATATGTGTATATTAAACTGACAATCCACGGTCATTTTTTTTTTTTTTTTTTTTGAGTAAAGCCTAAATTATGTTCTGGTCTTGAGAAAGCATGGGGGTTGCAAGCCCTACTAATGTTAATCTTTGCTCGTTTCGAGTTTGACTTGGCTATTTATTCTAATTTCTGTTCGTTTTGAGTCATTTATTTACTGATAGTGATTTGTGGTAATTTAACGCTTTGAAGATTATTTGACTTTATTTCTGCCCATTTTTGGGGTAATGGAGCTCTACTTTTCTTTGAAAAACTTGTTTTGTGGAAAACTTTTTTAAAATTAATACAAATATGAGGCAGCGTCATATCGCCAGGGGGGGGGGCTGGAGCCCCTTCCTGCCTCCCCTTATGGGCACCCATGACGAGGGCACCTATTATATTTTTTCTTTCTTGGGTTTGACGTCAAGGCTGTTGATTGACTTGAGAATAACTGCTAAAATTAAAGATTGATGCCAAAAACTGTAAAGAAAATCGTTATGCTGAACCTTAAATGCATGCTACAAGCCCAATGGTACTTATAGCTTAGAACAAAAGTTAGCCCAAAAGGGGCGCAAATCGCAGTGAACTTTGAGCCACTATTGCTCAGGATAATAAAAAGAACATATATGCACTTTTATCTTGGAATATTTTATACTCTTAATTTATCCAAAATTACACTTTTTCATATCACATTCGTCTTTCTGGGAGTCTTTACTTTTTCATTCTGTTCAAGTTTTGAGCAAGTATTTTAACCTTTCCCGGTAAATTCCTAGCCACATCTTGATCCTTTAAACTTTTCAAAAGGTCTTTTTCTCGTTGCGAAGCAGTTTTATCCATTGTAAACATTTGAAGAGCTGCTTTGGCTGCTTTGCCCCTTTTTGATGTCCCTGGTATTACTTTAACTTTGTACCTATAA
The DNA here is from genome assembly GCF_049724085.1 of Artemia sp. Qi Xiang Cuo. Lineage (NCBI taxonomy): Eukaryota > Metazoa > Arthropoda > Branchiopoda > Anostraca > Artemiidae > Artemia > Artemia sp. Qi Xiang Cuo. The sequence goes on from NC_142799.1 coordinate 33,528,856, forward strand.
ATGAATGAGAGAATTAGAGAAATAGAAATAATAAGTTCTAATACAAATTTCTATTGGAAAAAAGAACTGGGACTTCCAAAATTATAAGCAAAAACGAACAAGCAAAACAAAAGAAAGAATAGCATAGCTAAATGTTACGATGCAATATATTCGTATTTCAAGGATATACTAAACGAATAGGTATCACAACTTTAATCAAAGAAGACTAGACCGTATGTGAACGTCAAAGCTTCATTTATAATTATAAAGTACCGCAGGTAAGCACTGCCCCCTTCCTCCCCTCCAACCATTGCTTTCCCTACATAGGAAGGAAATGAATACAATAATATTCAGGATATTCTAAGTATTTATCTGGCTAAAGCTTTTTATTTCAAAAACACTCTATTAGTGTTTCTTATCAAATTTGTAAAACGAAAAAAAGAAATAGATTGAAATAAAACGGATGAAAAGCTAGAACTTACTTTTATTAAAATTAATTTTAAAAAACTTTTTCCACAAAATAAGTTTTTCAAAAAAAGTAAAGAACTCCATTAAACCAAAAATGAGCAAAAATAGAATCTAATAACCTACCAAGCATACAACTACCACAAATTCAGTATCGATAAATAAATGAAACCCAGAACAAACAGAAATTAAAATAAGTCAAACTCAAAACGAGCAGAAATAAATCTGAGTAGGGTTCTAAACCCTATGCTTTCAAAAAGCCAGAATATAATTTGTACTTTACTGAAAAAAATTCAAATGAATTTACTGAAAAAAATGTGCATTGTCAGTTTAATATCCATATGCTGATATTTATTCCTTAAAATCTTAATTAATTTTTGATTTCTTAAAGTTATAAATGTTAAAAGATTTAAAATAATTTTTTTCAGTAAATCACTAATTATGTTTTGGAATTTATAAAACATAGGGGTTTTTAACCATACTCATATTAATTTCTGCTAGTTTTGAGTTTGACTCTTATTTATTTAAATTTCTGTTTGTTTTTGGTTTTATTTATTTATACACATCCTCTAGTTGACCTGATGAATAAGATTAATACCATTCCCAAAAAATTATATTTATGTTCTTTCAGAGCCTGGATAGAATTATACTCTCTTGATTTAGTAAAATTTTAAGAGCAGAAGTAATAATAGAACCAGCCCCAAAAAATCGAAATTAATGCCCTTATTTGTTATTGGTGTATTGCTGAGATGTCTTATGGGCAGCCATAATACAAACAGTGTACTTTGATTTAATTTTAAAGCAACATTTAATTTTTAAGCATAATGAGCAAATTACACAACTGTGGGGGGTTGACCTACCCAATAACCCTAAAGATATAGTTACCAGACCATTGAGCTATGCTGAACAAAATGGCTGTCTTAAAATCTGATTAGAAGTGTCTGGAAAATTATGAGCTAAAGAGGAGGGCTTATTGCCCTACAATCACTTCTGACTCTTAAGAAGGCACTAGAACTTTTAATTTTCAATCACGCTAGCTCCTTTAAAATATCAATGATACTACTAGCTATGATAGAGCATCCCTAACTATGTCCTTATATGCCCTATAGTGCTTATATGCCCTTTTAAATACCTGCATGCATATAGGTTTTTTGTTTAACTGAAACTCTTCCTAAACGTTTCCTAAAAGTTTTAACTTAATGCCTTTAGTGTCGTTAATTACAGTAACCGTAGAAGCATCATTAAGTGAATACACACGATATCTTCTGGCCAGTTCAAAATCCCTAGCCTATGAAGGCATGAAGGTGATATTTTCAGAGAATATTTCTGTTGTACGGATGACAACTTGCCATCCGTATGCAGGTTGTCAAAAGGGCATATCAGCAATATCTTAGGAACAGTTTCATATGTGAAATAAAACTTACAACGCTTGTTGTGGGGGATGTTGAAAAAACAAAAAGACAATATTTGCATCATAATACTAATGCTTCTACTCCTACAACAACTGCTACTAAGACTATTACTATTAACTGTACTCCTAATGCTACTACTACATTTACTGGTGCTACTACTACAACTAGAACTTCCAGTTTCAACCAAATGAGCCACTTCCACAGCTTATACAACCATCCCTTTCATAAGAACCTTAACTGCCCCACGGGCATTGATTAAACACCTCATCCTCAGACTCTGGTGGTTTAAACCACTCGCAAAAGCCTTACTATACGCTGTTTGGACGATTTTGAGAGAGAAGACTGTCTCTAAAAATCTTTTTGATACATTTTAGGAAAACACGACGTGTTTGTGTGTGTATGTGGGGGGGGGGGGTTAGCTGCGCTCTGATCACTTTGCCTCTTAAAAAGCACACTACAATTTATGATTACCAATCCAATGAGTCCCATCCAAAGCATATACGACCACCCTTTTTATAAGCACCTTATATACCACAAGGGCATAACTTAAAATCCTTTCCCTGAGAGCTGTAGGGGGGGGGGTCCTTCCCCACAGACATAATTCCTAAAACCTCCAACTACAATGAATAAAATTGTTATCTCCAAATTTTGATTGGAAGTGTTAAGGCAAATGATGAGCGTGGAGGGGGGGGGGCTGTTTGCTCTCAGATCACTTCGATTATTAAAAATGGCACTATAACTTCCAATTTCAAATCAAATAAGCCCTATTTGTTTTGGGTTACATTATTTATTGATACTGATTTGTGGTAGTTGTATGCTTGGTAGATTATTTGATTCAGTTTTTGTTCATTTTGGTTTAATGGAGTTCTTTACTTTTAAATGAAAAATATTTAGTTAAGGCAAATGATGAGCGCAGAGGGGGGGGGGGTCTGTTTGCTTTCAGATCACTTGTACTCTTAAAAAGGGCACTATAACTTCCAATTTCAAATCAAATAAGCCCCATCAGATGTTTATACGACCACCTATTCCATAAAAACCTAATAGAGACATTATTATATGTTCTTTGGACTATTTTGAAAAAAAAAATCGCTATCTCATAATTTCAATCAGATACGTTTGGTGAAGAGGAGGGTTGTAGGGGGATGGGGCTAAATGCCCTCCATCACTTTTGCCTTTTCTAAAGTTAAACAACCATCCCTTCCATAAAAACCTAAAATACCCCCTGGGCATAACTTACAACCCTTGCCCCTACTCTTTGGGGTTTGTTTCAACCCTAAAAGCCGTGTTATATGATATTTAGACTATTTTGAATAGAATGGCTATCTCAAAATTTCCATTAGATGAATTTCGGGACAATACGACGTGTATGGGGGGGGGGGGAGGGGGAGCTGCCCTCCGATCACTTTGACTCTTAAAAAGAGCACTAGACCGTCTGATTACCAATCCAATGAGGTCCCTCCGAAGTTTATATGACCACACTTTCTTTTTATCAAGCCTATGTTTTATTGTCTTAAATATCTGCTTGAACAGTAAAATTATCTGCAAACTGAAAGCAATTTTAGCCCTCTCGTTACGATCATCTGGGCACCAAGTGTTCTAGCTTCATCAAGGACAATGAGTAATCCAGATTTTCAAGGCCTTTTGAAATAGCAGTGGTATAAGATCCCTGAAGGATTTAAGATCGTGACTGATTTGGGCTAACATTATCTTACCTCGGTAGAGATCAACGAGAAGAACAAAATTCAAAAACCTTGGAATAAGCTGGTATTTGAAATGAGCACAATGGGCCTAAGATTCCTTAGAGCACTTATTGTAGGAATCAGAGATATAAAAGAACGTTTAAAAAGACATGGAAAGACCCCATCAAGAAGACATCGATTAGAATGGCGGTTAATGGCCAGCTTATTAAATCTCAGTGGTTTCTCATCAATTTAACTGGGATCTCAAGGGGATAGCTAGATCTCCTAGGGTCAACATTCGATAGGTAGGTATTTCTAAAAAGAACAGTTGTATAATTTTTAAAGTACATATTGTAGTTTTATACGAGAGCAAAAATAAGCATATTGAACTTTTTGTTTTTCTCCGAGGATTTGAAAAAGAGACTACAGTTTGCATTCAAGTAAATATGCAACTTTTTGGCATATATAAAATAATGTTGATAGTCTTTGAGTTAGAGGTACAAACAAATTTGTTCCCGATCTTTGCCAGTATCCCTAGAAGAAGTAAATACGCCTAAAAATGTTACCAGTGTATAAGATACACTAGAGAAATGCTTCTCTCATTCTAAAAAAGAAAGAGATACAATTTTTCGTTTTGGAGACCAGCGAAATATTGCATAACTGACGTTGACTGAAGCCAAACCAAATTTTTTTGTAGCTTTGCTACTTGGCAAATGTGCAGACTAAAAAAAAAAACGGATGCCTGAATACAATGGAATAGCAGAAGAGCAGAAACGCCAATAACTTCTTCTGTAAATAAACTAATACTGTCTACTTTAATGTTCAGTATGGAAAATCATCTGTCGAGGGTAAAATCTCAAGGGGTTCACCAATGATCCAAACCGTTTTTTACATTTTTCTTCAGCGTTTGCGTTTTCTTATCTAACAAGCGTGTATATTTTTCGTAGTTTGAATAATAGTCAATATTCGAATAGTGCAATTTCTGATAATTCTTGTCACAATCATTAAACACCCTTTCTCTGTGGCCTGAACAGAAAAAAAAAATGCTAAGGCAGTAAGGAGTGTCCACCTCCAAAAAGATTACGTTTATGAGAGATGATTTGGACTAAAAAGAAGAAGAAAAAAACATTTGGCAGAGGATATTCGAAATAAATCTTGAGTAGTAATTAGTTAAGTTGATAATTAATTTAAGAATTCAAAAAAAAAAACTACCAAAAATACTAAAGATTTTGGCTTTTAAAGTTCATTCTTTGATCACACATTGCCCTCTTGAAGACGAATGCCTTTCCAAAGAAAAAGAATAAATAAATAAAAGCTTGGGAAGATCAGAGAATATTTAATAATCAAACAGTTCGTCCCAACGAACTGTTACGTGCTGACGAAGTATGGAGCGACTCAGCCTAGCAGTAACTGAAACTAAAAAACAGAATTTTGATAACAATAGATGCATTAGAAGAATCGGCTTTTTATGTTTATCAGAACCTACGAGGCAGTGAAATTTGCCTAGTTTTCGAAAAAGGGGGGAAACACCCACAAAATGTCCAACGATCTTAATAAAAAAAAAAACATGCGATTCAGCGTATCCGAGAACCCTACAGTAGAGGTTTCAAGCTCCTATCTACAAAAATGCAGAATTTTGTATTTATGCCAGAAGAAAGATCACAAATGCGTGTTTATTTATTTTTTTCCAGGGTTGATCGTGTCGAACTAATGGCCCTAGAAGACCGAAAGAGGGCTAACTTGAACAGAAATCAAAAGTTATAGTGCCATTTGGAAGTGATAAAAAGATTGGAGGGCAGCTAGCTCCCCTTCCACGTCCCTTTTTCCCCCCCAAAGAAATCCGATCAAAATTTTTAGATTGATATTTGTTTCAGCATAGTTAGAATGTCCAATTAGCATAGTTAGAAGGGCGTGTCAACCTTTGCGGTTGACACTCCCCGTGTAGTCACTGGGGAGATGGCTGTAAGTTAAGCAATGTGGTCTTTGCTCACATATAGTGTTTGTTACTGGGAAATATACGGAATCTTTTAGGGCAGACATTTTTTGTGAGGGAGGAGTGGTGGTGGTTGGTGGTGGAGGATTCACGGGGAATATTTTCTGTGGGGAGGAAAATTTCAATGGAGAATTTCCAGGCGAAATTTTACATTGATGAGGGGAGGGGAGTTGTGGTATGATTTGAAAAACCGTCAGAAATTAAATAAATAAAAACAAGATTTTCAACTGAAAGTAAGGAGCAGCATTAAAACTTGAAACGAACGTAAATTATTCCGTATATGAGGGGTGTTGCCCCTTCCTCAGCCCTCGCTTTTTTTCTAAAGATTGACTTTTTGTCAAAACTCTTTAAGAAATACTGCTCAAACACAAGGGTGGTAGAATCTAAATGAGAAGTGTTTTTAAGACTTTAGTGTGAAGAGCGAGGGTTGTGGAAGGGGACCCCCCCCCCCCCCTCATATAAGAAATAACTTCTGATCGCTTTAAATTTTGATGTTGCTTCTTACTTTCAGATGAAAAAAACCTGAACAACATAAATTATTCAGGAACTAAGTTACTTAAGGTGTGATGACAAAAAGGCGTTTTAAAATTTAACTCTCTTTTAAATCGTCTGTTTCTTCTAAAAGTTAGCCATAGGGCTTGAATTCCGAGATTCATTATGAGGAAACTGGGATAGCCTTTAGCTTCCATAGATGTATTCACGTATTATAGACAATAACCGTTTATTCTTCACTGCCAATAAAGAAAGGTAAAAAGTATGAAAACTAGTTTCATGATAATAGGTAATTTAAACATCGATATTTAATCATAATTAATAACAATAAGCTTATACTTTCTTGCCTGAATGTGTAGCTTCCATGAAAGAATTTATTATATATATATTTAGAAAAAAGGTATTTAATTTAACTTAGTAACTGCATATCTTAGTCGCTTTTTTCCCTCAAAGAAAATCTCCACTATAACTACTATAACGGAAATTTACTTCGCATTTCCAAAACTTTCCCTTCAAAGTATCTGCAATTTTTCGCATAAAGAGTGCAAGAGTTATGTTATCCTTGGTATCTTTGAGAAGTTTTAAGCAAGAAATTCCATAATTTATGAAATATTGTCCTATATAAAATATCCACAGATTTTAGATTACGGAACGGGCTCCTGCCGATCAGAGCCCATTTGTTTTCCAAGCTGTTTTTGTAACATCTAATGTATATATTCTAAACAATAAAGCAGTGTTTTTCTACACACTTATGAGCATGCACTGGTTAAGCAATTGTTCCGAGCCCATTTAATAAAACCACTAATTTCAATATCACATTAAGAAAAAAATGTTGAAAAAGTTATAAGGATGGAGAAGAGAACATACTTGAAATTGGAAAGTGCGGAATAGGCTGTAACAATCGGCACTGCAAATAAAAGCTCGTCTTCTTCCGAAGGTTGACCAGTGAGTTTGAAAACATCGTCGGATTCACTCTTTGCTTTGTCCTCCCCTTCTTCTTCATCGTCTGTATCAGGCTTCACAACAGATTTCTCGGGTTTAGAACCATTTTCTTCTAAAACTGAAACATAACCTTTAAAATTGTCTCTATGATTTGTAACTAAATAGTTCTTGACACCAACATAAAAAATTAAATGACGAAGTTTCGTATGCTAATCACTCAACGAGGACTAGGTATAAAAAAAAAAAAAAAAAACTGATCGTTACACTACAATATATAATGCTAGAGAGCAAGGTAAAAATTATAAGATAATAATATTAAATAGAAAACAGAAATATCTTAAAATTACAACATTGTTGATAAAGTTTGTGATAGAGATAAGATCTGACAAAGAATAGGAGGGAGATGAGTATAAGCTGACAACTAATAGTAAATAGATAATAAGAATTAAAGGGCGGTAATATCCTAAAGCGCCACTGATAGCGCATAGGGGAGGGGGCCACAATTGTTATAGTTTCAGCTGCCGGGTCTTTTTTTACTGAGACAGGCAGCAAGCCTGCCACCACAACCTAGCGGCAGCTGGGATCGAACCCCGGGCAACGTAATATTAAGAAAAGATCAATCCACTGCGGTACCACAGGCTTAATTATTATGATAAAGCAACTTTACTATAAAGCTATGACCCTTAAATATTGAAAATGTGCTATAAGGCCAAATAATTGACAAATATAAAAACCATTCATTATAAAAAGATACTTCTTTTGCCGATCAGACTTTATTTCAAAGTTCATCTCTGCCAGACAACAGGCTTTCTGTTAAATTCTTCAAGAGGTGCCTTCTCCTGGAGCACAGACATAAACAGGGGGTTGGGGGCCCTCTCAACTCTAAGTTTTCTTGGGTTTATGGTTAATTCTGATTCAAATAAACACTTTCTTTCATTATTGCCCCCTTCCGATAGATTATTCCCCCCCCCCATCCAAAAAAACGGCTCCCTCACCTTGTTTTGTCTCTCTCCCACCCGAAGAAAAAGAAATGTTGGATACGTGTCTGTCCTGGGAAGAAGCTATTTGATATAAATTTTTCTGAATATTATTTTCTTGGTCAACCGCGAATCTTTAATATTGTTTCTCTAGTTAATACCGTTCTGGCAGCCTTCGTTTATCCTTTTCTGTTGCTTTCATGTTTCCTGTGCGATCGTATTAAACTATTAGTCCTAGAAAACTGAGTGTAAGCTTGTCTGATGTTTAATTCGAACATCGATTACCTTTTTATGCCTAGAATAAAAACACATCGTTTTTTATAGGTTTCATTTATGTCTCAAGTGCTAAATTTTGCAAAAAAAAAAAAAATCCAGATGTATATGCATAAACATGTAACAAACGAAGTGATTTTAAAATTCGAAATAACATTACAAAATCGAATCAAATCCCAATGATAATTTAAAAAGACCATTAGCCACCCCGAGTAAAAGGGTGCTAATAACCCCTTAAGTTTCCCTGTAAATGATACTTTATATATGACCTTCTGAGCAGAGTATTAGCGATCCAAAGCAAAATGCAGGATTTAAATTTTGAAACTGTTGCATATGTTCTTTTCATTTTGTATTTCAACAAAGGTACATTATACTGAAGCATAACAAATAGGGAGGTGCTAATGAGGACAGCAGTACCCATATAATAAAAGGCTTATTACTGCTTGCTCTATTTTAATATTAATGTTTGGTAATAGAGATATTTTATTTTTTGCTTTAAGACGGACCTTAAACAACACTTACATTAAGTTGTTCTGTAACCGTTTTTAATAAGAAAAAAATTACTTTTTACATATACCTCTTTCACTTTATTCCTTCTGATGTTATTAATCCATTATGTTGCTATAATAAATCAAGAATCAAGAACTTGGCCTTCAGAATCCCCAATCTATTGAACTGAAACCTTCTCAGACAAAACTGAGAAACCTTTAGCAAACGTTTTCAAACAAATTACAAGATTTGGTCAATTCCGAAATTAATGGAAACATGTTTGTATACCTGTCACAAAGAAAATCAACTTATCCTAGTTTTAACAACGTACGCCCCATTACATTGACCACAGTTTTACAAAACTATGAGAAGGCTTTCTTTGCGACTGGCGTAAATATCAAATTATTCCCCAGATCGACGTCATACAGTTTTGCATTTGAGCCAAACGAAGTCGAGACTGAAGGCCTCGACCTAGTCCGTTGATTTTGAATTGAAAATCAAATATTTTGTAGTAGGCATCAAGAAATGGCTAATTGTAGGAAAAGCCAAAATAGATAGTCGCAGTAATTGAAAGGCAAATGTTTAAATGGCATGGGTAAATGGTGGGAGAAAGTATGATTCTCAAATTGGACAAATACTTGTGTGTTAGTTTTTGGAAAGGCAGGCCTGCCTAGAGTCCCATGCAGGTTGACCTGGCCTGGGACGATATATATATATATATATATATATATATATATATATATATATATATATATATATATATATATATATATATTAGGATGGTCCTTATGTATATATCAAAAAAATATTTTTTGTTTTTCCTGCCTCCCACCAACCTAAACTATTCTTCTATGATAGAAAAAAAAGTGTCTTTATTTTTAGGATAACTTCATGTTTAGGGTATGCTCAATGCACCCGAATTTTGATTATACTCGAATGTTATAGAAATCGGGTGTATATAAAGAAAATCATTGGTTCAGGGCATATATTTATTAGTTAATTGTGTATTTATTTTGAATTCTAACACAAAACAGGTGTTATGTGTTATATAAAGAGATAACTGAAGGGATTCAGGGTAATATATTAATAATCAATTAGGTGTCTGTGCATTTTCTTGCAAATCTAGCAAATATATTCGTGTACAACTACAGAAGTTTATGTCACTATTTAAAATTAACTTCAACATTTACTTACTGAATCAATCAATGGTTTATTATTACATTTGATTAAATATTGTTGCAGCAGACATCTTTAGTATTGTTTAGTTTTTATTTTCTCAGATAAAGATTGATTATAAATACATAGGATACCAAGCGGATAAGACAATATCAGGTGAATTACTGAATATATCAATTTACATTTAATGCTTGTTGTTATAACTGAAATTTTGTCATTTGTCAGATATAATAAATTCATATTTGAAATCGACTTGTTATTAATTTGCTATTAGAACAATACTATTTTTGATACAATGCTGTCTGCTATGTAATTTTCTGAAGGATTGAACAATTGTTAAAGTACACATAAAATGTTTTGTTTTACAGTCAGTCATGGCGATTTCCACATCCACACGCAGTAAACAGGAAGTGTACCTGCTTGGTTCAGCTTTGGAAGATCTATATGGTTCAAAATTGCCATCGATTGGTGATGTTCTCAGGCTCTATGCCACAAAGCTGAAAGTAGCCAAGACTAAACATGAGGCAGCAGTATCAGTAATTAAGGATGTTCAAATGTTCTGGGAGAAAGCCAGAATACCCATGCGCTGGAGTGATCATGCAGTTGCCCAACTTGAAGTTTTAGTGCAGAGATGGGAAGGGTTGAAGAAAAACAAAGCAAGAAGGACAGCAACTCAGATAGCCAATGAGGAAGAATTCAAGGAAGGTTTCAATGATCTCTTTGACATAACTCACCAGGAAGCATTGCATCTCATAAAAATTGAGGAAGACAAGCAATGCTTGTTGGCCCAGCGGGAAAAAAGAAGGCAAGGGGGTATGGCAGGTGTTTACATGTCACTTACAAAAAGGAGAAAGTACACTAAAATAAACAAAAAGGCCAGTTTCACTTGAAGACGAAACAGCAACTTGAAACAGCAAATCTGAATCAAACTGTGTTCTGGGAGTCTTCTGATTTGTCTTCTAGTAATGATGATGCAGACAAGGAAGCATTACAAAGAATCGGTAGTGAAGCCACCGAACAACCATGTACACCAAAACGAAAACGTGGAAGAACTAACATTTTAACTCCTGCACTCCTGTCATCCCTAGACCGCACAAAGACAAGTGACAGACAAGCAGTTCAGATCATTGCCCCAATAATTCGAGCAACAGGTCACAACGTTCCAGATTTCAGTATCAACAGATCATCTATAAGACGTTACCGTCAGAAGCATCGTGTCATACTTTCATCTCAGTTGAAGTCTGATTTCAATCCCCAGAAGCCAATGGTTCTTCACTGGGATGGAAAGCTTATGGAAGACCTCACTGGAGATGAAAAAGTTGACCGACTGCCGATAATTGTTTCTGGATCTGGAACAGAACAACTGCTTCGTATCCTAAAGCTGGCTTCAAGTACTGGTAAAGCCATGGCAGATGCAATGATGGACACAGTGTCTGACTGTGGCATTGTAGACAGCATCAAGGCTCTCAGCTTTGATACAACATCAAGCAACACCGGCCGAATGAACGGTGCCTGTACTCTGTTTGAACAGCATCTTGGTAGAAGTGTTCTGCATCTTGCATGCAGACACCACATCCATGAATTAATGCTGGAAGAGGCATTCAGCATCACAACGGGACCTTCAAGTGGCCCTGACATCCAGCTGTTCAAACGGTTCAAAGCCTTTTGGCCAAACATTGTATATGCTGATTACAAGCCTGGTGTTGAGGTTCCAGTCATTGCTGCAGCTCTTGCTGATGTCCTGGATGATATGAAGACCTTTCTGACTGATCAGCTGGGTATTTGTTACCAACATGAAGACTACCGTGAGCTCCTCGAGCTTTCCCTGCTGTTCATTAGTGGCCTTCGGGCTTGTGGTATGATGTTCAGGAAACCAGGAACCCTTCATCGGGATTGTTTCATGGCACAACTGATTTATGCATTGAAAATATACATGTCCAGAGATTCTGGCTTCAAGCTGACAGATTGTGAAATGACTGGTCTGGCCAACTTCTGTGCTTTTGGTGTAGGAAGTTATGTTAAATTGTGGTTCCTTTCTCCTTTGCCAATAGCAGCACCAGCCAATGATTTAATGCTTCTGAAGAGTCTCCTCACTTGTGGATCGCCAGGAGCAACTGGTGCACTGAAGAAACTGTGTGGGCAGCTGTGGTATCTTAGCGAAGAACTGATAGGATTGGCATTTCTTGACAGGGGTGTTGATGCAACTGAAAAAAGAGCAATGGTCGAAGCACTCTGCCATGAAGGAACGGAGGGCCCACTGAAGTGCATCACTGTGGACAAAACTACAGTCACCAACAAGAACCTACAGGACTTTGTTACACACAATACAAGGAACTTCTTCCATATCCTTTTCATTCCAGATAGTTTCTTGTCAACAGATCCTGAGACCTGGGTGGATAATGAATCCTATGTGAAGGCTGAAGCAATCGTCAGAGAGCTACGAGTAGTGCATGACACAGCCGAACGTGGAGTTGCCCTTATGCACGACTACAATTTGCTGCTAACAAAAAATGAAGACCAGATGCAATTTGCTCTGCAAGTAGTTAAAGAGCATCGCAAACGTTTTCCTGATTCTAACAAGTCAACAATCCTTCAAGGGCTAGCCACAACCTCTGACAGCCCAGGTCCAGCATGACTTTGTAGTGTGTAATTTTTTATCAATTACCGAAAGATACGTTTGATATTTGCTATGCCAGTGACATATTTTAACCAGGCATTATGATTGTTTTAACAAACTAATGATTGGATGAGTTTAGTATTGATTATATCTAATGTGTCCTCATTAAATTTTGTTTACTGAATGAATTTCCTAAGTGCATCCGAAATTACGTTAAACATTGTCCAAGCAGAAGTATAGCGATTGTATGCTAAACTTCACTTGAATTGAGCATACCCTAAATATTCACCAATTTGGAAAATGTTTTGCCCATGTTGTTAACTTTTGATGTAGACAAAAATGGCAGGGTGGGAGTTTTATAATTCTGAAGTAAAAAAATAAGGACCACCGTAATATATATATATATAGATATATATATATATATATATATATATATATATATATAGAGTAGTAGAGTAGAGTAGAATATTTTTATTTATAACGCGTACATAAATAAATGTCACAAAACAGCGCACATGCCTGGTGGCATACTTTAGCGCTGAAAATATTGCCAACGTAAATACACAGCCATTTTCTAACTAAATTTTACAACAATGAAAAAGAAAACCCTAATGAACAAAATGCTTAGCATGTCATAAGATATTTCTTCACCAGTCTTAGAAAATGTCGCTTGTTGCTGCATTCTCGAACTGATGCAGGAATTAAGTTCCAGATTTTTGGGCCAATGTGACGGATGCTGAATCCCGCTCTCGATGTCGGGCGAATTTCGCACGAAAAGTCTGAACGATGCGTAGTAGGATAATTATGAAATTGAGAATTAGTTGAGAAAATGCCGGAGAAACTTATAGGTAAATTACTATATTGATAATCGTGACAAATACTAGAGATAGAAATTAAATGAAGTTGGTCCAACGAGAAAATTCCTGAAGTCCCATATAGGTGTCTAACTGATGTTCTGCAATAAACATTAAATAGAATCCTCATTGCTATATTCTGAAGTATTTGGAGAGACTTGAAAACAGACGAAAATGTAGATGCCCAAACTGAAATGCAACAGAGAAAATATGGGTGGACGAAAGAATAATAAATAGATTTTAGAATAGCTTTAGGAAAAAAGTGACAAAGACGAGTTAGCATGCCAATATTTCGGGAAATTTTTAACGACAGTGTTTTTACATATTTATGAAACGACAAATTTTCATCTAAAATAATCCCAAGATATTTGAACTGATCTACCCGTCTTAATTCAAGACCATTCAAAAAAGAGAGAAGCTATCTGACACTACTGATCCAGTTCACAAAAATGACATATATTGGCATTTTTTTTCATTAAGAGCTAGAAAATTCCTTAAATACCAATTAGATACAGCTGGTAACGTACTTTCGAGGTTCTGGAAAAGAACTGATAGGTTCCGGTGAGATGAAAAAATTACTACGTCATCAGCAAACATTATAATTTTACAAAGAGGCAAAACTTCAGGCAAATGATTTATAAAAAGAATAAATAGAATAGGCCCAAGGACAGAGCCCTGAGGCACTCCGTAATTAATTGGAAAAGTATCGGAACGGAGATCACGAGATTTATCAACACAATCTAGTCGTCTCCCAGAAAGGTAAGATGAAAAAAATTTAACAGCTTGTGTTGAAAACCCATAAGACTTTAGTTTAAAAAGAAGCAACGAATGATTTACGGTGTCAAACGCCTTTGCGACATCAAGAAAAATCGCCAACGCGTGTTGACCATCATTTAGTGAATCATTAATATTTAGTAAAAGCTCATGAATTGCCAGTTCAGTTGACTTTCCTTTCATAAAACCATATTGAGACGTGTGTAAAATTTTACTATCAAATGAATATTTTTGTAATTGACTATTTGCAAGTTTTTCCAAAATCTTGCTGAAAATCGAAAGTAGAGATATACCTCTATAATCTGAAGGGTGAGTTGAATTCCCAGCTTTAGGTAATGCAATAACATTTGCTTTTTTTAAAAGCTCAGGAAAAACCCCATGTATAAGTGATAGATTAAAAATATATGCCAACAAAGGTGAAATGCTTGACGCTATTTGCTTTTCGGTTTGAGCCGAAAATCAAAATTCGTCTTTAGAAAAACTACGTTTAAGCTTCAGAATAACTTTTTTCAATCTCATGAGGCTTAATCTCAGAAAAAGAAAACGAATTTTCCGCATGTTGGTCATTAACTTGAACAGAGGTGGAATTTGGTTGCATATTCATAGTCGATGCAAGCCAAGAACCAATATTACTAAAATAATCTCCAAAAGCAATTAAAATTTCATTGGGCTCTGGAGCATTTTCTTCATTTAAAACATGGCAATTAACACTAGTGCTTTTACGACTATGAGAACGTATCTTTTCATTTATCAATTGCCAGGTTTTTCACATATCCGATTTATACTCCAAAATTTTCTCTTTATAATATTTTCTCTTCTCTTGTCTGATATTTTAATTTAGCTTATTCCTATAAACTCTGAATTCTTCAAACGACTCAGGTGTCTGTAATTTTAAATAATTCTTAAATTTTCTATTTTTATGTTTTAACGATGCCAAAATACCTTCAAAATAAATTTCTGCGCAAACTTTCCATGCGAAACTCGTGTTGAAGAAGCCCGATCCCGCAGTCGCATCATTTGATCAATAAAATCTGAAAACGCAGCATTTGCGTCATCTGAGCCATAAACCGAACTCCAATCATGGTCATCAATTAACTGACGTAGAACTTTACAATCAATCCATGTATATCGCTTTTTTGAATTATCCATTGTTGAATCTCGATGTTGTTTATTACTATTATTTAAATTTAAAAGAACACTCAGCGGAAAATGATCTGACATATCAGACAAAATTACTGACGATTTTTCAGCATCAAATAAACAGGAGAGAAAAATATATTATCTAATAATGTAGCTGTGTTAGCTGTAACTCTTGTCGGCAGAGAAATACTTGGAAGAAAATTAGAACACAACATCATAGTTAAAAACTCCTTATTATTTCCAACATCGAGATTCAAAAGATCAAAATTAAAATCACCCGAAATAATAACCGGTTTTTTCAACGTTTCCAGATTTTTCAACAGCGGTTCAAAAACTTCAAAAAATTTTTTTGGGTTACCCGACGGAGATCGATAAACAGACCCGAAAATAAATGGATTACAGCCCAAAGGTACAACTTCAACAAAATTAGTCTCACATAACCCTTCATCAAATACAGACAAATCACTGAGAATACTAAAAGACCAGTCATCACGAATATACAACATCTGACCTCCTCTCGCATTCTGACACCTTGTACGCGAAATAAACTTCATCCCGGGCAGATCTAACATTGTAAGGGGTGTATTAGCAGACAGAAAAGTTTCGCAAACTCCAACAATGTCTATAGGACTAGATGCAAGCAAAAGCTTCAGTTCATTGAATGCACTTTGTAGCCCCTGGGCATTTACATGTAACGATCTGATAGGAAAATCACAACTTTTTGTTTTATCCGATAGAAACTCGCCTGAAGAATAATCACATTCAGGTAGATTATTTGCATAAGGCATATCTTTATCACTTCCGGTAGCTGAATTTAGAATAACATCTAATTTCACACGAGAATCAAGAAAACGCTGAAAACGATCCATAAAACAAAAAAAGAAAAGGAAAATTCACAGCTTCTTAGTTTAGACGACAGGTTCATATGACACATTGCGAATCTGAACTACGTCGGAAATCGTTTTACACGGAATGATTTGCGAACCGCACTTGACATAAACAACACCTCGTAAAGTCCATACATTTTTCAATTCAAAATTATTGCGCGCAAGCTTGTAGATTTCTTGTCTTTCCCTGGTTAGAGCCTCATTTACATAGATTCGGGAACCTTTCAAATTCTTGCGATTGCGCAGGATCTCAACTACAGATGCCTCAGTAAAAAATGCAAGTTCAATCGGAGTTTTTATTTCCGAGGCACCTCCCAAACGCCTTGCACCCTTGATAACGGATTTATCAAGATTAAGTCCCATTTCACTGTTAAGTCGAGCTAATACTTTCTCACCAAGGAGAGGCAAATCACGCGCGGGAGAGTCTATCCCAGATACAATGACCTTAGTCAGAAGAGAAGACTGGTTTATATCACCCAGCTTAGTTTCAAGCTTTTGGAGCTTTGCGCAATTTTGAACAATTCTTGCCGGCAAATCGCCAAGTGATTTCTCAAGCAGTTCAAATTTACCCTTGAATTGTAGATCGATCGCCTCATAGACAGCTTGCATGACAGTATCAAGAAAATCTGACTTAATCTGTGTCACCAGAGAACTCCCTAATCTACTGCACTGCTCTTCCACTCTCCTACGAATTTCATCCTGTATGCCGTCACGAAGGTTAACAATTTCTGACTGCATCAAGTTAACCGACTCAGATAAATCCCCGGCTAAACCTTCCGAGTCCTCCGTACACAGCCTTATCGCTCTCTGAACATTTTTTCTGCCATCTCTCAGCGCTTCTTCATATTTCTCCGCGTAAGCCCATATATTCTCGGAAGTTACTATTTTAATTTCGTCAGTTCCGTCACAGCAAACTTCATAATTACTTCCATCACCTTTGACAGGTATCAGCCGCTTAATTTTGCAAGGCCACAGTTTTTAATATTTAAATTGAGCAAACACCCGGTTTCCCACTTGCATAGCTTCGGCAAATGACAAAATGAAAAAAAGCGAAATCTCTCTCTCAATACGTCCGCACACCTTCTGTGTACGAATGTCTAGCAGCAACTGATGACAGTGGGCGTGATAAAAAAAAGGTAGAGCTGAAAGCAGCCAATGGAAAATTTACCAGGTATCCAAGTTAAAATATCCAAAAAGTATGATATAGTTCTCTTGTGTTAACTAGTCAATGACTGAATCTATACTGATATATATATATATATATATATATATATATATATATATATATATATATATATATATATATAGTTACAAAACTATATTCTCATAGTTACAAAACTATGAGAAGTTCTTTGCGACTGGCGTAAATATCAAATTATTCCCCAGATCGACGTCATACAGTTTTGCATTTGAGCCAAACGAAGTCGAGACTGAAGGCCTCGACCGAGTCCGTTGATTTTGAATTGAAAATCAAGTATTTTGTAGTAGGCATCAAGAAATGGCTAATTGTAGGAAAAGCCAAAATAGATAGTCCCAGTAATTGAAAGGCAAATGTTTAAATGGCATGGGTAAATGGTGGGAGAAAGTATGATTCTCAAATTGGACGAATACTTGTGTGTTAGTTTTTGGAAAGGCAGGCCTGCCTGGAGTCCCATGCAGGTTGACCTGGCCTGGGACGATATATATATATGTGTGTGTGTGTGTGTGTGTGTGTGTGTGTGTGTGTGTGTGTGTGTGTGTGTGTGTGTGTGTGTGTGTGTGTGTGTGTGTGTGTGTGTTATATATATATATATATATATATATATATATATATATATATATATATATATATATATATATATATATATATATATATATATATATATATATATATATATATATATATATTATATGTATATATATATAATATATGATATGTATATATATATATATATATATATATATATATATATATATATATCAAGGCCGTATCCAGGGGGGGGGGTTAACCGGTTTGAACCCTCCCCGAAATTTTTGACCAACTCGAAAATAAGTCGAAAATTAGTAAAACCTACGTAAAAATCAGTAAAAGTAGTCGAAAACTGAGTCAAAAATTAGTAACCCCCCCCCCCCCAAAAAAAAGTCAAAAATTAGTAAAACTCCCCCTGAACAAAAATCCTGGATACAGCCCTGATATATATATATATATATATATATATATATATATATATATATATATATATATATATATATATATATATATATATATATATATATATATATATATATAAATATATATATATATATATAGATATATATATCGTCCCAGGCCAGGTCAACCTGCCTGGGACTCTAGGCAGGCCTGCCTTTCCAAAAACTAACACACAAGTATTTGTCCAATAAGAGAATCATACTTTCTCCCACCATTTACCCGTGCCATTTAAACATTTGCCTTTCAATTACTGGGACTATCTATTTTGGCTTTTCCTACAATTAGCCATTTCTTGATGCCTACTACAAAATACTTGATTTTCAATTCAAAATCAACGGACTCGGTCGAGGCCTTCGGTCTCGACTTCGTTTGGCTCAAATGCAAAACTGTATGACGTCGATCTGAGGAATAATTTGATATTTACGCCAGTCGCAAAGAAAGCCTTCTCATAGTTTTGCAAAACTGTGGTCAATGTAATGGGGCGTACGTTGTTAAAACTAGGATAAGTTGATTTTCTTTGTGACAGGTATACAAACATGTTTCCATTAATTTCGGAATTGACCAAATCTTGTAATTTGTTTGAAAACGTTTGCTAAAGGTTTCTCAGTTTTGTCTGAGAAGGTTTCAGTTCAATAGATTGGGGATTCTGGAGGCCAAGTTCTTGATTCTCAAGTTCTTGATTCTTGATTTATTATAGCAACATAATGGATTAATAACATCAGAAGGAATAAAGTGAAAGAGGTATATGTAAAAAGTAATTTTTTTCTTATTAAAAACGGTTACAGAACAACTTAATGTAAGTGTTGTTTAAGGTCCGTCTTAAAGCGGAAAATAAAATATCTCTATTACCAAACATTGATATTAAAATAGAGCAAGCAGTAATAAGCCTTTTATTGTATGGGTACTGCTGTCCTCATTAGCACCTCCCTATTTTTTATGCTTCAGTATAATGTACCTTTTTTGAAATAAAAAATGAAAAGAACATATGCAACAGTTTCAAAATTTAAATCCTGCATTTTGCTTTGGATCGCTAATACTCTGCTCAGAAGGTCATATATAAAGTATCATTTACAGGGAAACTTAAGGGGTTATTAGCACCCTTTTACTCGGGGTGGCTAATGGTCTTTTTAAATTATCATTGGGATTTGATTCGATTTTTTAATTTTATTTCGAATTTTAAAATCACTTCGTTTGTTACATGTTTATGCATATACATCTGGATTTTTTTTTTTTTTTTTTTGCAAAATTTAGCACTTGAGACATAAATGAAACCTATAAAAAACGATGTGTTTTTATTCTAGGCATAAAAAGGTAATCGATGTTCGAATTAAACATCAGACAAGCTTACACTCAGTTTTCTAGGACTAATAGTTTAATACGATCGCACAGGAAACATGAAAGCAACAGAAAAGGATAAACGAAGGCTGCCAGAACGGTATTAACTAGAGAAACAATATTAGAGATTCGCGGTTGACCAAAAAAATAATATTCAGAAAAAAATAGATCAAATAGCTTCTTCCCAGGACAGACACGTATATATATATATATATATATATATATGTATATATACGTATATATATTATGAAATGGCTAAAAATTATCCTCGTTTGGTTTTCCTCTTTTTGTTGCTTCAGTTTATTTGATCTTCATTTTATTTCGTGGGCCAAGTATAGCCAGCGTGGTCTCAGACCCTATTTAAGCATGAATACGAGATTCTCTTTAAGATAAATATCTTAAATTTAAACAAACTAGGCGGCAAAACCGATTCAGAAGCGCTAGGAATATAATAGTTGCAGAAGAGTTTTTTTTTTTTTCTTAGGAAAATTGTGCCTTACCAACAACCTGATCAGGCATCGCAAGTGTGTCTTTCATTTCACGATCTTCCATTTTTTCATTTGTTATATTTACTTCTGTTTTTTGAAGTAATTCTTCTCCACGAGTCTCTTTATTTTCTTTAATCTCAGCAAGGCCCACATTCACGTGCTTGCTGAAAGGTTTGCTTTTAGATTGGATTTGTTCCTGCTTCTTCTTCTTTGCATCCTTTTTCTTCTTTTCTTTTTGAGCTCCGGAAGACTAAAAGACAAATTTCTTCAAATTAGCAGCAACTAAACAGCTTTTTTGAAAGAGCAGCCTGTATTGGGTGGATTCATCGCCCATTACAAAAAGGTGATTAACATGTTTGGTTCTTTTATTTTTGGGTCTACATATTTTTTTTATTTTTTTTTTAGTGAGGCTTAAATAACAGGTCCTGGGCCAAGCCATAGAGTGTACACAGGTCATTTGGTAGCTCATCAATGCTGCTAATTAGGAATGCTAGTGAGTTGTAAAACAAAAAACTAATTACCACCCCAAAAAAGATGCAAAAAAACACTTGCGACCGAGCGGCTACTTACATTTTTTAAAACAAATAATAAATCAAATTACCAAAAAACAATTAAATTAAATAAAAAATCAATAAATTACATAACCAAAACAAAAACTACAACCAATCTCTCATCAACCATTCTACCGTAATTATAATAATAAGAACAATAATAATAATAAATAAATAAAACTTTCCCTCGTAGCTAAGAGGGAAAAGTAGACCCTGAATTTCAACTTGGGATAGGGGTCGAGGGTTAAAAACGTCTTGTCCTTCAAGCACATGAAAGATGCATTTCAGGACGGAAAGTACTTATCCAACAAATTGCAGCTTCAAAGTTTCGTCCAAACGAAATGGTGAAGCGCTACAGACAAATTAGTAAATATAAGGGCAGTAAAGTCGTAAATCTACAGCAAGTCGCAAATTTATTATTTCAAGAATTTGACAAATACAAAAAAAACAAGAAAAATAAGAGATAGAAAAAGAGTCAACATGAAAATAGGATGAGATATTGAGGAATTCCACACACACGTTTAAAATTTAGATTTTGCATTTGACCCATTATCACATGGATGGGACAATATATAAAGTACTATTTTAGAGGGAAATCTTACGGCATATGCGATAAGTCTTTTAGCTGATATAGATCTATTAAGTGTAGGCTACGTCAGTTACAGGTAGCATGTATATTATGGTCTTAATAACTTGCCTTGGCTCGTAAGTTTGCATTTAATTTTTGTGTGTGAATAAATCATACATGATCCCCCCCCCCTTTTTTTTAGTGTGTAGTAATTTTATGTTAGCAGCTCATAATGATTTGGCCGACAAACCGAAGCTAGCCAACTTTTATAGAATAACAGATTTAATTCTAAAAAGTACAAAATAGCTATTAATGCAATGCTGAATTATCTCAATGGGAAAGTCCTCATGTACCAAATCTAATACAATTCAAATGGAATGATACCGGATTCTGTCGAGTTGGTGTTAACTTGAAATAAACAAACTGACTGTAAAGTAGTTAGACTAGCATCAAAAAGTCATAGTAAACGTCATTAACTACATTTCTAAGCCTGTTCAGCCTTTTAAAGAAGAAAAAAGAGAGGTAGAATTAGTCAGAACAGAGCATAGAAATAATCATCTATATTGAGAATTTTACCTTAACATAAAATGCGACTACATATAAGTAATGGAAATTTTCGTATTGACACATATAAACAAAGAAGACAAAAAAAAAAAAAAAAAAAAACAGCAAATCGTTACCCAGTCATGTTTTTGGGGAAGTAGCCTAGCTAACTGAAAGAAAAATTACATTGTTCATCCGGTTGCCAAGAAACTTTGAGAAATTGTTGCGTACGCTCATGCGAGAGTTTTAGGCATAAATTCCCCCCCCCCCACCAAAACCCTTCTTAATATTTTTCGCGCTGACTGAAATTAGATACCCTTCAACATGAATACTTGACAGTTCTTTCCGATTAAATTATTCACATTCTCCGGACATTCAGTTAAAGGGTGAGTTAATTATGAATTATATCATCTAAGACACTTCCAAATTATAAAATTTCTTTTTCAATAAAATCTCCAAATTTTGTATTCTGAACTTTTCAAAAAAAAAAAAAAAAAAAAAAACATTAATTTACATGTGGGGAAAATTTTACAGGGGGGAATTTCCCGTGAGGAATTTTCCGACTGGGGAGAATTTTCCAAGTTAAAATGAATTTTATTTGCAGATCTTTTTCCAACTCTTGGCACATGTAATCCAAACAAATTAAAAAAAGGTAATTTATATAAATGTAGGGTAAAGGACGAACAAGTTCAAGCTGGGATTAACTCTATTATGAAAAGCATGAAGTTTAAAAATTTGATTCCCCAATGAAGGGGAACTGTCGGGGGGGGAGGGGGGAATTTTCGTCTGAAAACATTGATGTCCGTGTTTACGAATCAGTGCATTATTTTTTATTTATTTATGGACTCGATTCCCCATCGAAGGGGATTCTCGGGGGGTAGGGGGTTTCCGCGGGGGGGGGGGAACTTTATATGCAGGGAGAAGGGTTTATGGGGGAATTTTTTAAATACTTTTAATTTTAAAAATACAATGGTTATAAATGAGCGGGGAAAAATTTTCCGTAAAGTTTAGAGTTTCCCGCTTAGAAGACATTTCCTCGGATTTCTGTATTTTTAGATCATAGCAACGCGTGACGGGTAAACTAGTATCCAATAGGTTCAAGGTTTAATTTTAAAAAATCTGTACAAAATAGACATAAATAGAGGTTAAACGCTAGAGACAAAGGGTCGAATGACAAAAACTCGGTACATTAATCGGATTAAACCTTTTTTACAACAAAAGAATAAATAAGAGTTATTCCATGATTCACCAATAGACGGGCAGCCACCCCACAAACCCACCGACACCGGGCAAAGATCCACCGAAAATACTAATAAAAAAAACAAAAAAAACAACGGGCGAATAAGGGTAACCGATGACCAGCAACTCACAGGGCAAAACACCCAACAAAAAAATATTATCAAATGTTCCCAGATTTTCAATATATTATTAATTCTTAAAATTATTTATAAGGATAGAATGAAGTTGCTTTTTTATGTTTGGAAGAGATTTGCTGCAATCAATAAATGGTAGATGAAGACACCATGAACCCGTGATTGAAAATAATGGCGAGAACCGTGATCTCTCTGTGCTTAATTTTAGGTGCTGAATGTTCCATTTATGTCGGGTTTCATAAGAATGGGCATGTTGCACAGGGAAAAAATTATTCGAACGAAAGTGCGTCGGTAGTTCCGACCGATCATATTTTACCTTAAATAAAAAAGAATTGAGGGTGAATATATGTGAAACAGGCAAAATATTAGTTAGAAGATATAGAGTTTCAGTTTTACTCTTATTAGGATACGAAGACGGTGATGGTAAATATTTCTTTCAAATTAGAAGAGCCCGGTTTTGAAGAATTTGTATCGGTTTCACATGACATCTGAATGTTACCAAATATATCAGAGGACAATACGTAAGATGGGAATGAACCAACGCAAAATAAATTAGACGTAGGATTTCATATGGAAAAAATGCTGAAACCTTCGCATTATACCAACCCCCTGAGCAACTTTAACCCGTAATCTATTACAATGTTCATTATATGACAGATTTTCATCAATAATAATACCCAGGCCTGGGACGATACAGTAGTTTCTTCGCAAGTTTAAATATTCAAATAGACAGCAAGTTAACTCCTTGTTGGACAGTGTATTCTAAACATTATGACATATACTAAATTAGAAAGATTACATTTTTCTCTTATTACTTGCCTTCGACTGCAAACCTGATTGATCTAAAATCTAACCCCCGATCTCCCGAGATCATCATCCGAGGGTGGTCTAAAGGAAAGCTACTTAAAATTACCTTTTTTTTTCTTTATGGTTTATTCGTGATGCCGCGGTGGCAATTTAAATATTTTGCATTAGCATTTTAAATATATACAAGTTATGGTGGGGGTGATGCCCCCACCATCCTCCTTAGTAAAGATGAAGACATAGAAAAAGCATCAGAGAAGGAGAATGAGCGATACTCCAATGCAAATCCTTGTAAAAATAAAACTTCTGGTAGTGTTTGCTAGTTTCTAATTCATTTGTTTCCTCTTTCTACTACTTTGAACACTCATCGTTTTATTTAAATACATACACTTGTTTTGTTTAAATTTTTCAAATTTTTTTTACCAATACCAGGGGTAGGTTTATTATCTCCTTTGTACACTTAACATAATACCTAAATTGTTTAATAAACATATAATTGTTTATAATTGTATATAAATTTTATAAATTGTAATATAAATTGTATAAATTGTTATAAGTTTACAAATTGTAATATAATTGTTTAATGAACCCCCTCAAAATTTTGTCCGACTCATAAAAACATAACAAATTTTTAATGTGTTAAAAAAAAAATGGTCCTTCGCCGCTGGAACAAAAATCCTCAATACGCACTTGTTCCAGATACCAGCTTTTATTCACATTATAAAATACAAAAAAAAGTTGATCAGAAACAAAAAAAAGTTGAAAAAAATTCTTCTTTCGATTGTATTTTTTAAGTTATGAAATTAAAGTCCGAAGGATACCCAAAAATGAAAATCCATATCTTTCATATTTAAATTTTCCATTCTTTGGCTTCTCCATTCTGGTTTTGAAAATTAAAGCTCAAGTCTGTTTGACTTTTGACCATAAAATCATAGGCAGCGCTACTGCGCTGCTTATGATTGTTGTAGTTGACTAATTTCTTCCTTCGAAATTTCTCAATTCTTCTCGGATTACTGTCGGTATGATTTTGACTTTTTTCAACATATGACTTTTTGGAAATACAATTTTATGGTTGACTCCAAACTGGCACTACAGTCGGCGTTTTACTGGAAAAAATCTGTTCCTTAGGAGTAAATGTACTACACTGATTACACAACCCCGATGATAATTCAAATTTCTCCTGGAATGCCATGTAGAAAATACCTTTTATGTGCAAGCTCTTCTGTCTCATCCATAACACTTCTCTAATAAACATTATGCTATTATCTGAAAGTTTATCTTAACAGCTTTTTTACAGCTACAATTTTGCCTTTAAAGCGGCAGAAGGTACTTGTATGATCTACGCCCTACCGCTCTAGTTCTTCATTAATTGACGCATTGCAAAACCGGTTTTTTTTTGTTAGTTTCTTTCAGCTTAGCGTGAGACAAGACAAAGAGAAGTGATAGAATAGATTAAAAATACATAATTTGGGCTATATATTTGCACATTAGGGGAGGGGAGGGGGTAAAGTATTGGACACTGTGAAGTTAGAAAACAATTCTTACTGCATAATATGCACAATAAGTGTACCTGACACATTAGGCATACAGACCTGCTACACTTTACCCCCCCCCCCCATAATGTGAAAATATAGCCTAAATTTGATTCTAAAGTATTATATTCTTATTATACTTAGGTGTATTTCATTAGGATTGAGCGCCAGAAAAAAATATAAGAAGAATATTAGGTAGGGCGTATATCATCCAAGTACCTGCCAAAATATAAATCTTAGAGACCTACCTGCAATAGCTGCATTCGAAGTGCCCTTTCGTCCTCATCTTGATCCTTATATTTTTCTTTTATTTTCTTTATCTTCCCATGCTGCCCTCTCTTTGATGATCCCTGCTTATTTAAATTGTCCTCTTCAAGCCTTTTCGATGATTGGGGCGGTTTCTGTGAAGCCGGTTCTAAAATAGGACAAAATACGAACAATTTACATTATTTACCATTTTGAAATATGAAATTTACTTACAAATTAACTTAGGCAAACGACAAAAAATGCACGTTTGAAGCATCTGATTCTCTTCAAGAGAAACTTCATGATACCCAAGGAAATGTTGGCCAAGCACACCGACAAAATAATTATATTATCACTTGCTCAAAATATAATATGAAGAATTAAGAACAAAAAAAAAGCAGGAAAGAAACTACAAAGGGCAGAGAAAGGCTAGACAAAAAGCGATCCTCCACTGAGGGATATATATATTTCAAATTATCCCTCAGGAGACTTAGTACACAACTATTAGATGTTAGAAAGATGATTTAATATTGATTTCTTTTATTCCCGTGTTAATTCAGTTAAATATTTCAATTATTCCCCCCCCCCCCCTTGCTGTGAATAAATATTGTCTCATCAGAAACCAAATTTTAAGCGTTTTCTTTTTTTCCTCTTTGTAGTGTATAGAGTGATCGTAGTGGTTCTTCCTTTAAGTGTTTTTCCTTTCTTCTTTATCAGAACACAAAATTTAAATATCTGGCTCACTTAAGCTTTGTTGCTGAGCCTTGTGATTTAATAGAATTGGATTTTTGTTAAATTGTTTTAACACTAATAAATGAATGAACAAATGAAATTTGTCCCCAAACTATACACTGTTTCAGCATATCTGGTTTATACGGCCCTTAAACGGAGTATCTCTCTCAGGTGCCTAGGTATCAAAGCTCTCTGCTGGTACCTTCAAGCAAAGGCTCAAAGAATTATAAGATCTAGAATTGGAGTCAATGAAAGAAATAGCCATACATTTGAACATTTCCGTCCCTGAAACCACGAAATACGTTGTACAGAATAATACGTTTTTTTTTTCCCCTTTTTATATTCAGCCTCTGTTCAAAAACGCCATATATTGGAGATATTCATCATGATTCAATTCTTTGGAAAGTAATTATACGATATGGTACAAATATTTTCCCACAATCTGCTAGCTTAAAACTGCATTCGCTCCAACTTTTCCGCTTCACTTTATGAATCATGATTTCGGACGGTCAAAAGAAGGTTGAACAAATCATCAACAACTAAAAGCTTCAACTAGTAAGAGCAAGGCATAGGAGCAATACGCCCTAAGGCCGTTGCATCTATGAAAAGATAAACTTACTTATTTCCACGGCAGATTTTTTTGGCTCGTTCAAAAGTTGGCCAATAACGGTAACTTGATCATCATTATTATCTTCCCCTTTTATTGGATGGACAACCTCAGATTCATTTAATCTGACAACAGTGTCTGGAAAGGCACTTTTCTCTTTTTCTTCATCTTCACTTTCTGAAAGGGCAACTTCTTCATCTGGCTCAACCTGAGTATTTTTACTGTCGGTTTGTTCTTCCTTTTGAATCTTCCAGTCTTGGCGATGCCTATAAAGAAAATTTTCCTTGCTCAATCACAGCCATATCGCAAAGAGCAATACTAGCAATTACAATACAAAAATTATAAAAAAAAAAAAACAAGGAAAAGCAACGCCGTCTCAATTCGAAGACAATGTTGAAAAACAATTTAGACTGTATTGTCAAAACCTCATAACAGAAGTCAGTATTGTATGAACCTTTTTTGTAATTCATAAACAAAAACTCTAAAAAAAAATACACTGAACATTTTAAAAATTCGTCTTGTTTTTTTTCTGCACCTCGTGGTACCATATCAGTTATAACCAACTTAATAGTAAAGAGCGACCTGTCGCCTATAGATGGTATTTTACAGCTTAATTGTAACCTATATAAAAAATATTCTTAGAAAGTTAAAAAGGGCTCATTGGTTAGTAAATGAAATCTTAATAGATCTTTTTAGTACCAAATCTGATTAAAGACCAGCTATCATCTTTCAAATGTCCTTTATACCCCTGGACACTCCCATAGCCACAAATACCCTCGTATCAAAACATTTTTTTAAATCAGGGAGGTCGGAATGCCAAAAAAATATGTATCTGATAGAAACCCAGGGGCAAGGACCCCAAATAATGTTAACATACCAATTAAACAAAGACTTTGTGGGTAAATTTTCGAAAAAAGGTGGGTAAAACATCCTCAGGAACTTTAACACTATAAGTTCGCAGCCACAGCACACTTCTGACGCCAGGCTGGCAATTAGATGAAATCCTCATGCATCACAAGCAGCCAAATAGCGCTGACCTAGTAGAAATCTGCGTGCCTCCCATGTGCTTAAATTCCCAAGGCCTCATCAAACAGAAAGGATGATTGCATAAATATTTTGGAGGGCTTGCTCGTTCTTATATTCCGAATGATAGTTTCCTTTTAAGACACCGAACAGAGGATAGTTAACCAATCTTTCAACCTTTTTGTGCCCTCAAGTACCCCCAAAATATGACTTTAAAAAAATGCAAAAAATGGAGTAAAAAATTTGACTTCGAAACATGATCCATTTGCCGTATGATCTAAGCAGTAAGACCCCAATTTACGCGAATATCCCGAAAAGAAACGCTTTATACATTTATCTTAGTAGAAAGTTAGATATGTAATACCTCGCTCAAATCATGGTGTGCATAGATTTTAGTCTACATAATTATAAGGCACTGGAGCCTGCATTTTTTCAGGGTCCCTTAGGGAAAACAGACTCAAATTATACAAATGGCTTAATTTACCTCAAAAACATAATAGATAAATTTTGGTAGGACGCTAAATCTTATGCCTGAGTGAAATCAGGTTTAGTGCAAAAAACTTGTTTTATAAGCCCAGGACCCTAAAAACTAAGCTGTCTCGACCTCTCGCCTCCCTAAGCTCAAAACTTTAGACATGTTACGCTTTTTAAAACTCGCGACTGATCAGGGTGCATTGCCTCAGATTATCAGATGACCATTCCTGCTGAAAAAAAGTTAATTATAGATGCCTCACACAGTGCTTGAGTTTCTATCGACTCCAAGCATTTTTAGTGTAATTTTTGGGTTGTACAATTGGAACACCTGAGGCCGGGTCGGGGGGGGACCAAACACCCCCTCCCGTACCATCTTGCACCTTTAACGGGCCGTGATAGTTAAGGGGTTATTTAGTTATAGAAACAGCAAAGTATTACTAGAGGGCACAAAGCAGGGCCAAAAACCCCCAAATTTTAATATTATAAATATGTTGTATTTTTTCGAATCATTAAGAATCAAGAATAATTTATGGAATGAACTTAAAGGATCCGATGACTGTTCAAAGTCAAAATACAGCACGTAGGTATTTCAAACGAAGTGTTTTATCTCTGAATCGCCGAATGGAAGAATTCTTTGGCTGTATACTTTTAGTGACTAATTCAGGGCTTCGGCAACCACTCTCCCACTCTATTTCATAAGCATAGACATGTTGCAGGTATTTTTAATCATAAACACTAGTGGATAATTTAAGTAGTATAACTGGAGGGACCAAGCTCCCTCACCCTTTACTTAGATTCTCAAGAAAATCAAAACAGAGAATTGGTTGGTCTGTATAATTTTTGGGTGTATACTTAGAGTGACTAAAGCGGAGACACAGGGTCGAAGAACCTCTTCCGACTTCGTAAGCACAATCATGTTGCACTCTTTCCAATTTTTACTATTCACTGATCCTTTAGAGGAGATCCTTAAATGATCTGATGAGTCAATAAAAAAAAGCCAGTCACAAATCAAGCTTGATGTTTGAACACATATTTTAAAACATACTTGCCTGCAAAAACCTGGACGAGGGCCCCAAGTTATACAAATAGCCTTAGGCTCCAAACTTTATAAGTCTAGTATAAATTTTGATTATAAGTCGACTATTGATTAATCAGGCATCATTTTAAAATATAAATTGAGACTCCAAAGCCCGAATCTGGAGGAAAAGGCACGTCCCTCCCCTATTTCCATAATTGGTAGTGATAGTGGTACATCAATTGGACGAGAATTATCGTCTTAGCTCCATATTAACATGCAGCCCCTGAAGAGGGTCCCAAATTATAAAAATAGCTACTTTTTTAAACAAATCATTCATAGATAAATTTATTTTGAACAATAGGTATGTTAAACCTTGTCCAAATCAGACTCAAGGAAAGGTTATGGTATTTATAATTGCAGAGACATCTGATCTGAGCCTCCCTCCTCTCCCATTCCCCCCGTTTTGTAAGAGTATGCATGTTGCCTATTATTTGATTCGTAACCGTCCAGAAATCATCTTTAGGACGGTTGTAAATAAATTGAAGGGCCATGCTAAACAAAACACGTTGAGAGTACATTTCTCACATGGCACTTGGTTACGTCAGTGAATTTAAGAATCTTACTTGTGATCCTTCAGAGAATAATAATAGGCGACAAAATAAGTGTCCTAAACCAAAAAGGTGATAATTGTTGCATTTTTAGCACAAAATGATTGATTTCCTCTAAAGCTGCTATTGAAAAACTTCTTAGGTGTTGACTACTAATACAAGGTTAATATAAATGTCCCAACTCAAACAAGTCCCAAATAGCACTTAAAATTTTTTAATATTGTTGTTTATTTTAACCAAAGGATCTCTGAAGTTTTTTATCACAAATATTGATTGACATAAGGTTATGGAAGTTTAAAGAAAAACCTTCATTGTATATTTAAAAAATATTGAACAATTTCCCTCTCCATCATTCTCCCCCTTCTCCTAAAAAATAAATAGATTATTCCTTGTGCTTCACTGAAAACAAAACTGTAAGCCAACTATCAAAACCTGCCCAAACCCGTCCAATTTCAGGATAAAAAAAGTCGATTCAAATTATTAGTTAATCCAGTTTGTTAGTACAGACATGACTCCCATCTATGTTTTAGTTTTCCAGGTAAAGCGGTTCGTTACAAATGTATATGTTCGTCCAATAATCTCGAATAATTAAAAAAAAACACTTGCAAAAACATCGATTAGTTATAAATGAAGTAATTTATTGAGTAATACAATGCATAATAAAATTAAACTTATATTTAAGCTGCTTGGCTAACGTGAAGCGTTGCCGTGAAGTTTAATGAGCTTCGCCAAAAAGTATAGCTGGAACAACGAACAGAAATTATTCCGTATATGAAAGAGGCTGTCCCCTCCTCAACGTCTCGCTCTTTACGCTAAAGTTTTTTATTGTTTAAAAAATAGAGTTGTGAGAAGGAGTCAAACTTTAGCGTAAAGAGCGAGACGTTGAGGAGGGGACAGCCCCTTTCGTATACGGAATAATTTCTGTTCGTTTTAAGTTTTAACGTCGATCCTTACTTTCAGTTAAAAAAAACTTTTTTTTTATTTAATTTTTGAACGTTTTTGAAATAATGCAGGTTTTGATTTTGGCTCACCGTACATGAATAATGAAAACAAAATTTGCATATTAATTTTACTTTTATTTGGTTAAATGGCTTTCTCGAAAGTTGTTTAATTTTATTTTCGAACGTTTTTATTAGTAATAAATATATGTAACTTACGAATTAACTTTCGTAACGAACTTCTATATCCATATATTTTTAACACGTATATTACGGGGCTCGACCCCTAGTCAATACCTTGCTCTTTAAGCTGAAGTTCAAATTTTGTTCCAATTCTTTAAAAATGACCCCTTAATAACAAACAACATTAATTAGAATAATAGCTCTTATGATAGTATTAAAAAATCTTTGGCAGAGCGAGGTGTTGACTAGGGGGTGAACCCAATCATATACGTAATATTTTCTGTTCGTTTTAAGTTTTGATGTTGCTCCTTACTTTCAGTTGAAAAACTTGTTTGTTTTTTTATTTAATTCTGATTTTTTTTTTTAGTAATGCTGGGAAATCCGGCACCCCCTTCATAGCAATGTCCCTTCCCCCATGAAAAATTCCTTAATGGAAAGATCCTCCCATATAAAGACACCGCGCCATAAGAAGGACTTTCTCAGAAAGTATTTTTGGAAGAAAAAAAATTGATATTAGGCTTATTTTTAAACCTAAATTAAGCCTCAGAATAAAATGCATTTCAAGTGGCTCTTGAAATAAAAATAATCTGAACAAGATTTAACAGCAGCCCTACGAAGCATAGAAGTAGCGGGTCAAACGCAGCCTGTCAGCACTAACTTTGAACACCAAAAGACAATTCTTCAAAGAGGCATCGCATTGCCATAAAAGCAAAAATTACAATTCTTTTCTTTTCCACTTTACAGTTTCACCAAAAAATTAAAAGGAAATGCAAACGTATTAAAATTTCAGGGACAAACAAATATACATAAAAATAGGCAGATAGGTCAAATACTGTATATAAAATAAAAAGAAGTCAAACAGTAGCACTTGCTGATAGTAGGACTAACACGTCTTTATATGAATTAGCTGCTACTTGCAATGAAAATTAGACGATTATGAAGTTACAGCTGATTTGGAAACTAATTCATTCAGTAAAAACAAAGTAGCAGCCCAAGGCCACATTACTTAACGCAAAGGGTTCCACATACTTTCAGTTGTGCAGTCCTTTTGTGCAGATTTATGTAGGGTTTCTATTCCAGGTTTTATTTCCACGATATTTAATTGTTAAACAAAAGCTCTAAAATTTAGACAAAGAATTTAGCATCTGCTACCTTTCTATACAAGAGTCTTCCAATCGGAACATGATACCAAATCCGATGACTAGAGGTGAAGGTGGGACGAAATTCTTTTTGCCTCGGATCATAAAACTGCCTGTTGTAAGGTATTCACCAGCCGGAGCCGTTTTGCTGACTTGATGCCAATACACCCACCAAGAACTGGCTATGAATTTAGCCTCCCAAGCAATACTGAAAGGATAAGATTATTGAATATAAAAAAAACTAAACTAAACCAAAGCTTTGACGCTTAACAAACGAAAAGGTCACATCAAGGAGAGTTCCAACAATTCCCGTCAGTAGAAATGTTAACAGAGTTAGAGCAGCAATACTAATTGCGGGACATGGTTCCGTTGATCTTCTTAAAATAAAAGAAAAAAAAAACAGAAAAAAAGAAAGAAAATAATAAATTTTGCTACAAATTGATCACTAGCGGATGAGGACTGTTTTATCTTTGGAAAAGCTCAGTAAAATGTTTCCCAATGGAACACAAGCCCCCTCCATCTCCCAAACTTTACATAGAAACTAGTATATCCGATGCATAAATAATTAATTTTATGGCAAAGTGTATTGTTTTTCAGCCCAGTAGGTAGAATGTCATAAACAAAGGAAGATTAGCATCTTAGAGCTCACTTATCAAACTGTCAAACCAAATGTTAGGAAGAATTTTGTCTAAACCCCAAACGTAATTCATAACAGTATAATTGAGTATTGCAACAACTATGCTTTATACTACAGAAAATTTTACCTGGAACAATAAGTATAATAAGTTGTATAAATATAAATTATATGAACAGAGTACGTAGAAGATAAGTACACGGAAAGACAAAGCCTCTGGGCTAACGTGAACGTCGGACACTTGATATTGAAACAAAAATCCGAAACGAGAGAAGGCACCCACGACAATTTCCCGGCAACTTTTTCGTAGAAAGGTAAGCATGCGGCACCTTGTTTGAACTATATTCATACACTGATTTTCGAGATGTATGGTTGGAGGTACAAGGTGGACCTGTGGTTGCTCAAACGCTACCTCCTGCTTTTTCTCGAGTAGAAGGTTGACTTTCACTTTATTTATCATAAACAAAAGATATTGTCTCAAAAGATATTTGTTTTAAGATATTGTCTCAAGTTTTCATAAATGTTCAGTGACTAATAGAGAGAGAGTGAGGAAAAAACAAGAGAAGGCAAAGTTTTCACCATCAGGCACGTTGTACGGAACAGCGATCAGTTCCCAGCTATTTATCATTAGGCTGTTATTCTCGGCCTTAAGGCCTAATTTCTATGATTAAGCTAAGTCTTATTCAATTGCTCATTTATCATGAGTAATATGTTAGGCCATCTGATTCCGTTTTTTTCCCTTATTTTGTAAAGATAAGATAAAGATGGAAGACAAATAGATTTTATCCGCAAAAGTGACTTCCAGAGTATACAAACATGCCAAATGGCACTTTTTTTTAGTAAAAAAACAAACAAACAAATACACAAGTAATAGCTAATAGTTAAAGAACAAATGTCCTAGAAATAATTAATTGAAACCTTAATAATACGTCACGAGAAGAATGGTCAAAGATAAGTTAACAAGAGGAATTTCAAAACAATCAAACTGAATAACAGATAAAAATGAATAATTAAAAAACAAACACAAACAAAGGACAGGGATCACTAAATGGAAGAAAAGGGTAAATTCGAGGGACATTCTTAATAATTTCACTTAAGGTTCCCGTCTAGATTTTACTGAATATATTCTCCCTAGAGTAGATCAGGTTACATTTTAGCACTGGTTATGCTTTAGCTATTTAAAGCCGTATTCTGTCGGTGTTGTGAGGTTTAAAGAAAAGCCTCAATGTACGTGATTCGCCGTCACATTAAGATCAAAGCACAAAAATAGGGTATGCCAAATTTTTCTTATACTAGCACTAATAGAAAATAATTTCTTGGACCCTAGGTCCTTTCCATTTATAGTTAAAATGGAATCACTGTCTTTTTTTTTTTTTTAATTATGGTACGCATTTTTCAACATTTTCATTTAGTTTTAATTATAGCAATATTAGCCTTTTTTAGTAAACCAATGGCGGGGAGATGGACCTCCTTCAAAATAATGTCAGGGACTCCTTTATCGGTTATTATACTCGATTCCATCACTGATTTCTCCAGTGATGCGATAAAGCCAAGCATAACAAGCATGTTCTAAAATAAACACAATGATGCCCAGAAACATATAGGAAATAAAAATTGTAAGAACTAAAGCTTAATTTCAACTTGAATAGTTATGGATCACAGTTTGCTCCCTTAGTAATGCTACGGACACGTTTATCCCAATTGAGATTAGTCGAAAGAGTAAAAAAGAAAATTTTAACATTAGTCATTGTTTAAAAACCTAATTGTTAGTATTGTGGATACCACGAGAAAAGTATCTTAACTCTACCAGCCTTAAAAATAAGGGAATCCGACGATTAGAGCACAACATATGACATAAAAAAAATTTCTAAGACACATGCTGCAAATAATTATAAAATATCAATTCAAATTTCAATTAAAGTTTTACTTCTTTATAAATGAGAATTTGAGTCAAACTCAATTGGAGTTTCCGCTAATTTTAAAGTTTACACCTGTCTTCATTCTTAATTTTTAAACGACATGCATGCCCATCCTCAGAATCGGATTAAAATTTTCCATTTCGAAAGTTAAAATGGAACTGTCTTCAAACGAGTTTTAGTTTCGCACATTCAATCCAGCAGATGCAAAGTATTGCACGATTTCAGTTTGAAGGAGACTTGACGTTTATTGAGAAATCAAATAATTTCATGCGACATACAGTAAAATAGTACAGTAGGTCCTTCGAAAAAGCTTAATTTAATTTCCAAATTTTGTAAACAGCGCATAAAACGCCTATATGTGCAAGCTGTTAAAATTATCTATTAATTACTTGGTATGATTTCAAAATAATTACTAAACTGCAATTAAAAACTAAATAAACATCATCATGAGATAAGTTGAAAAATTCCGAATTTTGTGAAAAGTGAGGAACCTAGTGGATGTCTTTGCTTAGTTGGTAACAGTGCCAGAGTTTTGATTTTTTATAAATTTGAGGCAATTTTGACACTTTCAAAGTTTTAACCCGAAAGGTAATTATTTTCTCATGAATTCTTCCAAATAACGTAAGCATACTTTGATTGAGAGAACCTGCAAAAAAAAAAAAAAACTAGAGAAATATCGTTGAACAATTGGAGACAATGAGAAAAACAATAGTTTTTGTACTCTTTAGAATGGAAGGTCGAAAAAATTATGGGTCTTCAGTTTTTAAAAGTACTGCAAACTGTGCAATAAATATTCGTGAAGGCTCACGCGTACATCACAAAAAACAATCTACTGAAAACAACATTTAAGGGTCAATACAGTCCATTAAGAAATTTAAATAATCTCCATTTCTTTTTGAGCGCACCCCGAAGAGGAAACATCTTGCTAATCCCTTAAGGTGAATTCTGCTTAAGCTACTACTTAGAAACTCGCAGTGATAGTAGAGCTCCCTACAGGCCAACAAAATAGCGCTGCAAAGCAGAAAATAGAGGAAAATAAAGTAATAGTTAAGCGCTTCGTTTAGAGTAGAAGAGTAGAATATTTTTATTTATAACACGTACATAAATAAATGTCACAAAACAGCGCACATGCCTGGTGGCATACGAATTTATTTTGTGTTTTTTTCTTTTACTTTCAATCGGTTCAAGTTTCTGTGTCCAATTTATTTATGTCCCAAAGTTAAGTCTCTACAGCCATTTTCACTACTTACAGAAAGTACAATGTTGAAAATTAAATATAATTTTCACTTCTTAAAAAAGTAAGCATAAGAGTTCCAGAGCCACGATTTTCCCCAAAATAGTGATCAAGGACAAGAAAATCTACTATTATCTCAAATATATCATGTTTTATCCAACAATCTTAAATAGTTTGATATATTTTTATTTCAAAAATATTAAAAACAAATTTAGAGAAATTGAACCCAATTTTTTTTTGTAATCTTTAGAAAAAAAATCTAGCTCAAAATCCCTTTAATCTAGTGATTAGAGCTAGGCAGGAGCAAGGGAACTTGACCATTTGATTATATCCTCAAAAGTGAGCGTAAAGTTAAGTGCTGACAGGGGACGGCTAATCTGACCCCCTTATTTGGTTGGTTTCACTCTATAAAATTACCTTTCTATCATGGGGCCTCCACCGCTTTTACATACATACATACATACATACATATATATATATATATATATATATATATATATATATATATATATATATATATATATATATATATATATATATATATATATATATATATATATATATATATATATATATATATATATATATATATATATATATATATATATATATATATATATATATATATATATATATATATATATATATATATATATATATATATATATATATATATATATACGAAATCATTAGAAAAAAATCACTTAAATAATAACCGGTATTCATGGTTTTCCATAAACGCAGATTAGATTTGTATAAAATTACGACGATATGCCTAAAGATTACTTTAAAACCAACCTATAACAAACAGACATCAAAGCTGCTTCTTGAATAGTTCTAGGAGGTAATGGCTGACCACTGGGGTTTTTCACTACAATGCTGCTGGCCCCGTGAACATCAGCGTGGAAATAGATATCACCTTGCTTCAAATGTCTTTTCACCACTAGTTCATTTTGTTGTTGATCCCTTCCTCCAACAATAAGATACCTAAATTAAAAATAGGTTTGGTAGAAAAAGGCTAAACAATGTATGTGTTCCTTTCGAATGCACATAACAAACAAAGAAATTGGCCTCTAATAAAAATGAAATTAAGCATCATCATTATTTGATCGCATGGCATACAAGTAGGAGCAGATTTTTTACTCTCTTTCGTTAATAGCAAACAAAATCATGGAAATAAAATAAATGAAGTTTGCATTAGAAAGCGGTTTCTATAACCCTATTTAGTCCAGAAATATAGGTATCGACAAAATTTCAAAAGCACAGAGAAGGTATTATTTCTTTTCTCCGAACTGCATCTATGTTTAGTATGTTCATGTATAGTTTCTTTTTGCCTTTCTATTCACTCCTCTATTTTAATATTGTAAAGCTGGTACAAACGAATTACGATTATAATGGGTGCAAGCAAAATTTTAAAGTTACAATTAATTTAACGGTGGTGACCGTTTGCTCGAAACTAGCAAGCAGTATATTCTGGAAAATTTAGCTAGCTAATTCCCCAACAAATTATGACAATTACTAGAAATAATAAAAATCACCTCTCTTTTCTAGAAGTATTTCATTTTAGAAAATATATATAAAAGCAGTTTCTACTTTTTCTTTCCCTAATCAAAGACACAAACATCGCAGATGAAAAAAAAGAAGAATCTAGAAACTTGTGGAAGGTGCACGGCTGGTCATTTAATGAGGCAAACAGAAATCCCTTAATTCCAAATTAATTTAATAATTCTTAGTTCTAAGAGAGATTTTTTCATAGAGAAAGTTCTGTTTCAAACTCTATGTATTGCATAAAATCAACTTGAAAGAAAATAAAAGCAATAAAAAGTTTTATCACTGATAATGAACTTTGTTCATGAAATAAGCAGACCGCGGATTAAAAAACCAAGACTCGAAAGTGTTAAACAAACAAATAAGATTCTCTAATTTGCGCATAAATGTGATAAAGTGATAAAGTGATAAAGTGATAAAGATAAAAAGTGATAAAGACTTGGTTTTGGTTGTTTATGGTTTTCTTATTTACATAATCAAATAAAGTTTATCATTAGAAAAACAGTTCAAATTATTGGGGATATGGACACTGAGTACCATAGGCGAAGTACGTATAATGGTGACGTATCTCCCCAAATTTATGATTATTTCTATTTCCCCTGGCCTCACAATAAACAATTAAAGAATGTAGAAAATTAAACAGAGAAGAGTAGGGAGGGACTGTCATCCATCATTGGATACGGAGATATCGTGAGTTAGAGTTGCTTTCAAAATTTGTTAATTGCAATTTTCCCGTATATTATAAAGTAAGAACTGTTTCCTTCTCAATAGTCCCAATCCTAGGCTTATATAAAATTTGAAAAGTAGCCTTGACCTGCTTTAAAATAAGCATAATCAGGGTAAGATGCCCGGTAATTAGGCGACTAACCACCATTTCAGCAGTTAAACTGGTAGATTTGCTTGGCTGATGGTTGACCATACTTAAACAAAACATAGCCTTTAGTAAATTTTAAGTGGTTGGCCAATTTGCTATATATTTAGTGGTTAGCCACTTCTAAAGGAAAGATGCTAAAAAAATGAAAATAGATTACACCAGTTGCACCTATAGCCTAAAGTTTAAACCTATTAGTTGTAATCATTTCTCCTCAGAAGGAAACACTATGAAATTCTAAAAATAAATTTGAAAAAAAAAATACTTACATCCATAATTCCTAAAAACACTTTGCTTTCCTCCCCCCCCCAGATCTCCTAATGTGCAAATATGTAACCTAAATTATATATTCTTCATACATTTTCCATACATCACTCTTTTCTTAAAATAAATATAAAAGCAAAGAAGCGAAGCAATGAATCAAGGAAAAGAAAAATGCATAGAGAATATATAATTTGAGCTAAATCTTTGAACGTTAGAAGGGATGTGGGGGTAAAGTGAAGTGCTTTTAGGAATGATATAAGTAAACATTTAGAACTTCTTTTTAAGTTGTCTTCAGAATTTTATAGTGTGTTTTTCTGATGAGGAGTAGTGTTGAAATTGGTCATGGTAGAATTGGGCATTTTTACATATTTTACTGTAATTTTACAGACCCCTGTAAAATTGGTATTTTACCTATTTTACATAATTTAAGTATTTAACATATTTTACTGGTATTTTTCATATTTTAATGACATATTTAATAGCACCTTTTACAGTGAACCATAGATCAGGGGACGTCCAACCACCCAGTATACCTCAGAACCAAACATAGCAGTGATCCAAAACCACCCATTTTCCCCAGAACAATCATAAGTTTCCAAAAGCCCAGGTCCTAGGGGCAACATGATTGACCCTGCCCTGAGGCAAGGTGACCTAATTATAGACAGAGCAGTAGCACTGACTAAGTAAAGAGCAGAGTATCTTTCTTGTATATTTCTTTTCTTCTCCCCAGGCCACTTCGCACGAAAGCAGGGAGTAATCGTAGAAACTTCGGAGGGAGTCCGTTTTATTGGAAATTAAAGCTTCCAAAAAGCGTGAGGTTTTGAAGATTCAAAAATTAATATGAGGGCAGCTAGAACTCCTTCCATTCCTTTTCCAGCCCCTCCTTCCATAACCCCCAAAGACATCTGATCAAAATTTTGTATAGCCATTTTGTTCAAGATGGTCGAAAGGTCTATTTGGACTGCATTATGGACTAAAGGTTAAATAAATATTCCTCTGGGGATGGCATACTTCAGCATCTCAGTTGTACTTTTTAGGGGCCTGGAACAAATTCCACCTCTGCATGGGTAGGAACGTAAATTCTAGTCATCAGAGCATCCACTAAAAGGGGTTGTCATATCTCTACCAAACTTATTTATTTGCAACAGTTAATGTCTTCGTTAAGCATTTTCAGCTTAGCTCTGATCCTATCTGCGGGTGAGAATATGATAGAAGATCCTTAAATTCTAGCCATGAGGGTATCTACTGAATGAGGATATCAAATCCCAACCAAACCTGGTGAGAAGGTGAAAATTGAGCTTTTTATGATCTACACCTGATCCAAGTCCTTTGAGGAGTTGGGGTAAAAATATCCATTTACCTGTTAAATCCAATAGGCAAGCTGACAGAAATCATTCAAGAGAACCTAATCCACAGCAAGAGGTACAATTTCAGGTGTTGCTGATCAATCGGACCTCTTTAAGGGAAGATCATCCGTAAACATTAGGAGGCCGTATTACATTTCAATTTAATTTTGTTGGTATTAGAAACAGAAACTCTAGCTTTGTCTATCAGTACACAGCTTGGGTTTTCCCTTTTGTGTGCTAATCTGCAGTTGTGACTCACGTGTAGCAGTTGCTGCAACACTTGACAGGGACTTCGCATAAGAAGTCCAGTTTAATATTGGACAGTTGCGTTACAAGATCAGTTGTTCCGACTCTTTCTTCGGCCGTAGATCAAATTTAATGCAAACAATGGAGGATATACAGTAAAAATCCAAGCCCTGATTTTATTTATAATACAATTTATTCCACAACTTTAGAGATGGCAACATTTTCATGTGCAATAAGTACAAATATTAATTCTGAACGCATACATAAATTTTAAAATAGAGCAAGCGAGGCTTCTGATCTTCAGAAAAAAGAAGAAGGAAAATCCCACGTTAATTTTTTTTTTTCGAGCCATCTTCTAGTTTATTCCATCAATTGTTATTCACTCCTCTCAGTAGTTCAAAGCCTTTACACTTTAACGTTTAATACAATAAAATGTGACAGGGCAACTAGATTAAAAATAATGTTTTTCTTGCACAGCACACATAGAATCGATTTCTTTAACTGTAGCCCATTTTATAGGGCTACAAGATTACAATTACAACACAGATTAACAAATTGTTTTTTTAATTCTTTACCCAACATATATGAAAATCACTTTAGATTGAAACATAAAGCAAGAGCAAACAGTGTCTATGGTTAAGCAATCCAAATAAATAACAAGCGTAAGGATAAAAGATCCACGTAAATAACGTAAGTATCAAATGAGTAAACATTACAAATGGTAGGATTTGATTTACCTAGTGTCAAAGCAAAGACAGGTATTAAAGAAAAACAATAAAAACAAATTAAGCGATTTACCATGTACCTACTGGAGATTACTCTGAGAGGTTTAAGATAATTGTATAGATAATTTAAATCGTTTGGACACGGTTATGAATTTATGGCCATTATAAACTTCAGTAGTTAAGAAACAGAAGTCATACAGAGAAGAGCTAGGAAACAATTTGACT
Organism: Artemia sp. Qi Xiang Cuo; assembly: GCF_049724085.1. NCBI lineage: Eukaryota > Metazoa > Arthropoda > Branchiopoda > Anostraca > Artemiidae > Artemia > Artemia sp. Qi Xiang Cuo. Next base: position 33,570,370 of record NC_142799.1, read on the forward strand.
TGTTTTTCCAAAATTAAACACTAGGTAAGTTTTGTTTTATAGGAGGCATGATAAATATTATAGGTGCACACTGCCGTAATTTTGGGAGAGTAGGAAGGGTAGGTTAAAAAATTTTAGGGCGAGGATAGGATCCCATCCAAAAGTATATTTTTGGATTTAATTTCAGATTGTGCCTAGTTTAGCATACTGTAAAAAAAACCTACAGTGGGTGGGAGGTACATACACATATATTAAGAGGGGACTCCAATTGATCCTTAGTAAATTTAAATTTATTATAGGTTTAATGTAGATAGAAGGTATAAACTTTATACAGGTGTGGTTTCTTGAAACCATAAATACAAGTATAATAACATACGAAACTTTTGGCATCAAATCATATTAAAAGCTTATCTAATCATAATCAACCAAATACTTTGACTTTCAAAGAAGGCATGTGTTCCCAATATGTGTTTGTGTTTGTTTTTTTCGGCTTTCTGGTATAAGTTCCAGAGCCAAAACATGTCAAAGGGCTACTTGTGTCCTCTCCAAAGCTCAATGCGATCCTCTTCACATCTGCAAATGGCATCATGCGAAAATTCCAAGATAGTCATTTATCAGAACGATCGAGGCTCCAAAAAACGGCTCAGGCAGCAAATCACATGGGGCAAGGCGACATCGAGAGGGACATGGGCCCCAAATTATACTAATAACACTTACTTCACAGATACATGGTAGCACAGTTGGTACGCGAAGTACCGATAATTTTCTAGGTATGTTCCCGTGACCCCTCCAAAATTTCCAAAACTGGTGATTAAATTTCACCACAGTTGGTATTTCAGAGATTTTGAAGTTCTTGACTAAAAATCCAAGGCTAAGTTACAATATTATAGCCCCAAATCAACCTCTCTATTTCCAAATTTGAGACTAATGTTGCAAAACAGAAGTCCAACACCGGAGCCTATTAAGCATAGGTATATCTGACACATGAGGTCAGGTTTCAACCAAAGTTTGCAATTAAGAACTTCTCAGCTGAATGATCAAAAACATGAAGCTAATACTTTCGAATACAAGTCCAAAATCCAAAGGCAACCAAACACATATTTCAAAAATGATAGACACGTCACACCTTTTTAAAATCAGATTCATACAAGGACTTAGAAGAGTGGTTCCCAACCAATTTTGGGCCATGCCCCACCTAGGCATTTCTAAAAATCGTGATTCCCCTTCGTAATATTTAAATTTTGTTATTCAAAATTTTATGTGTTTTCAACTGAAGGAAGCTTATAACTTGGCATCTTTTTTCGGGCCGTCCTCTATTCATATTTTATTCTAATGAAAAATCTTGTCGAAATACAACACTGTTTATACAATGTAAGACGTCATTGTAATACTATCATGTATCCTTTTTGCTCTCTAAATGCATATAAATGTGACGTTATTCATATGAAAAATTGTTGTTTTTTTCAAAATTAAGGCTCTAAAGTATAGTCAACCGAAGGGTACACTTCCTGCCCATGGTCCACCAAAATACTGCAATGTCCCATCGGTGGGGCCTGCACCCCACGTTGGGAATCACAGGCTTAGAATCTGTGTTACTGGAGTACTTAAATTAGGGCCTTAAGACATGTGTACCTCTTTCCAATACCCTACTCCCAACTTCGTACAAATAAATGTGGTATACCTATTTCAGCTCACAATTAGACCAGGGATTATTAAGCAAATGGTCCTAAATGAAGAAATGATGACTATAAAAAGCCATTCAAATGGTAGGATGAATGCCTTAAATCGTAATTATACTGAGGATAATTCATAAATAGCTTTGGAACTCTCCAAAATTGTTGTATAAGGACTTTCGAGCTTTGTGATTACGAATCAAAGGCAATTATAGAATTGATATACTATATAAACTATGATATACAATGATATAGAATTTGATATACCATAATACGGCGTAGAATCTTAATATAGACATTGAAAAATCCCAAAATGTTAAGTAAATATTTCAAGAGGTGAACGACTTATTACAATTTGTTGAAATCCAGGTCAAAACAGGATTTTCAATCTATATCAATAGAGGGCTCAAACTACAGCCCTTAATTCTTTGGCCCTCGAACACTGCAATCAGTGTTGCCACCACGGTCAGTTCCTAAAGTGCTACAATTGCCCAAATAGGCGTGCTAAACAGCGATTTTCGGTGCTGCAGTAAAAAAAATTGCTGTAATAGTGTTAAAATAGCACTTTTGTGGTACAGATGACAACCCTGAGCACGTGCTATAGTGCTACACGCAATATAAAAGTGCTAAAATATCACTTTTGTGCTACAGGTGGCAACCCTGACTGCAATGCCATATTTTAGTTCCTATGCAAAAATTCGGCAAAAGAAACAATATTTTTGGTTTTGCAAAACTTTATATAAAAAATTCTTTTCAAACTAAGCCTAGGGTAAAAAATCCTAAGATTGGTAGAATAAAATCCTTGCAATGCGTCAAACTTAATGGTCAGAGATCAAAATGAACGAACAGAGGAATCCTAAAAGGAACAAAAACTGAAATGAATAATGAATTAAACTTATAACAGACAAAACTTATTGATTATTGGGCTACAGCGTCGTTTGCACTCTGATAAAAACAAAATATAATTTCAACAGTCTTTTTTTTTTCGAAAAAACAAAATATAAAAACACTACATCAAGTTTCCGGGAAATAAAACTTTTAGAGCAAATACATTTGTCACAATTAATTTAGTTTTGATATTTAAGCCCGACACTCTTTTTTTGCTACTATTTTTTCCTACTGATATACATAATTTCTAAAGTGTCCATTGGAATTTTTTGAAGCAGGCTGTTCCGTTTAGAGTGCAATTTACAATAGCCTTCATAGGGGTTTGAGGAGTGGGACAGCCCAGCACTTATTTAAGGTAATACTCCCGGATTTTAAGTTAAGTTGATTATTCATTTCAACCCTGTTCGTTTTGAGTTTGGCCTATTTGGTGACTTTACAACAAATATTGATTGCTTAATACTAAAATATTCATAATTTTTAACTATTCCTATACTTGACTATATAAGTACTAAAAGCCTTTCGAGTACGAAACTAACACCAAATATGGAAGACAATTGGAGCAGGGCCATAGACTCTGGAAGACTCTGGATCATACTCCAGAGCTAGATCCAAAAATAGCCTATGATGATAACGGGAGTCCAAATAAGGACTCACTATGAATATTTTCTACCAAAGTGTTAGAATAGCGTTATGACAGAAATTCTATTTTTAATCAAGTTTCCTTTAGATTGAAGTGTATAAGTAAAATGTACATCTGTAAATAATGTAACAGTTTAATTTTAATTACTGAACAATAAGCAGTTGATATTACGGAGAATCTCGACAATGTTGTTAACCGATTATACAATGTAAATTTATTTATAATTAAATAATCAATTAAGATATAAGTAAACATAGCATATATTAAATACCTAACGTAACCTAAGTACCTTTTTCCCTCTTAAACCCCTAAAAAAACGTAAGCTAGGTACCTTTTTCTTTGATCATATTAATTTGCTAGGCCTAGGCTAGCCTAGCTAACAATGAAAATGGTGCTTAATGCAAACTTTAATTCCAAATATGGTAAAATTCTATAAGGGGTTTCTAGTGTTCTTGAAAAATACCTGATGTTGGCCTAAAAGAAACTCTGGAAAGAATCTAGGGCCTAAAATAGCTTAATTCTAAGTTAGCATTTATGCTGGGAGTGTGTTATCAAGCTTTCATATCTATATATCCCTTGTTTCTAGAGCTTATAACATTTTGAAGGCTATATGATGGGTCTATAGCCTACCTAGCTATCTAAATTTGACATTGTATCCCCCCTTAATTCTGAGTTTTAACCTTCTCTGTTTTTCATTGGCCCTGGTTTTAGAAACATAATTTCTATAATATCTACAAAATTTTATACTGTTTTATGGCTTTTTGGTGTCATTCTGTTCACTAGGCTTTTCTGAAGGAAACATGGTACTTATGCAGTATATATATATATGTATATATATATATATATATATATATATATATATATATATATATATATATATATATATATATATATATATATATATATATATATATATATATATATATATATATATATATATATATATATATATATATATATATATATATATATATATATATATATATATATATATATATATATATATATATATATATATATATATATATATATATATATATATATATATATATATATATATATATATATATATATATATATATATATATATATATATATATATATATATATATATATATATATATATATATATATATATATATATATATATATATATATATATATATATATATATATATATAACACGACAGAAGTCAAGTTTGGTTAATGGTGATGAAATTAAATAGGATGAATATGTAATAGTTTATAAAACTCTAGTTATTGTTCTCGGTTATTGTTCAGTAATTAAAATTGAACTGTTACATTATTACAGATGTACATTTTACTTATACACTTCAATCTAAAGGAAACTTTATTAAAAATAGAATTTCTGTCATAACGCATTCTAACACTTTGGCAGAAAATATTCATAGTGAGTCCTTATTTGGTCTCCCGTTATCATCATAAGCTATTTTTAGATCTACCTCTGGGTTATAGGGATAATATTCTGTCCCTACTCCAATTTTCTTCCATGTTTGGTGTTAGTTTCGTATTCGAAAGGCATTTACTACTTACATAAGCAAAATAAGATGTCCTGAATATTTCCCTAATCACTTAATTAGTCCTTCAGATGAAGGATAGCGATTCCTATTCTTGACTACATAGACAAAAGCAAAATAAGAGGTCCTGGATATTTCCCGATCCAGTTAGTTTGGTCTTCAATTTGAATTTCCCAGGTTGTTGGTTTAATGAATTAGTCAGTTTGGCTCCAAAACACTCTAAGCGCCACAAGAAATATTTATATATTTAAGTTGTTTGCTCTCACAAACTAAGGTACCAAAAAAAAAGAATAAAAAAAAGAGAAAAAAAACAAAACTCAGAAACAAGTAAACATTTCCAAGACGAAATTCAAGTTTTTATACCAGTTTTTATGTTTTTTTTTTTTCATTTTAATCACTGAACAAATAACTGTTCTAAGCAAAAGAATAAAATTTGATGTCCGTTGGGCTTAAAGTTAGACGATATGGTCTAGTCCCAAAAATAGTTCCCAATATTTGTCTCACCAACTTTTGTTTTCAAGGCAAGAAATGAAATTTCAACAGCATCTGAAAGCCAACTGCACTCCTGAATGGCGCACACAATATATCAACTATGAACAGATGAAGAAAATGTTATCTAGAGTCAAAACTGAGGCTGAAATATCAGAAAGACCAATAAATAGCATGAAAACTGTATTTGATGAAGAGTTTATACCCTTCTGCGAGAAGGAGTTGAAAAAAGTCACTTCGTTTTTTAAAGAAAAGCTAGCAGAAGCTATTAGAAAGCAAAACAGTTTATTAACAGACCTTGAAATTGCAAAAGATGCAGTAAGTGGTCGAACTGGACGCTTTGGTTCATTAAAAAGGCCGAAAAGAAAAACAAAAGATTTGAAATTAGCTTACAGTGAATTCTACCTCAGTCTAATTCTATTGAAAAATTATCAAGCTTTAAACTTTACCGGATTTCGAAAAATCCTCAAAAAGCATGACAAAATTCTGCAAACAGATAATGGCAATAAATGGCAAATAGAGAATGTAGCAAAAGCAGACTTTCACACAGATAAGAAAGTGGACTTAATTATAAAAGAAATCGAAGAGCTTTATACTCGAGAATTTGAAAGTGGAGACAGACATCGTGCAATGAAGCGATTACGAGTCCCTCCACTAGGCGTGCAGAAAACGCAATGGTCAATATTTACAGTGGGGTTTTTCCTTGGTATCTTTATTTTACTTTTCCTTGAGATTTGCTTGTTTCCCTTTATCAATTTTCAGACACCAAACCCTATAAATCAAGAGGGATGTAATAGCAGCAACAGTAGTTATTATTTTGGTCAACGAAAAATTAATGATGAAAAATCATCATTCAATAATGAACACAACTGGAATATATTTTTAAGACTTTATAGAGGACCATTTTGGATTACTTTGAGCCTATGTCTCATTGGTGTAAACTTGGCAGCATGGAGAAAAAATGGAATAAATCACGTTTTAATATTTGAGTTGGACCCCAGAAGCAATTTTTTGGCCAAACACCTGTACATTCTATCAACGCTGCTTGGCATATGTTGGTGTTTAAGTATCCTTGGATTCTTTTATGGAACAGCTATAGGAATACCACCTTTTATATTTCCTCTGATGCTTGTTATCATAAAGTTACTTGTCTTAGTGGTTCCAGTTCCAACGCTAAAAAATCCTCAAAAATGGTTATGGACTGTCCTTGGACGAATAATTATGGCACCATTTTGTCAGGTAAAATTCGCAGACTTTTGGCTAGCAGACCAGTTAATGAGTTTAAACCGTGTTTTCGCAGATACAGACGATTTTATCACCATTTATGTATCAAATAAGTGGTATAGTTCAGGAGGATTTTGTGATATTGTTGTGAATACTGTATGGTGGATTAACTTAATGTTACTATGTTTGCCGCCTTGGTTTAGATTTGCGCAGTGCATCCGACGATATTGGGATTCTAATGAGAAGTTCCCTCATTTGGCAAACGCGGCTAAGTACGCGACAACATTTCCCACCGTTATATTTTCTAGTTTGCTAGGAGCTTTTCCCTACCATCCTCAGTCCCAGGTGTTTAACGCATTATGGATTGTTTTTTTGTGTCTTTCCAGCATATACGGACTTATTTGGGATTTGAAAATGGATTGGGGTCTCTTAAACCTCAAGGCCGAGAATATTTTTCTACGAGAAGACTTGTTATACAGCTCACCTTGGTACTATTATGGTGCAATCATTAGTGATATCTTGCTTCGATTTAATTGGGCCTTTTCAATATCTTTCAGTGAAACAGGACTTTTAAGCACTGAACTCGCTACAACCATTTTTGGCACATTTGAAATACTCCGAAGGTTTATTTGGAACTTCTTCAGGCTAGAAAATGAGCACTTGAACAACTGTGGAAAGTTCAGAGCGGTGCGTGATATTTCTGTCAAACCACTGGTGATAAACAAAGCTGGTGACATTGTTGAAATGGTCAACTTCGAGTTTAAAGACACAGAAAAGATAGCATAGTGTTGACAACATGCTGAATCAACATAATTGTAAAAAGTAGAAATCGTTTAATCAGTTGCCTTAACTTCGATCAAAATCCAAATAAACCATAATGGATCGCCGGTATTCGATAGTGCTTCCTACAGTTCCACAAAGCCAAACGAACTCACTACAGTGTCGACTTGACACTTAAAACAAAGCAGTCAGAATTCTTTTTCGAAAGATTTAGTAGAGTTTTCAGCTTTGAAAATACTTTTGTAGTCTAACTTCAAAAAAATAAAATAAAAAAGTGTTATTTTATAACTGTATTTGTAAATGTGCTATCATTTGTCTTGAGGGGGCATATTGGATTGATCTCTGCCTGGCAATGAGCGGTCTAGGGTTCGACCCCAGTTGCCGCACGGTCGACTTAAGGAAATTTATGGCTGAGAAGCATCGCCAATCCATCGCCGGATTGGGAGGGAGCTCAGTCATTTCAAAAAATTATATCAATAAACTTTCTTATAAGTAGCCTATCGATTAAGGGGGCTAAAAACAACTTGAGTTCATTTGAACATGATGGCAGGAAAAATTATTATTTAAATACACATTTACTATTCAGGTCAGCTTGGATCTTTTATTCTGCCAATGCATTAAATTTAGACTTACATTGGAATTCTTATTGTAATCGGACATTTTGGAATACCTATTAAACAGATAACTAAGTATTCCTTACGCCTTTGAGATTATAAATATACTTAATTAGAGCCCAAAAGAGCTATTATATATTAGTTTCATGAGCTTGGTACCCAGAGAAATTTTTTTTAGGAACTTAAAAAAAAAAAAAAAAAAAAAAAAAAAAAATCAAATGAAAGCAAGGAGCAACACTGTAGCCTAAAATTAACAGAAATTATTCCTTATATGAAGGGGACTGCCCCTTCCTTAAACCTCGCTATGTACGCCGAAGTCTTGAAGTTCTTTAAGAATACTCTCATTCAAATTCTTAATTTCAGAATGATGTTCCTTGCTTTCAGTTGATTTTTTTTTTTTTTTCAATTTATGCCCGATTTTCGAATCATTCAAGGAAATTCTTCTTATTGTGCAGAAAATTACTCCAAACCAAAAAATCTGTCCATGGACCCGTCTCCACCAAAAAATCGCTATCTCAAAATTTTTCGGATGACATGGGGGGAGGTTCGTGGGAAGGATGCTAATTGTTCCCAATCTTTTTACTCGCTTAACAAGAGCACCAGAACTTTTTATTTCCGTTCAAACGGGACCCCTCCCGATCTTCTAGGAACATTGGTTTGATACAATCGTCCCAGGGAAAAAAGGAGTAATATTCACGCATCAGCGATCTCTCTTCTGGCAAAAAATGCCAAATTTAATATTTTTGTACACAGGAACTTGAACCCCCTTACAGTAGAATTCTCTGATATTCTGAATCTCCTGTAGTTATTTTCATAAGATTGCTTAATTCTTTTGATGTGTTCCCTCCCTATTTTTCGAAAATCAAGTAAATTTTCTGAGGGTCGTAGCTTTAGATGAATACCATTAAACTTAATGAATTTATATATTTGGAATCAGGATAAAAAAAAAAACAATTCTTTTGATGTATCTATTATTATCAGAATTTCGTTTTTTAGAGTTTCGGTTACAATTGGGTGGAGTCGCTCCTTACTTACAGTTCGTGACTCCACGAACTGTTTGATGTTTCTTCAGAGGTTGCATTTACAAACAGGCCCTGAAAACGACCGATTTTACTTTACCAACCACTCCGCATGAAAGGGGTGACCAAAGAAACCTGTGAGTTGCTTTTCCTCATTCGATTGGAAATTCAAAGTTCTAGAACCTCTCTGTAAGGGACAAAGTGATTGGAAGGCAACCAGCCTCCGTCTCGTGTCCTGTTCTTCTACTCACCTCCCTCCCGTAACGACATGATGTCGTTACGGGACTAATTGTCATTACGAGACATGAATGTCGTTACGGAAATTGGCCAAAATTTCTGACTTAGGACATGGGATGCAGATAAATCGAAAGACACTATTTGCATTCAGGTCATCAAAATAGCCTATCTGTGATAACTCAGGTACGTTTTGGGGGATAGAATTGAAACTTTCAGGCTTTATTGGGGAAAGGAAAGAGGAGAGACAAGAGAAAATTTTCTATCAGGGGACAGGGAAGGGATTAAAAATATTCCTGTCCGTTCCAAAAACATATTTTTATTAAAAGAAACTAAGCGTATCCAGACCATTAAAATAGCATATTTGCAACATCTTGGGAATAGTTTGTGTTATAAGTTGAAAATATCAGACAAGGTGAGGGGAGAGAGGGAGGGATTAAGTGGGCGTTGAATTTTGACTTGAAGGAAGAGAGGCAGGGCTAAATCAAAATACATTAAGTGGTACCAAGTTATCAAAATAATGTATCTCCAATATCTCAAGAATAGCTTCGGGTATCAGGCTGAAATTTTTCAGGGAGTGTTAGTGGGAAGGGTGGATCTCAAATTTTATCTTGAGGGAGAGGGTTCAAGAGAGAGGCTAAACATGCTTTCTTAGACCCACATAAAGGTTTTTGCACACCAAACGGCCATGGGACCTGCACCTATTCACGGTTAAGCAGCAAGGTAAATCAAAAGACACTATGTGTTGCCCAGTGGCCAAAATAACCCATTTATAACGTCCTAAAATCTGCTAAGAAATTTTGCCACTATGAACCCCATTGGACCAGGATCTTACCAGTGAAATAGTTATGTAAACTATTAGAAACCATATGTAACCAAGTAATCCAAATAGCGTATCTGGATTATATCAAGAAAAACTCAGGGATCAATTTCAAATTTTCAAGATGTACTGGGAGCCAACGTTCAAAATACAAATTTTGACTTATGGGAGGGGCAGAGATAAATTCAAAGGAGCAATATATCCAGGTTATCAAAAGGGAATATCTGCAACAGCTTGGGAACGACTTGGGGAGATCGAACTGAAACTTCTGGAACGTTGGGGGAGGGAGATGCAGGGGGCCAATCCATCAAAACAACTTCGACACTTTCAGCTCCAGTGGAACTTATAATCTGCTCAAGGTGAAATAGTGAGATAAACCAAAACATGGTATATTCATCCAATCAGTCAAAATAGTTATATGTAATGTATCAGAAACGACTACGGGGATTGTGTTAAAACTTTCTATGTGTTTTAAGAGGGAACAGAGACTTCAAATATCATGTTTAGGAAAAAGGATAAAAGCGTCAAAATATTGCTTCACCAGAAAAAGGCCTGACCAGTTTCTGACTAATACAGGCTATAAGTGATATGTGATATCTGAAATTGATTCAACAAATACTGTTTTCTCAGATTTGCCTAAAGCTACAGGACATATAAACAGACACAAGAAATTTTTTCCGAAGGGGAATAAACAGTTTTCTTACTGTCTCAAAATAGGCCAAAACAGACCAAACAATGTTTTCCCTGACTTGCAAGAAATTTGATGGGTAAGTATACTAGATCAACCGATAAACAAGGACAATAAAATTTAAGGCCATGTAGACACCCCACTTAATACTTCAAGAACGAGAGATTTCAACTAAGACAAAAATAAAGGGAGCAAATCTGGCTGCATTTATTATTTACGTCTAGATCTTTTTGCTTTCTTTTTTTTAAGACAGCAAAGCATACCTCTTTTTAATATATCAAATACAAAAAAACAAGTTTTTCATCTGAAAGTAAGGTGCAACATTAAATCTTAAGACAAACAGAAATCATTCCATATATGTGGGGAGCTGCCCCCTCCTCAATATCTTGCTCTTCACGCTGAAGTTTTTCAGTACTTTAAAAAAGCTTGTTATTCAATCAAACGGCCTTTTCGTTTCAGCACTTGTCCTGAAATAATTGGAAAAAAAAACTAAAACCCTAGCATAAAGAGCGAGATATTGAGGAAGGGGCAGTTCCCTCATATACGGAATAATTTCTATTCGTTTTAATGTTGCTCTTTACTTTCAATTAAAAAAAATATTTTTTTTAAATTGAAAAAATACATTTATTTGCTTTTTCAATAAAATTGAAAAAAAGTTTTCCACATAAAAGTAAAGAGTCGTATTAAAAGCTTAATAAAAGACCGTATGATAAATAAAATTGAAACGAAGACAAATGGTGCCAAAATTACTATGAATAGACAAAAACTAAACGATCATATTTTATAACAAATAATCATATCAAGCATAAATATAACATAAACTTTTATTTAAAATAAAGAGAATTGCAAATTAAAATTCAAGTCAAATTCAAACAAAGAGAAACGGGAGTATGACTACTATTCCCTAAGACTCAAAAACGACAGAGCGTCATTTGCGCTTTGCCGGAAACAAAATGTATTTTAAACATTTTCTCTCCAGAAAAATTCAAAATATTGCTGACTTCTAGGAACTAATTTTATTATATATTAAATAATCAGTATTTTGTCATTAGGTCTTTCCAACACTATAACAGTGACTATTATTGTGATTTTGCTTTTTCTTTCTAATGTGTTGACAAAAAACATACTGTTCAAAGTACATATCCTTTTTAATAAAATGTAAATGATAAGCAAGCCCTCTAGAGGGTTTGAGAGAGAGAGAGAAGGGTGTGGGGAGGGGGGTTAGCACCGTTCTTATTTGTAAACTTTGATTAGCTCTTTTTGATGTTGCGACAAATAAAGGACATGCTGCTAGATACTAATATAGCCTTTAGAAGGTTTAGGAGGAGATGGCCTTACTACTGTTTGTAGCAATATCTGTTTGTTTTAAGTTTGACTTGATTATTCATTTTGATTTCTGGTCGTTTTAAGATTCACACAAAAAAAACAGCATTTGTTATCTTTATATTTGATGCAATTATTCATTTTAATTGCTGTTTGTGTTGGGTGTGATTTTTTCATTGTCAGTAATTACTATTTTTTTAGATTTGAATTATTATCTTACGTTATTTCAGATCGCCATGGGGTTTAACTGAGCTCTTTACTTTTCTTTCAGAGCCTTTTTTTAAACAGTTTTTCTTTTTTAGGCTAATACAATTTTGCGCTGGATGCTTCAAGGTCAGCTATTTTGAGAATGTTTTTACTATACAACAGAATATAACTCCGGTTACTAATTATTAGTGTTTTAGGCGACGAGAAGAAATAAAGTGGCTTTTACAAAAGTCCAGTGGCTTTGGTTAAGCAGAACTTCAGCCTATTGTCATCATTATTTCAGTGTAAAATACACACGAATCTAAAAAGTACCAGAGAAAAGGCGAAAAAATATGTAACCATAAATTTTTTTTTTCTCGAGACTAGACGCAATACCAGTACGTCTACATTTGAGGGACAACTATTCCTGGCGAACAATTTAAATGTATAGTTTTTGCAAATGATTTCAGCGCCTCTGTATTCATGCGTCGATTGTACCTTTTTCAACCTGTCATTGATCTTGAATAGCACTTAAGGCAATTTTGAAGCTAAAAATTCCTTTTCTGTTAAAGAGCATACTAAGCTCGATTACTCAAAATTCCTAGAATCTAAAGGCCTGAAAAAAGAACAAAAATCTAAATACATCTTTTACGCTATGTATGGCAAAATATGTACGATAAAGCAAAAATAAACAAAAATAAAATAAAACTTACCCATCAGATGTAATGCACCAGAAAAACTTTTCAAACCAGAAAACATGCCTAGCCTTTTGAATACTGGAAGTAGTAGCAACTTCCCGAAGCATTTGCTTTGTCTTTTTCTCAGCGCTCTTAAAAGCCTTTGCTGAAGCTTCAACTGTCTTTTTCTCTTTCTTAGTAGCAGTTCGTTTCATATCATAGTACCTTTAATGTAAACAGAATTAAAGAAAATTATGATTAATAAAATAATATTTTTCAAATACACTTAAAGCAGCTTTTACAAGGTACCAGGGTAATTTAGCAGTTCAGAAGCCAGATCAATTAGGTTCACAGGACACTCGAAAGCAAAATCAAACATCCGCGAAAATTTGAAAATACACATTGCTCGCTTTGATCGTCCCGGTGGAGTAAATCTCAAGGATTTGAAAATCACTTACTTGTCCACCTGAGTATGGACAATCAACCACATTTTATTCTAGATCTAAAATTGTTAGTTGACTTTGGACTTCAAAATATATAAATTTATGACATTAAATTCTAAAATTATCTAATATTTGATGACAAAATTGTGTTTCCTTTAGCAGATGTAGAGATGAAAAACAATAGTTGAGATAGTTCTATGTGAGCATATTTGATGGGACAAAAGTCTACTGGTCCGAAAGAGATCAATACATCAAAATCGGAAATAATGTGGATAGTTTCTCGGTCAGAAGACGAGAGAACCTACAAAAACTGACATCTATGCTATTGAGTAGCAACGACTGGCAACATGGCGGACATAATCGGACATGAAATATTCATTTATTAACAAATATGTAATTTCATTTTTTATTTCGGATAGTATTTGTTTTACAAGTGCATAATTAACATTGGAGGGGCTGACGGTAGAGAGGATATTAGCTGCTCTAGTTCTAGATTGCTTGGAAGAAATTTTCGTAAAAATCAAGCTTATCAGTACATTTCAGTCTTCTTCTTCTTCTATTTGACAGCAGGCGGGCTTTTCAGTAAAACTATTTAGCCCTTTTCCTTTTGCTTCACTCTGTGGGCTACAGAGCTACTGGCTTGATTGCCTCATATTTATTAGATATAATCAGATATCTTTCAGCAGATCTTTCGACTCTAGGAGTTCAAATATAAGATGATAGATGTCCATTTCTATGCTCTGTGTGCAGGTATAGTTGGCTAGGCTCTTGGCTGATAGTGGGATTTTGTGGTGTTTGAAGTATTTTAACAGTTTACAAAGCAAGGTATGTTGTGCAGACGTCAGCATATTACATTCAAATAGGCAATGGTCAATTGTTTCATTATTCATATTACAATGCCTGCAAAGAGGGGACAGGGGAATTGAACCACTTGAATTAGAAAGCTTATATGAGAATGCAAGGAAATTTAGTCCATTTGTTCCAGAACGAATTCTATGATAAATTTTAGAAAGATACTTATTGGGAAAGGAGGAAAGGATAGGATTAATCTTATTAAAATTAATATCTGATAGCCTCCATCAGTAAATATCTCTAATTGGGATTGTCCCCCCACTTGGCTGGTCAATATTTATAGCATTTTTGGCTATTTCATCAACCTGATGATTACCACTTATGCCAGAGTGGCTAGGAATGTACTGAAAGTAAGTTTTTATTCCACTTGAAGCAAGATGATCAATAATACTGTGACAATGATAAGTGTCAATGTCCAACTTATATTGAGGAGCTGAGGCCAGCAACTCAAGGCTTGATAAAGAGTCGGAATAGATGATAATATTATTCGAATTTTCAATCAAAGGTTGGTTTTGCTTAAAGTGTTCTAATGCCATGATTATGGCATTTAACTCAGCAGACATTATAGATAAATTATTAAATAATCTCTCGCCCATTGCAATTTTCAGGTGAGGAAGGAAAACACCACTTGCAACCCTCTCATTCATTTTTGACCCATCAACAAATATTTGGAAGTGATTTTTATAAGTAATTGTATTAAGTTCTGCAAATTTTTTCTGGACAAAAGCAATGGGGGTTAAATCTTTATTCCATTTTGAAAGTTCAGTATTTATTATGGGAAGTGACCAATTCCATGGAGGGGATTGGGGGAAAATAGGTGCAATAGACTTTGCTGGTACAGGGAGCTTCTTTTGAAAATTGGCATACTCATTTGCAATACTTCTATACATGGCTAGATTTCTTAACCAATTATGTAATGTGTGTGAGCTATTTGATTCAATTTTTGTAAGATGTTTTATCAAGAGTAAACTACGTCTCTCCCTTATTGTTGTTAATCCACTCTCCATAAGCAGAAACTTGGTGCTTGTGGGTTTCCTAAGACCAAATATAAGACGTATTATATCATTTTGTGTTGTTTCAATTTTTTGCATCTGGGTCTTTGCACATGCACCATAGACAATGAGTCCATAGTCAATATGGGGTCTTATATATGATTTATAAAACTGGAGTAAGGTTTTCTCCTGACAACCCCAGGGTGTGGAAAGAAGTCTTTTTAGTATATTTGCTTTTCTATAACATTTTTTTATTGTGTTTGAAATGTGGAGGTGGAAATTAAGTTTTTGGTCAAGCATTAGACCTAGGTAATTAATATTATTATCTTCTGGAATAGTTGTTTTATTTAGAGTTAGTTTTGCATTAACATGGTTTCGCTTCCGGTGAAATTGGATTATTTTTGACTTGGTGGGTGCAATGGGTAAATCTGAATGTTGAGAGAATTTTTCAAACTGGAAAAGTGACTTTTGCAGATTTGACTGTGCTATCTGAAAGGTCTTGCCAGATGACCATAGCACCAGATCATCAGCATATTGTAGATTCGTTTGAGGTAGGTTCATGTCCCAGAGATGTAAGGCAAATAGGAGGCAACTGAGGACTGCTCCCCGAGGTAGGCCTTTGGTTATTGTCTTTTGGGGTGAAGAGGCTGAACCAACACAAACAATGAAACTTCGCACTTCTATGAAGGATTTAATAAAGGATACTAGCTTAGGAGGTACTCCAAGGTTTGCAAGTTTATTCAAAAGGATTTGGTGATTCACATTGTCATAAGCTCCTTCAAAATCTAAAAAAGCTGCCACTAGGATATTATTTTTTGAGAAAGATTCATTTATTGCATTTGTTAGCAAAATGAAAGCATCTGTTGAGGAGTGGTATTTCCTGAATCCAGTTTGAGTGTGTGGGATCATGTTATTTTTCTCAACAAACCAGAGGAGTCTGTGATAAATCATTTTCTCCATTATTTTCCCCATCACAGGTGTAATCATTATGGGCCTATAATACTAAGGGGTATCTTTTGGTTTATTTTTCTTTAGTATTGTTAGGAGGGACGAACATTTCCATATATTGGGGAACCTAGAAGATGCCCAAGCGTGATTATAACAATTTAGCAGTTCTTGTTTGTATGAAGGTGTGAGATTCTTTATCCATGTAGGGTGTATATTGTCATAGCTGCTGCTAGTTTTGGACCTAATTTGATGTATTGCATTATTCAATTCCTGAATTGAAAATGGATTAGTTATGTACTCAGATCCTGGGTGTGGTTGGTAACAAGGGTTCATAGGAATTGTGGACAGCTTGCTTTGATTATTTGATGTTAGCTTATTAACAAAAAGAGTTGCAAATAGGTTAGCCTTTTCATTATCATTGTCATAATGGGTATTATTATGTACAAGTTCATACAGGAGGGGGATGGGAGAAGTCTTTTTCCCCCATATGTAGCTTATGACTTTATGTATAGTTGGCTCATTTGTTTCTTTGGAGAGATTATTTGCAACATTTTTATAGTATTTATGTTTAGCATCTATTATAGTCCTTTTTAGATTAAATTCTGCTGGTAATTTTTTTTAATATGTAGTAGGTGTTGGTTTTTTTTATGAATTCTGTCCTAGCTGCCTTTTTTATCTTCCATTTATTTAGGCACTCATTTGTCCACCATGCTTTAGGAATTTGTTTAGGGGATGTTTTCTTAGGTGTTGTCCTGGGGATAGCATGATTAGCTGTATTTATTAGTAAAGATGTCAAGGCTTCAGCATGTGTGTCAACTGTTGTGTTAGAAATGCATGAACATTGGGTGAAACTTGTAATTTCATCATTTAGCTTCTTTTGGAAAATAGACCAATTTGCTTTAGTGTTGATATAATTGGATGTATGAGATAAAGTTTCAGCAGGTTCATTTAGGGAGCAAACTATAGCAAAGTGGTCTGTACATAGACTATCAATTTTATTTATGTAAATTTTGTTCAAAAAATTTAAAGACACAATTTGTAGGTCAATTGTGGAGAAATTGCCACTTTTGGGGTTGAAATAAGTATTCAGGTTTGGAGGGGTAGCAACAACTAATTCATTATTATTTGAAGTCATATGCTCAATAAATTTACCAGCTTTATTTACTGGTTTATTCCCCCACAAAAGGCTGTGGGCATTGAAATAACCACAAATAATGATATTTTTTAACGTATTAGAATTATTAATATAATTAAAGAAATCCTTGGCATCTGTAGTTTGGCCATTAGGGTTATAAAAGCTTATTATGTAGGTTTTTAAATTATTCAGCCAAACACTTATACCAATTACATCAACATCATTTTCAAAATCTGGAAAATTGATGCCGAAAAATTTTATATTATTATTAACGAATAAAGCTACACCACCTCCTTTTCTCTCTGAAGATCTATCCTTTCTCAGGATAGTATATCCCAGAGACTTAATTTGTTGATTTTGGGTTAAATGAGTTTCCTGGAGGCAAGCAATATTAATGGAATTATTATTCATAAATGATATTAGGTTATTTAGCTTATTTTCTGTGAGTGATCTTACATTCCATTGGAGTATTGATAAATGTTGTTTTGTTGATTTATTCTTCATATGACTTTGTATCAATGTTCAGCTTTGTTAAAAGTAAAGCAAGATCTTTTTCTGCTTGAATGAGCATATCATCTGGGATGTAGATTTTTGCCAATTCTGCAATAATTTTTGTTTTCTGTAGTTGATGTATGTTCATGGCTTGAACTGCATTACAGTTTAGAATTAATAAGTATATATTGGGGGATTGCATTTTTTGTAGAGCATCCTGTTTTTTGGTTAAGGGATTGATTCCTGGTAGTGTTTCCGGTTTGTTTCTTCTTGGGAGGTAGGGCCAGGCTGACCTCATCTCACAGGAAAAGGAGTCTTGTTTGCCTGGTGATATCCTCTGATAGGGATTTGAGCTAGGGGGCAGGTGTTTTATATGGGATGCTTGATGCATTGGGGGCATTTGACTTGGGGGTTTTGGTTGGTTTCATTACGGGCTTTATTTGGTATTGTTGGGTAGCATTTGCTTCCATTGCAGCAAAGGGGCATGGGATGGCTTTCTCTGTTGATATTTGGAGTGTTCGAGCTCTTTTCTTGTATGCAGGGCATAATGATTTATTTGTAGATTCATGTGGGCCTTTGCAATTGATGCATGTAGGCTGAGTGTTGTTGCAAGTTGTCAGCTCTTTAGGATGGAAGGATTTACAATTACTACACTCTTGGAGAATTTCATTGCATTTGTTTGTCATGTTTCCCAGTTTGAAACACTTCTGACACTGAATATGCTTAGGTTTGTATTCCTTGTGTGGTTTGATTTGCCCAAATAGGAATAATTTTTCTGGGATATCAATTTTATCCTTCAGTGTGAATAAGAAGGATCTACTAGTTTTTAGGCAATTAGAGTTAGGTTTTCCAAGTTGGGTAACATCCTCAACTGGGATTGTGTTTCCAGCCCTATCTGAAAGGCCATCTTTTAACTCCTCAGTAGATATCTCTGGGGGAACATTATAGACTACTATTTTTGTTGGTGATTGTTTTGGGTTCCAATTAGATGCAATAATTGGGGTATTCAGAAGGGATTTAAGGTTAATTATTGTATCTGCTGATTTCTTATCTTCTACAGCTATTAGCAGAGATCCATCACGGTTAATGTTAAGAGAAAACATTGATTTTAGCAATATAAAAATTACAACTCTTATTGCAGTGATCATTTTTATTTCAAAGGGGGTAGTGGGAGCAATTTTAAGGTAGATTCCTAAGTTTTTGGAGGAAGGATCTTGTACAGGGAGAGGGGAAATACTTTTAATTGGGGAGATTTTTTTTCCTTTTTTTAGAACTTCTAGAGAGGACCTCTTGAAACCCATTATCATCATTTATGGTTACATTAGCCCCTACACTTATCATTTTCCTATTCTCCAAATTGGAGCTATCATTAGAACTTTGAGATAGGGTGCTTGACCAGCCAGGATGGATACCTTTCACTATGACACTTTCACTGGAATTTTATTTGGGATCTTGGGGGACTTTTTTTTTTGGAGGACTTCTAATCATTGCCTATTGGAAAAAGCTTTAAACACAAAAATAAAACTAAAACAAGAAGGGAAAAATAGATGATATCAAACCGTCTGCATTATACTTACGGGGAGTATAAACACCACAGTATAGCCCTTAGGATGACTTGAGCAGAATTGGTTTAGTACAACTGCTGATTAGAAGAGATAATAATCACAAGAAAATATATTTCGATTTTCTTATAAGGTTGCTGATTTCAGTCTGATTTCGATTTCAGTCTATAAATAAAGTTTCATCAACAAATTTCACTTTTGGTATTTCAGCCAAAACTGATCTTGGACCAAATTTCACCTCAAGGTAACCTTGGATCAAAAAACTTCTCACACGATTTAAGTCAATCATGACATTCAAACGGTCCCGACTTCTCCTAGCGATAGAATAAGGACGTTAGTTAGGGTGATTGTTCCGTGCATGATTACATAATTATTGTGCTTTACAGTCCGATTTCTCACAACGATTTCTACTAAGCTTCAAACTTTTGTTTTCTTTTTTAAGATTTTGAATTATGTTAATCCCTTGTCAAAATATATGCAAATATTTTTTGCAATTACCAGTTTTTTTGCTCTTCAACAATTTAATATAAATTTCTCCACACATGAAAATCTTCAAATTTTACACATAAGTGTGGCAACTGTGACAACGTTATTGCCATGCTTATGTATATAAATATGACGTCATTCACATATTTTTTCCCCCTTAAAATTAAGGCTCTTAACGAATTTTCTCAAACTTCTTTTTTATTCTTTTGGTTGTAAGGTTTTTGAATTGTTGTAATCCCTTGTTAAAATATATATAAATATTTTTTCAATTCACAGTTTTTTGCTCTTTAAGCAATTTAATGTCTTTTCATATTGAAGTCTTTTCAAAAACATTTGATTATTGAAGCAAGTCCTATTTCTAACACTGATCTTCTACTGAGCCTCAAACTTTTTGTTTTCTTTTTTAAAGTTTTTGAACTATTGCAATCCCTTGTCAAAATATATACAAATATTTTTGCAATTCCAGTTTTTTACTTTTTACACAATTTAATGTCATTTCATTATGCAATCTTTTCAAAGATATTTGATTACTGAAGCAATGCCGATTTATTTTCTTTTTCACAGAGTAAGGCTCTTAACGAATTTTCTGAAACTTCTGACCTATCTAGATCGTTTTTATGCCAGAATGTCCCAGGATACAAATTTTCCCGAAAAAAAATATGGAGCCGTTTCCGATAAAAAATACATAAATACACAATTATTGCTCGGTTATAAAGATAGTATATATAAACACAAGTATGCTTACTTTCTTGCATTTGCTGGGGCTGAAATTCCAATATCAATGTCTACCTTCAAAGTTTGTTCATCATCATCACCTGCATCTGCATAAGGGTTACTAAGCAGCATTGTTATTTGGTTCGTTTCTAGTTTTAATCCTTTTATCAGTTTGGCAACTGTATCACCTAAAATAGTAGATATGCTATAAACCACATAAAGCTATTTCCTCATTTTAAGATATTAGCTTTAAAATATGATTTTCTAAAAATAAGAGTGCGTAAGCTTATGTTTATAACTCTGAGGTATTGCAACGAAAATTATTTTTTAATCCTTTTTTTTTTTTTTCAAACGTAATATCAAATTTATGGCGGCACGACCATTCGACTACATTTTGAGCTTGCTGTTATTTCACCCCCGTGAACCCTCTTCTTGAACACTTTGAACCGATTGCTCATCTTTAAGGATTTTCCTTCAAGTTTGAGACATTTATGGCAAGTCTTTATTTAATAAAAAAAGAAGACAAAAGTTTTGCAGCTCACAAAAAATGGCAAAAGATTAACTAGTTATCAGTGATTTGAAGAAAATACAATGAATGGGAGAGCCAAAAAAAGACCTCTTCAGAACCAATTTATCAATTTAGTAAATTATTTATAAGTGTGTATAGTTAAAATAAGGTTATTTTAATAATAATATACCTTTTAAAGACTTCTGAAGCCCAATCTACCTCAGCAACGTGTTACAGTGGTACTTACTAGAAACATTTCTAGCTATTAAACATGAGTTATGCATGCATTTTTTAATATTGAGAGTGCAAAAACGATAAAACAGATTCCACGAAAAATCCTAGAATCTCAAATGTTTGATAAGAAAAAAAAATGGACCTGAGGTCAAAAGTAAGAATGCCGATGCTATGCAAGAGTAACTATTAATGGTTTAGTAGAGGTATCTACTAAAAATGCTCAACTGGTATTGTAGCTACAGGGCAATTCCAAAACACCAATTTTATCCTTTTTTCCTTGAGAGTACCTTATTTTACCAGTTTTACTTACCGAGTTTTATTTTACGGTAATTTTACAACACTAGGTTTAGTAGAGGTATCAGAGTAAAGCGGCTATGAAGCTTTCTTTGGCGAACAGAGGTCTTGTGTTTAAGGTACCTTAACAGTTTTGTAAACTGAATTATAATGCTTTAATTCTGCTCAATGGTAGTTGACTTTTTTAAGCACCTTTATGCGACCCTTCCTCTTATTCTGGGGCTTTTTAAATATACAATCTTACTTTCCAATATCGTTCGTCTTGCTTTTATAATCAGTGCCATATTGTATGGGCTAAAGAAGAGGACCTTAATACATTTAAAAAATAGAATAACAAAGAATTGCCTTTGTGGCTTAAAGATTAATTTTTCTTAGTTAACATAGGAAAACTAATTTTTCATAAGTTTTTCGCTTTTTTTATTATTGTGTAAAACTATTAAAGTTATTTTTGCAGTACCAGAACAGCCTAAATTAGTCTGACCGGTTTAACAAATTTGCCGCTGGAAACGACATAGTGTGTATCTGCCCTAGTGGCAGAGCGCCAGATTAAGTATTCGTTACGAAAGACAGTCTTCAAGGACATGTTCATCAGAAAGACGGCTCTCCTACAGCTTGCAGAAATCTGGTTCAAACCAATACTGATGGCTTGCATAGCTTGAAGGTCAAAAGTGGGGCCCGCTCTTGGTTTTCTAACTTTTTGTTTCTACTAAAGAGCATGGTAAGCAAAGATAATAATCTATTTGTGCTATCAGGACAATTAGAACCAATCCGATTGGCTTGCCAAATTCGCGTTGCGTAATTGAAACTCATCCGACTGGAAATATTTGTAAGCAAGGTAAATGCAATTACCGAAATTCAACATCATACGGTAAAATAGATACAACAAAATGATTTATCCTTTCCAAAGATACTAATTTCTCTCTTCGTTCTTCTTCTCTTTTTTTTGTATCAATCTTAACTAATTTAAATTTTCTATACGCCTGAACCAAAGGTTCAATCTGATTTAGCTGAAAATTAAATCTTATTCTAGATATTTCACCAGAATAACAATAAAAATATACAACATAAGTACCGAACAGTCTCGAATTCAAAATTCGAGAAATCAAGAGTCGGTATTACATTAGAAACTTATTCCCGGCTGACCATATGTTTGCCGTGCAAACAAACTTTGTACCACCACGACTATTGTTGTTTTTGTAATCAGTAGACTGAAAAATTTTTAGACTTTATTTCTGGAGCTTCCAATCACCATGGGAAAACTGGTCATAAATTCATATTTTCTATTTGTAAAAAAAATGAACTAAAGTAAAAGGTTTAAATCCGCAACACTATACTCGCACCGGGGGAAATATAAGAAGGATTTCCATATCTGAGGGGTTCATCCGTCACCTGAAAATTCTGAGAAGAACGCCCTAAATTATATGAAAAACTGCATAAGAAAAATTCTGACCTTGCATAGATGCAAAAACAGTTATATTTTTAGAGGGAGGGGGATAAAATCTCAGCATGAATCAAACATAAATTTCCTAGGGACCGCCATTAATATTTTTAGAACAAGCATCTTTGGAACCTCCAACTAAAATGTTCTATCCCGGCATCGTACGAAATAAAAATTCATCTTCTTCCTTTAAAGGCTCATTGAAGTTATTTTGGGAAGTATTATATAGTGCTAAACCATAAGTAATGAAAAATTTTCCGACATATAGTTGTTTTGCTCAATGATTCCTTAGTGCGCGCAGAGCCGTACTGACCTCAGGTGGCTCGGTGCTGCACTGGGTAGTTAAAATAGTAGTAGTAGTCAATATTAGTGATAGTATTCCTTGGAAAGGCCTATCATAATATCTTTTTATAAAGGGTCGAAAGCTGCTCATTAATCGTAAAGTATGTACTATTTGTGTGTTTGCGGACATTATCGGAGTTGATAGATGAAAGGTAAAACCATGTTCAGAGTATCCCAAATTAAAATTTATAGTTTGTGCATTAGGTTTTTAATATTATATTTAAACATCTGAGACTCTTCATAGTTTCAAATGATGCACATTTTGGTTACTTTTATATTATATTAATGAATGTGGTCCCTTTTAAAATGGCACAGCCCAAGAAGAGAAAATTTCCGTCTGAAAGCTTAATAATATTGTTATTTTTTATTGAAAAAACTTGAAGACGTAAATGCAGAAGTGCGACATCAAATTAAATCGCATCTTACTGTAATAAACTCAATGATTAAAGTAGGCCTTTAAGTTGTATCTTAATTTTGTTTCACGAATGCTTTATTTACTCATTTTCGAAATTTTTCCTGGAGGAGGGAGGGCACTTTTTCTTACTATTTCCAGCTAAATCCGTACAAACACGTCCTAAATTTAAAATCAAAATGCATAACACATGTTTTTCACGATTTTGAATCAGATACACAATAAATTGTTTCTGACGATTGCTGCTAAATGTGAAACTGCAAAATGCCTTCTTCTTTGTGATTAAGCTTGTTTCAAACGTACCCTGTGTTATCATTTTCTATTTAACCTAGTTGCTTCAAGCTACAAATGCTCAAAACTTGGTTTTCGAAAGGATGTTTTTTTACTTTTGACGGTTAAGGTACGCAACCTAGAAATGTAACTCTGCGGGTCTATCAGCGACAGAAATAAAACCGAACGACACTTTACGATTAAAATGAAATGAATACAACACGAAAAAATAAAAAAGGATAAAACAAAATACCTTGAGCAGCTGACAATTTGACAATATCATTAATGTCTTTCCATGATTTTTGCAAAGCAAGTTCAGAACGTATAGCCAAAATTGCCCTTTCGACGATATCAACATTCATCTCAATAAGGCTGGCTTTGACTTTATCGTCTTCTGCTTGGGCTTGAAGACTACGAATTCGATTTTCATGATCTTTCTTGATATTATCCAATTTCTTTAGAGCACCTTTTTCCTAAAGCAAAAATATGCAATTCAAAAACAAAACAAAACACAACAAAACCTTCAAGATATAAAATGACATGACACTCAACTAAAAAAAAAAGACCGTGGATGATTAGTTTAATTAATGAATACTGATATTTATTCCTTAAAGTTTTAATAGTTTTTTTTTTAAGTGAAAACATTTAGAACGTATTTTGTTTTCAGTAAAGCGCAAATTATGTTCTGGTCTTGAGAATGCATGGGGGTATCAGCCCTACTCGTGCTAGTTTTTGCTCGTTTTGAGTTTGACACAGCTATTTATTGTAATTTCTGTTTGTTGTGAGTTTCATTTTTTTTATTGATGGTGATTTGCGGTAGTTTTACGCTTGGAAGATCATTTGACTTTATTTCTGCTCATTTTTGCTTATAGAGCTCTTTACTTTTCTTTGAAAAGCTTATTTTGTGGATAAAGATTTATTCAATCAATTTTGTTAGTATTTTACTGACATAGTCTTTTTCATGGAAAGAAAAAATATTTTATATCTTTTCGGTTGTTTTCTATAAGAATCCATAGTTTGGCTTGCTATTAGTATGTTGGAGAACTTTTTGAACAATTTTTAATCCTGGAACAAATAGTATTTTTAATTTAATTTTATGCCTCCTCAAGTTCACCTGAAAAACAAAACTTAATAGCATTGCCAAAAAATTCTATCTATGCTCTTTGACAACCTGGATACACTTAGGCTCTTTTTATTTGTTTAAATTGTAAGAACAAAAGTAGTAATAGTAGTAGCCCCGAAAGTTTCCACTTAATAACCCCAGTCGTTCTCGATATATTGCTGAGGTGCCTGATTGGCAACCATAAACACAAAGCCTTTTCATTCAGTTTTAATTCAAAATTTAATTTTAAAGCATAATGGGCCAACTGCATAATTGTGGGGGGTTGACATATCCAGTATCCCCAAAACATAGCTGCTGGACTGTTCTACTATTCTGGAATACAATGAAAGTCTCAAAAATTTTGACTGGATGTGTTTGGAAAATGAATGGGCTTGAGAGAAGGGCTACTTGCCCTCCAATCTCTTTTTACTCTTAAAAAGGGCACTAGAAATTTCAATTTCGAATCGAATTAGCTGCTTTAAAAGTTTCAATGATATTTCTAGCTATTATAGAGCGGTGCTGCCTATGCTTATATACCCTTTTGAAAACCTGCATGCATAAAGTTTTGTTATTTCATCAAAACTCCCCCTAAACGTTCCCTAAAAGTTTCAGCTTAATACCCTTAGCGTCATTAGTTACAGTAACTGTACTGGTAGTATGAAAATTATACAGATAAAGCCTTCTGGTTAGTTCAAAATCCCCCACAACTTACTCTTAAAAGTCTAAATTAATAATATAAGTTGTTCTTGAGATATTGCTTTGTCACCTTTTTGAAAGTCCCCATGCTCATTGTTTGTTAGTTCAATATCTGCCTAAATATTCCTAAGCTTCACCTTACTACCCTTAGCTAGGGTAGTAGCAATAGTTGTAGCAGCATTGGTAGCAGTATGCGCATAGCACCTTTGGTTTCTTCAACATCCTTTTCAACATACGCTGAAAAGTTTCAGCTAATACCGTCAATCGTTCCTGAAGCTTTTCTGATGCGTCCGCTTGACAACCTGTGTGGGCATAGCGTGTTTTGATTTAGTTCCATACAGTTTCAATGTGTCGCAAATTTTTTGCCTTAATGCCCATAGTTTTAATAGCAATAGTAGTAGTAGAATTAATTGTAGTAGCCTAAGCTTAAGTGGCAGTAGTAGTAAAAGAAGTAGTAATAATTGTAACAGTAGTATGAGTAGAAGCAATAGCATTGAGTAGTATGAGAAGAAGCAGTAGAATTGGGATGCAAATATTGTCTTTTGATTAGTTTAACGTCCCTCACAACAAGCCCTATTAGTTTCAACTTCACACACCAAACTGTTCCTAAGATATTGCTGCTGCACCCTTTTGACAACCTGCATACAGACGGCGTGTTGTGATTCAATTCACCTTGCCCCTCAAGATTCCTTAAATGTTTCATCTTCATACCCTTAGGCATAGTTGTAATAGTAGTGACAGTAGTAGTATTCATATTACTAGTAATAACATTGTAATAGCGGTAGTACTAGTAGCAGCAGTAGTATTAAAATATTGCCCTTTGGTCAGTAGAACATCCAACTCATTAAGTCCTGGAAGTTTCAACCTGATACAGTTAGCCATTGCTATGACATTGCTGATATGTCCTTTTGATAACCTGTATGTTCACATACTTCTTGAAATCTTTATCTCAATGCTCTTAGCCCTACAAGTAGTTGCAATAGAGGTAGTAGTAGTGGTAGTAAATGTAGCAGTATCAGTAGCATTAGCAGTAGTTTGCACATATTGACTTTTGGTCAGATGATCTTCCTCTTTAAGTATTCTCTGAAAGTTCCAACTTTATACCAAAATCAATTCTTGAGATACGCTTTATTGACAATGTGCATCCGCTATGACGCTATGTGAAAGACATAGCGTCTTTTGATTTAGCTCAAATTTCCCTCAATATTGTAAATGGAGTAATGTGGAAGTAGTAGTGGTGGTAGTTGTAGTAGTAATGGTAGCATGCGAATTTCGCCTTTTTGACTGTCTCCCTTATCATTTCCTGAATTTTCCAAATTAATATACTCAGTTATTCCTGAGTTACGCCCTTTTGACAAACAGTGTACAGATAGTATTGATTTAGTTAACACTCCCATCAAAATTCTCTAAAATGTTCACCTGAATGTCCTTTTTCTTTTTGGACACTGAAGTTTAAACATGCATACTTTTCTCACTAACATATATTATATGCAAACAATGGAAGAATTGCATAACTTACAGCCGTTGCCCTGAGGACCCTGAGGAGGCTGACATCCCCAAAGACATAATTATTGGACCTTTCAAGAATGCTGAACAAAATAGCCCTCTTAAAATTTCGATCAGATGTGATTTGGAGAATTATAGGCTTGGGGGGGTCTAATGGCCCTCCATTCACTTTTGACTCTTAAAAAAGGCACTAAAACTTCTCGACTTCAAATCAAATAAGCTCCATCCGATCCATAGTTCATACAACCACTCGTTCCATGAAAAACTTATATGCTCAGGGTTATAACTTACAACCTTTGCCCCTGGGCTCTGGGGGGTTGTTTCCATTCTAAAGACATTGTTATATGATTTTTGGACCATTGGTAACAAAATGGCTATCCCACAATTTCAATCGAATGCGTTTCGGGAAAATAGGATGTCAGGGAGAGGCGGCTAGTTGCTCTCCATCCCGTTTGAATCTTAAAAGGGATCTAGAACTATATATTTCCAACCAAATGAACCTCTTCTAAAGTTCACACGACCCACCGCTTCCATAAAAACCTTATATGCCCCTGGGGCATAACTTACAACCCTTACCCCATACTCTGAGGGATTGTGTCAACCCCAAAGCCCTTGTTATGTGAACTTTGGATTTATTTTGAACAAGTAGCTATCTCAAAATTTTTATTAGATGCATTTTGGGAAAATACGACTTTGGGGGGGGGGGGGCTGCCCTCCAATCACTTTGAGTCTTAAAAAGGACACCGGAACTTCTCATTTCCAATCCAATGAGCCCCCTCCGCAGGGGCGTAATTTGCTATGGTGCAAGGGGAAAGGGGCAGCAATTTTTTGTAATTTTTTCCTGAGGGGGGAGGCTAACACCCCTTTAGCCCCCCCCCCCCGTGGATCCACGCCTGCTCTTAACTACGCTGAACAAAATGGCTATCTAAAAAAATCGATTGGATATGTTTGGGGAAATGATGGGCGTGGGGGGGGGGGCTCCCTAATCTCTTTTGACTATTAAAATTCAATTTTCAATTAAAATCGTTCAATTTTCAATCGAATGAGCCCTTTTCGAAGTTTCTACGACAACAGATGGCCATCTCAAAATTTCTATCCGATGCAATTCGGGAACATAAGGCGTGTGAGGGGAGGAGGTTATCTGCCCTCCGATCCCTTTGACTCTTAAAAAAGGTACTAGAACTTCTGACTATCAATCCAATGAGCCCTATCCAAAGCTTATACAATCACCCTTTCTATAAAAACCTTACATACCCCCAGGTCTTAGCTCATAACCCTTGCCCTGATGGCTGTGTGTGTGTGGGAGGGGGGTTGGTGTCATCCTCAAAGACATAATTCCAGACCTTTCAACTACGCTGAAGAAAATGGCTATCTCAAAATCTCGACTGGATGTCTTTGGGGAAATGATGGGCGTGGGAGGGGGGTTGGTTGCCCTCCAATCACTTTCGACTTTAAAAAAGGGCACTAGCCCTTTGAATTTTCAATCGAATGATCCTCTTTTAAAGTATCTACTACGACAACTCCTTCTATACGAGGGGCCCTAGTCTAGAAAAAAAAAGTAATGCATTGTTCCCACACCGCTCTGTATTTAGGGAAGGCTATTGCGGTGCCTATAATTAAAACAAACTGGCGAAAGAGCTTTCTATCGGTTTGATGTGAATTAAATAAGAAGAACAAAACTTAACACATTAACACATTAGTAGTATAGCGGATTTCAGGTTAAATAGAAAGCCTAAATAGAAACAATTTCAATCTGAGCGTCAGGAGAAGGCTAACGCGCTTGTTGTCAGTCATACCGAACAGCCTTATACGTCACACAGTCTCTGTACATAACCAGGAATGTCAATTGTTTTAAATGCACGAACCTCGATTTCCAAGTACTGGCATTTGTTTGGTTTTTGCAAGGACGCGTCCAGGATTGAGATCGATGGGGAGGGGAGAGTACAATAAAAGACTTAAAAACGCATCAAAAATTTGTTTATATACTTTTTTTTACGTTTTTACGAGTTGGAGAAAATTTCAGGGGGAGGGTACAGACCCTGTAGTCTCCTGGATACGGCTTTGTTTTGTATTAATTTGGTTAATTTTAATTTGATAAAACGAGGAGATACACAAATATCCAGGACAATCCATCATAACTCACCAGAAGATTAAAATTCCTGTGCTCGAAAAACAATCCACTTCTTCAAAGGTATTTTGATAAACAGCAACAAACAGTTAATTTGATGGGTAAGTTTGAGATAAAACGACAGCTTTAGCATACATTTTATCTACTATTCAAAATTCAAAACACTTGTTACATCAACTTCATTTCGCAGTACATAAACAGAAGCTGGGCAAACTGGTAGTCCAGTTTTGAAGTTTAAAAAGCATTAAAATACACCTTTAGCCATTATTTCAAAACTAAAACAGCCTGAACCATATTTTTAAGCCTAGAAACATACAGCCTAGCTTTTCTGGTTGCATGCAACCTAGTTTTTCGGGAGAAAGAAAATATGGGATTTAACTACACTTTGCATTACTTTACTCAAATAAAACTGCATGCATGAATGGTTTTTGCAAACAGTATATTTTTTGGTAAATTAACGTGTGTCTGGTACTCAAGATTCGGCTATCTTACTATTTACATGTAACACCGATAAGCCCTCACAAAGCTGAGTTAAGTACCCAAGCAACACAATAAAATGAAGCAAAACTAGTTACTACAACAAGGGAAAATACTCATTTTTGTAGCCAAACTTTGAGTGCTGATTAGTATTTAAGGGGAGCACAGTTACCTTCTAAATAGCAATAAGTCACCTTCTAAAATTATGATAATTTTAACAAAAATTACAATTAAATAAGTCCGCATTTTCTAACAATGAAATCCATCCAATTTTGGCCCCACTACATAAAAACAACCGCACCATCCTCTCCTAGTATAATCAACCGTAAATTCTATGGGTCTTAAACGAGGACTACCCAGGAAGCAATTTGCAATTGGGGCTTGAAAGAAAAGGTATATTGGAGCAACCACTTTTGTTGTGCATATTTAAAGGTGAGGATCTGGTAATCTTGGTCCAAGTTCTTTAACCTTACTCACTTTTACTAGTTTAAAAAATAAAAATAGAGTTTATGTTTCTGAACGATAATAAAATGGCTATTGTGACGAAAGAAACTACGGAGAACCCTAAAGGCTTTATCTTGTACAACCAGGATGGATTTCAAACAAATGGAGATATCTATAATGGGAAAATACCTGACAAATGACTCTACTAATGAATTATAAATAATTCCAATAACTTAAAGGGAGAAACATTTTTTTATTCGATCTAAACCACTGTACAAGATTAATTAAAAAAAAACTTTCCGAAAAATAAGTTTTTCAAAGAAAAGTAAAGCCTACTGCGTCATTGGCGCTTTACTGAAAATTATATGCGTCTTTAACAGTCTTGGAAAGTATAAACAACATGAAATTGAATATTTGATGTATAATGATATTAATTGTTGAAAGATCCATCAGTTCAAGAATTTATTTCACTGTAATTGTATTTTTATTTTCAATGCTGTAAGAACTGGAAAAGAAAATATCTGTAATATAATCCGTTTTCAGTTAAGCGCCATGACGTAGTAGGCTTTCGGTTTTTATTCACAGTTAGGAAAGAAGCACCATCCGAACATTTGTTTGTAGGGAAACTATATTTGTCTTTAACAACTTTAAAAAGAGCTAATAAATTAAACTGAATATTTGATGTATAATGATATTAATTGCTGAAAGCTCATCAGTTCAAAATGCTACTATAATTTTAATGTTTATTTTCAATATTAAGTACAAAAGAAAACATTTGTCACAAAATTGGTTTTCAGTAAAGTGCCAATGACGCAATGGGTTTTAGACTTTTACAGTGAGAGAAGGAGGTCATACCCAAACTCTTGTTTATAGGGATTTTTGTTCGGTTCAAGCTTGATTTGCGGATTCAACTTAAGTTTCCCTCTTTTTAAGATTTATTTATTCATTTACATTGACATCTATTGTATGTTTGTTTGCATTGATTGTTTATTTAATTTCTGTTCGTTTTAAGTTTCGTTTATACTTCAATAGGAAAATATTTTTTTTCGTTTTCAGGTTGATTTTCATATTCAATCTAAGTATTACTCGCTTTAAGATCTATTTATTCATTTATATTATAGGGGGAGGCTAGCTGCCCTCCAATCACTTTTGACTCTTAAAAAGTGAATTACAACTTTCAATTTCCAATCAAATGAGCCCTCTAGGAAGCTTATACAAGCATCCCGTCCATAACAACCATATATGCTCCCAGGGCATAACTTACAGCGCCTACCCCCGGGCCCTGGGGGGCTCTGTCGACACCGGAGTTTTTTGTTATCAGAACCTTGAAATATTTTTAACAGAATGTCTATCTCAAAATTTTTATCTGATGCATTTAGGGTGTGGAGGAGGGGGGGGGGCTAGTTGCCCTCCGATTTTTTTTGACTCTTAAAAAGTGAACAAGAACTTTCAATTTCCAATGAAATTAACCCTCTCCGAAGTTTATACGAGCATCCCTTCCATAAGAACTATATAAGAACTATATATAGTAATGCCCCTAGAGCATTACTCATAACGCCTGCCTCCGGGCCCTGGTGGGTTCCGTCGACACATGAATTTTTCTTATCTGACCTTTGAACTATTTTTAATGAAATGAATATTATAAAAATTTTATCGGATGGTCTTGGAGAAAAAGGGTGTGCGGAGGGGGGGGGGCTAGTTGCCCTCGGATATCTTTTGACTCTTAAAAATTGAACTAGAACTTTCAATTTTCAATCAAATGAGCCCCCTCTGAAGTTTATACGAGCATCCCTTTCATAAGAACCATATACGCCCCAGGACAACACAACGCCTTTCCCCCAGGCTCTGGAGGGAGTTTTTGTTATCTAATTTTTGAACAATTTCCAAAACACTGGCTATCTCAAAATTTGTAGTGGACGGGTTTGGGGAAAAAACAGCGTGGGGGGGTAGTTTAACTCTCTTGAATGTTAAAAAGTGAACTAGAACTTTCAATTTCCAATCAAATGAGCCCTCTACGAAGTTTATACGAGCATCCCTTTCATAAGAACCATAAATACCCCTTAGGGTATAACGTAGAACGCCTTCCCCTGTGCCCTGGGGGGTTCTATTGACACCTGATTTTTTCTTATCACACCTTTGAACTATTTTTAACAAAATGTCTATCTCAAAATTGTCATAAGATGGGTTTCGAAAAAGAAGGCGTGGGGAATGGGCTAGCTGCCCTCGGATCTCTTTTGACTATTTAAAAGTGAGCTCGAACTTCCAATATCCAATCAAATGAGCCCTCTCTGAAGTTTATACGAGCATCCCTTTTATACGAACAATATAAGCCCAAGGGCATAACTTACAACGCCTGCCCTCGGGCCCTGGCAGGCTGTGTTGACCCCTGAGTTTTCGTTATATGGTCTTTGAACTATTTTAAAAAAAAGCTATCTCACAGTTATTATTGGATGGGTTTGAGGAAAAAAGGGCGTGGATGGGGGCTAGGTGCCCTTCAATCTCTTTTGACTCTTAAAAGTGAACTAGAACTTTCAATTTCCAACCAAATGAGACCTCTTTGAAGTTAATACGAGCATCCCCAGCGAGCAGTTAATAAGTTATGCCCCAGGGCATAACTTACACCGCCTGCCGCCCGGGCCCTGGGGGGTTGTGTCGACACCAAAATTTTTGTTATATGATCTCTGAACTATTTTTAACAAAATGACTATCTTAAAATTTTTATTGAATGCATTTGGGAAAAAAGGGCTTGGGAGGGGGGGAGAAGCTGGTTACCCTCCAATATCTTTCGACCCTTAAAAAGTGAACTAGAACTTTCAATTTCCAATCAAATGAGCCCTCTCTGAAGTTTATACGAGCATTCCTTCCATAAGAACCATATATACCCCCAGGGCATAACTAACAACCCTTGCCCTGAAGACTGTGGGAGGAGTCTCCTGCTCTAAGATATAATTTCCGGAACTTTCAACTACGTTTAACAAAATGGCTACACCAAAATTTTGATTGGATCTGTTGGGGAAATGATGGGCTTCGAAGGGGTGTTAGTTGCCTTAGAATCACTTTCGACTATTAAAAAGGGAACTAGCCATTTAAATTTTGCATTCGAATGAGCCCTTTCTGAAGTTTCTACGACAACGTTGGCAATACAAAACCTTATATGCCCCCAGGGCTTAACTTAAAACCCTTGCCCTGAGGGCTGTGAGGGAGTAAATTTTGCAATCGAATGAGCCCTTTCTGAAGTTTCTACGACAGCGCTGGCTATACAAAACCTTATACGCCCCCAGGGCTTAACTTACAACCCTTGCCCTGAGGGCTGTGGGGGAGTTTTCATCCTCAATGACCTAATTTCCAGAACTTAAAACTACGTTTAATAAAATGGTTGTCTCAAAATTTGGATTGGATGTGTTTGGGGAAAAGGTGGGCGTGAGAGGGGGGTTATTTGCCCTCCAATAACTTTCGACTATTAAAAAGGGCACTATCCCTTTGAATTTCCAATTGAATGAGCCTTTTCTGAAGTTTCTAAGACAACTCCTTCTCTAAAAACATTATATGCCCCCAGGGCATAACTTAAAACCCATTCCCGGAGGGTTGTGGGGGAATGTCCTCCTCAAAAACGTATTTTCTATTTGGAAATCAACTGCGCTGAACAAAATGGCTATCTCAAAATTTTGATTGGATGTGTTTGGGGGAATGATGGGCGTGGGGAGGTGGCTAGTTGCCCTCCAGTGACTTTTGACTATTAAAAAGGGCACTAGCCCTTTGAATTTCCAATCGAATGAGTCCCTTTTGAACTTTCTACGACAACGCTTTCTATAAAAACCTTATATGCCCCCAGGGCATAACTTAAAACCCTTGCCCTGAGGGTTGTGGGGGAGTGTCCTCCTCAAAAACATATTTTCTGTCTGTAAATCGACTACGCTGAACAAAATGGCTATCTCATAATTTTCATTGGATGTGTTTGGGAGAATGATAGGTGTCGGAAGGGGGGGGGGGGGCTAGTTGCCCTCCAATCACTTTCGACTATTAAAAAGGGAACTAGAACTCTCGATTTCCAATCGAATGAGCCCTCTTTGAAGTTTCTACGACGACCCCTTCCATATGAAGTGCCACTGGGGAAAAAAAATAATAATAAATAAATAATAAAACATTAGAGCCGTATGGCCTTTGCTATAGGCAACGCTATAGCGTTGCCTCTGATAATATAATTCTATATAATTATATATACTATATAATTCTATTATTTATATACTGTGATATAAACAACCTAGATTTTGATCAGATTTTATACTTAGAGCGTTGAAATGACTAGGGAAAGAGAAAAACTCATAAAAAATTTAAATATCGATATGTCTTAAAACTTTCAGTTCTATAGTGTGAAATTCCTAATTCATCAATTCTGATATTTTAGACAAGTTTGGAATAAACTATTTACAGAAAAACCGCCAACTTAAAGAATTTGTTTCAGCCTCCAAACCCTCAGTCGCCAATGAAGGACTTGGGGTTTCATACAGTAAGTTCATACAGTAAACACCTCTGTTGGATATAGTCTGGATATAATCTCATTATACAGTAAGACTCATTTGTGATTCCCCATGGACTTATCATCATCAACCTTGGATTTGAACTTTTGAACTGATTATTTAGTTATTTGATTTCCCTACGGACTTTTATTGAAAATTGTTTCAGAATCGGAACTTGAATTATTTGACAGCTAACTATTTGAGCATAAATTCCCTAATTATTATTATTTGAGCATAGCACTCTAATTTGGAAGGAAATTGATTTTGGACTTAGTAATTAGTTGTATTACCAGTAAAATTGTATACTGAATATGACACGAATCAGAGCTACTTATATTTGCCCTGGATGTGAGAGGCCGTGTGGGAAGGGTGTGATGATTCAGTGCTCAAAATACCTTTTATGGTTCCATCCCCCCTGTGCTGAACCACACCAGTATTACGGGAAGAAGACCCCAACTGGAAATGCAGCTCATGTGTTACGGCTGTTGTAACTGAGCACCCTGAGGCTGATGCTCCTGCATACTCTGACGTTAACCCCAATAATAAGTTTTTCCCGCCTTTCAGAACCCAACCCCTCAAAATTCTTATGGCTCAAAAGTTATGACTGTTGTAACTGAGTACCCTGAGGCTGATACTCCTGCATACCCTATCGTTACCCCAACAATATGTTTTCCCCGCCTTTGGAGAACCCACCCCCTCAAAATTGTCCCAATAGCTGTGAGAGTTGCCTTTCAAAAGACAATTTGATCCTGCAACTTGAAAAAAAGATTCACAGCGTGGACGTGAAACTTCAATTTCAAGCCCAATCCCTGTCGATGAAACGGACCGAAATCGACGCTCTGAATTTACAGCTATTCGAAAAAAGTTGTGACGTTGTCGTGAAAATTGCTGAAGGACTAGAAATTACCAAACGACGAGAAACTAAGAAAAAGTGTTTCTTTTTTATGTCAACTGGTGCATGCAGACTTGGAAAACAATGTCCGTTTATTCGTGAAAGCAGAAACGTTAATGATAAGAAGAAACAACCAAATCAACGAGAAAATTCCCGTGCAAATAAAGTGTGCAAGTATTTCGAAGGAGGTTCTTGCAACAAAAAAGAGAACTGTAAATTTCTACATATATGCCGAAAATACAAACTGAAAAGTGCAAAGCAACAAATTGCAATTTCGATTATGTCGATCTTTGCCCTAGGATGGCTTGTGCCAACAAGTTGTGCAGTTTTGCTCATAGTGCTAGTAATTTAAAAAGTCGCATTAATCGTTCAGTGCCTTAAGTATTTTGACAGTTTATCTCGTTTTAATCGTTTTAACCGTGATCCAGTATTCGATTATAGTATGCCAAGCCATAGCCAGATTGTTTAGGGGAGCAATGCTTCAAGCAATAATCCTGGACCCAAGCCGGTGTCAAAAAACTCGTCGAGACGAGGGGGCCAACAGCTGAGCCAAAAAAACGCCTTTTCGCCCCCCCCCCAATCGCGCCCTCGACAACGTTTTTCAATACCAACATCGCGTTACTGGATCCCTTTTTCGCGGTCATCACGGGTCAGACGGGCTCAGCATATCTATCCGGTTACTCTTGGAGCTCTCCCCCTTCCTCCCTCCCCACCTACCCTCCCCAAATCCCCAAATCGATCCTTCCTAAAAAATCAACCTCCCACGTTTCAACTATAATTAACGTCGTACCACTTAGTAACAGGTTTTTGCCATTACAAGAGACTGATCTTGCAGAATCGTTAGAACACCAGGAAACTGTCTGCCCAAGGACTAAGATGAAAACCAAGGTAAAAGAATACTCTTCTGACATTTTTGCTCTGCCTAGTTTTTTTGTATAGTAATGCAGAGAGCTAAAATACGGATAAGATTATTGAGCTGGAGAATTTAGCTCAAGTAATTGGAGCCTCAATAGTTGCAGTAACAGAGGTTCATAGACAAAATCCAGATCTACTCAGTTTGTCCGGTTAAAATAAAATGATAAAAGTTACGCCCAGATGACCACTGGCTTGGAAAAAAGGGAGGTCTTGCAATTTATATTAATAAGAAAATTCCTGCTTCTCAGATAGAGGTACCTGTGCTTGATGATTATGATAAGATTCTTTGGGTATTTGCAAAGCCTAGACGCCTGCCCTCCCATTATAATGGTATAGCTGTTGGTGTATTTTATTATTCGCCTGGACAAGATGTCAGTTCTCAAAAAGTTTTCTGGAAAAAACTTCGATTAAGCGCTGACTACGTATAGCATAAATACCCCACGGGTGGTATTTTCTTGTTTGGTGATGCTAACAAACTACGACTTGAGTCCTTGGAAGCAGGAATAGTTCTACAACAGTTTGTTAATTGCCCAACAACAAAACAAGATACGGCTCTGGACCACGTAGCTACAAAAATGTCTCAATTCTACAGGAAACCCTCCCCAGGCCCCCCAATAGGAGAAAGCTACCACTTCACCCTTCAGCTACACCTCATAAGCAAAGTTCGGGTCAGGTACACTACAAAAACAACTATGAGTCGCCGAATCACAAACAACGGATTGTTTGGTTTCGGCAATTGGCTCACGACTGAAAAATGGGACCGTATAATTTCTACGGCTAATGCTGAAAAATGGCCACTACTTTTCAAGAAAAACTTCTCGGCAAGTACTATTTCTATTTTCCTGAAAAATTTAACAAACGTTTTTTCAGCAGATCGTCCATACCTTACAAAAGAAATCAAAACGCTAAGCAGGAAAATGAGACAATTTTTCAGGAACAAAAATATAAAGAGGCTACTACCCCGAAGAATAAAATCAGAGGAATGACCCGCCAGGCAGCGGCGCTGTACTACCAAAAGGAAGTATCTCATTTATTGGATTCTAAGCCTGAACAGTGGTAAAAAAGGATAAAGCAAACGACAGGTAAAACGCAGACTGGACTGGATTTTGGCTATGATGAGTTGGCCAAAGAAACTGCAGATCGCTTAAACACTCACCTGGCAGTGATCATTCAGTCACTTCCACCACTCAACTCGGAAGATTTTCCGCATCCATCTCCAGATCTTATAGATTTTCCAATCATTACACAATCCCAAATTCTCCTCAAATTGATGAAACTGAAGAGGACCAGTAATACACCACTCGATATTCCTCTGTTGACCTCATTAAGGCTTTTCCTGAATTTTTGAGTGCTCCGTTAACTTTAATATTCAACAAGATTACAATGTCAGGCCAGCATCCGCAAAATTAGAAAAAAAGATTCATAACCCCTATCCCCAAAAAAGGAGCCCCCTGTAGTTCTCAGGCACCTCATCACTGGGTGGCTGAAAACTTTTATTCTGCATAAGATTGACTCTCAACAATTCGGTAATATTCCCAAGAATTCAACAAGCCATTACTTATTTCGTTTGCTTGATAAGATTTTAAAGCATCTAGATGAACCAGAACGCTGGGTCAACCTCATCTCGATTGACCTAAAGAAAGCATTCGACCTGATTTGCCATCGAACCCTTATCCACAAGCTACTGACAAATTTTAATGTTGATGTACATTTGATGAAAATAGCTGCAAGTTTCTTTCAGGTAGAAGTAAAAAAACTAAGTATAAATCAGCCTATTCTGATCCCATTCAATCTACTGTGAAGTTCCCAAGGGAACAATTTTAGGCCCTCTACTTTTTTTGGTTATGGTAAATGAGTCGGCAAATGATGAGTCGAATCTTTTTAAGTTCGTTGATGATCTATCCGTACTGGAGCTAGGTGAAAAGAGTGTTTCAAGCGATGCAGACAGAATAATGGCGAGTTTATCACACAAAACTAAGGAGGGCAAATGATCGTCAATCGTGAAAAATCGCGGGTATTAAGTTTTTCTTTTCTGAGGGACAGTACATCCCTTGCTTTACGGAATGTTTCAGGCATCATGGATATTAAACTCTTGGGAGTATATCTCACACATGACCTGAAGTGGGAAAAACAGACACAGGAGATGATCAAACGGGCAACCCTGGGTATCATTTCCTTAAAACTCCTTGCTCATCATGGTTTCCCAGCCCCCCACCTTTTTCGTATTTTTCTTACGTTTGTCAGACCTCTGGTAGAATATGCTCGTCCCGTTCGGCATTACGGCCTGACTTCGAACCAGAAGGACTGCCAGGAAAGGATCCAGTACCGAGCTCTTCTGGTAGTGTAAAAATCTCCCAAGTCCCTTATTGCTCCCTTTTAAGACAATTTTCACTTAAAACTCATTCGACACGCCGTGATGAATTGTTTTAATTTGGTGTCGTTATTTTTGGAAAATGCGCAGCTTCGTGAAATCCTCCCCCCTGAGCATCTCCCTTCGCACCAAAGGCTCCTGTGACAAGTAGCTCAACCGGTACCGAAAATTCAGCCGGTACCAGCACGGCATATGCGGTATGAAAGTAGTTTTGTTCCCTAGTCCTTCAAGTTTCAAATTCTGCGCCCGCTCGTCAATAATTGTATATATTTATTTTCTTTAGTTCATTATTCTTTTATTCTTTTCATTCGCTTGACTCCGTTTGACCCACTCGTCAATAATTGTATATATTCATTTTCTTCAGTTCATTATTCTTTTATTCGTTCAACTCTGTTTGACTCTGTTTAGTTTGAATCTGTGATATTTAAGATCAATGTATAATTTTGCATGACGATGGCTATGGCTGTGATTTTCATGTTTTATATGTTTAGTGCCTTATTATGACAAGAACTGCCGCTGATCGGCATGGCCGTTTTATGACGTTTGAAAATAAAATCGTTAGTTATTTATATATTTAAATAACTTGTAAGATCATTTCTAAATTTTTTAAAACACTCAAGATCCTAGTTCCAATCCCTTGTCATCCAGGATCTTAAGCTTTGACAGAAGGCCTTAAACCTACTAGGATTTTATTGTTTGAATATGATTAAATTAAATTCCAATTTCTCCCCAAATTCTTAAACAATTCATTTAAAAAAAAGTTTTCAAAGCTTCAGATACGTTTTTTCCCTAGGATCGGGTCAAATGATGTATAATTTCTTTTATTGTTAAATGTTGTTAATTTCTTTTAATGTATTCATTGTTGAGTGTATAAACCCACACACGAGTTATTCTCACCGTAGGTCATTAATTTGATAGTTTTGTGAAAACATTTTTTTACTGATTAATAAAGAACTAGTAAAGAAATTGAATATATATATATATCTGTGCATCTGTATCTTGTGTATGCAGTACCAAACTGTATCTTGTGTTCATCCGATCATCCGATCGCCAACAAGCTTTAAGGAGTTGTCGAGTACACTCTGGCGAAGTTGTTATGTATAGAAATAACCCCAAGGCAATCTAAGTCTTTCGAATACTTTTTACGCTAACTGAAGTTAGAGAACCCTCAACACAAATACTTGACATTTGCCTTTGCTCACATTATTCATATTTTATGAATACTAATTATCCAGCAACGCCCAACTGGTAATTAAATAATCCTAATTTTTCAAGTTCTTTCAAATTTAAAACACAATTGTTATTTTACAAGTGGGAATTGTCAGGGGGGAGGGGTTGGTAATTTTCTGGGTGAAGTTTTAGCATGCAACAATTTTCCGGGGTGATTTTCAGCGCACATAAATTTTTCGGATGATTTTTTTTGCGGAGGGGAGGAGGGACAGATTTTCCAGGATAATTGCCCACAGGGAATTTTTCAAATACTTCTAAATTTAAAAATGCTATCGTTATTAATTCGCGGGGGGACTTTTCCCCAGAAGAGGAGTTTCCACAGGGGGGAGGGAATATTTTCTGAAGGGGAATTTTCCTGGGGGGGGATTTCCTCGAATGTCCTTCCTTTCGGTATCGCAGCAGCACGCGACGGTTAAGCTAGTGATACATAATTACCATTGCCTGTATTCATCGATTTTGAGTATTTCGGGCTGCAAATTAATTTTTGGTGCAGCAACCTGATCTGAAACCAAATTTGTTTGTCATTAAAAATTTGATTTGATTTAAACCAGGTCAAATTCTTCGAAGCACAATTTCTTCTAATATATTTCTCAAGGGTGAAACGGTTGCAATCAGCCATGGCAATTACCATTAGTTTTATCCATTTTTTATTCCTCTTTTTTCTTTGCAGGTTTTATTCACATGGCACTCAGAATCAATAAATGTTGGGTGACTTACCTGTTGAATTACTTTCAAGTCTAATTTTTGAGATTCAACTTTTGAGAAGAATTCATCAACTGCATCATGAAAACTGACCAGATCTAATCGTGGTGAATTCTTAACGTGACACCATAAATAAGGTTCAAAAGATTCAAATGTTAGCAGTGGGCCGTTCTCAGCAGTGGCTCTTTTTTCTTCTCGTTGGATAATATAGCCCTGAATAAAAGACTGAATCAGCATGGAAATAAGAATTCGATAAAACATAATCGACTATTATATTAACAGATTGATGTTCAGTTAAACTATGCAGCAATACCGTACTTGAATATCACAGCATAATTGCAACTATTACTGCATATACTGTATACACAATTGCATGTTTGTTTCACAACTGCCCTTCTTAAACATCCGAGAGGACACTTTATTTTATTTCCCATAATTACATTTGCAAAGCTCATAAGTAAGGTATGTTTCTGAAATATTCCATAAGAAAATGAAAACAAAAATCTGAAAATAATGCAAAAACTAGTAACTCCATAAAAATAATTAACTAATATTTATTAGAAATTTTAATTTTAAATAATATCATAAATATATATATATATATATATATATATATGTATATATATATATAAACTATATATAACTAACTAAAAAATATAAATACTATAATAAAAAGTATCAAAAAATCCCTTACACAGTCCCTCTCCATCTTACTATCAACTGCGCTTCAAAAATTTGCCCAGGGCTTAAAATCTATTTTGAAGGAATGTGACTAGAGATCCTGAGAAGTAGGATCTCTAGAACGTCGGATCAAACCACACTTTTTGGGCATCTTACCGTTTCTTATACGCCATCTAGTAAACTTGAGATTTCAAAATGCTTAGATGTTCAGAACCACACAACAAAAGTACAACTCAAATTTATTACATAATTGAATAAAAAATAACAAGCTTTTTCAGCTAAAGTAAGGAGCCACATTAAAACCTAAACGAACAGAAATCATCCCGTAAGTGAGGGGGTTGCCCCTTATTCAAACCTAGCTCGTTACACTAACGTATTTTAGAGGATTAAAACTACTTCTTTTTCTGTTTCAATGGCCTTTGTGTTTTAGCAGTCGTTCTTAAAGAATTGGGACTTAAAGAATTAAGAAAAGTCTAACGTTAGCGTAAAGAGCGAGGGTTGAGGAATGGACAGCTCCCGTCATGTATTGAACAATTTCTGTTCTTTCTAAGCTTTAATGTTGCTCCTTACTTTTGGTTGAAAAAACTTAATTGTTTATTTAATTTCTGGCTATTTTTCAAGTCATGCCAGGAAATCTCTCCCCCCACCCTCGTCTAAAATTTCCCTTAAAAATTTCCTACTGAAAATTTCCTGCTCACGTAAAATTCTCCCCGCATAAAATCCCAACCCAAGATTCTGTATATTTCCCAATAACAAATACTACATTTGAATTAGGTATAACTTGCGTAAAAAATTACAGCCCTTTCCCCAGGGACTATGAGGGGTTATGTTATCCTCAAAGGCATAGTTATCAGACCTTTCAACTATGCTGGATCAAATGGTTATTTCAAGATGTCTTTTGGGGGAAAGGTGCGCTGGAGGGGGGCTAGTTGCCCTGAAATCTTCTCGTTCAGTTGAAAAGGGCATTAGAATCTTTGACCTCCGTTTGAATGAGCCCTATCTCGGTCTTCTAGAACAATTTGTTCGATTCAACAAATCGTTCTAGGAGAAAAAGAAAAGAAAAAAAACACATAAACATGTATCCGTGATCAGACTGATGGCAGAAAGAGAAAAGTTCCACATTTTTGTAGATAGAAGCTTGAAACCTATACAGTAGAAGGTTCTCCGATATGCTGAATCTGATTTGTGTAACTTTCATCAAGATCACCTGACTTTTTAGTTTCCGTTGCTATTGGCCGAGTCTCTCCTTACTTAGAGTTCATTACCGCAAACTGTTAGACAAATGTATTACAAACATTCTTTGAGTTATTACTTGGGACTATTTCAACTTTTTTTCTCGTTCTTTTATCATAAAATATAAGTATTCAAATTGAGATTGCCAAATATTCAATTAAATCAACAGTCTGTGAATTTAAAACGGCAATACGAAATTCCCTGCATACAACATATGCAGCTAATAAGAAAAATTTTTGGTAAACCAATCTTTTTTAAAATGTATTTCCATCAAGACGTGAATAATTATTACCAAAAGGACAGTGAATCCAGTTGCCACCGCAATCAGTTCCTAAAGTGATACAATCACTCAAATTTGCGTGCTACACAGCGCTTTTCGGAGCTACAGTCAAACAACTTTTCGCGCGTGTTGTAGCTTCCGTCGCGACACGCGCATGGTCCGTTTAAACGTACTTAGTTTAGTTTTTAGGTCAATTTTTTTAACCTTTTTAATACAAAGGAATAAAAATGTATCCTGACCTCATCAGAGCGCTGAATGGAAAATGTAAGCGCACACGCATATCCCGTATTTAACTGAATTTAGATTATTGTCATGCATAAAAAATGTATTTTAATGTGAAACACATCGTGTAACTGCATTTTATATGTCTATATTTTCAAAAAATTCTATGTTCAATGCAGCACGTGCTACAGTGCTACTTCACTGATGAAGTAGTGCTAAAATATCACTTTTGTGTTACAGGTGGTAACCCTGCGGTGAAACTGGAATCGACATAATTAGGGTGTTTTAGAGGGTTGGAATCTAAATCGATTATTTTTTTCCCGATTCTTGAAACAATTTAAATTTACAATTTAACTTACCGTACAAAAAAACATCACGACTTTTTATTATATACACAAAGCCATCGTTTGAACTCTCCAACAGTTGATAATGAAATTGATGTGCAGCGAGTTACATGCAGTAGTACAACTTAATTAGCCACCTTATGACAAAACAGGCTAATTGAATAATAAGGAAATGACGCTTGATATTAGTTGATTTTTGTTTTTATTATAGTAGTGTTTGTTCGTGGTATTTAGCCACCAGTGTTATACCGGTAGGCCACAACGCCACCAGTATTATAGTGGTAAGCTACAACGCCACTGGCGAGGTAATATACGGGTGTCGATCCATAAAGGATCGACATATCTTTTGAATTGATAATACTAATCTCAGATTCCTTTCCAAATTTTTCCAATCCGACTCGACATTCAATATCTCCCATATTTGCACCAGCCAATTGTAAGTCATTTATTTTTGTTTTGTACCTATCATGTTTTATTTCCCATTGGCCTTTGACCTCTTTTTCCCCCTATTATTTATGTTATCAAGGCACAGCGCATCCAAAATTTTATTTTTCTCAATTTTATTTATGTTATCAAGGCACAGCCCATCCAACGTTTTTTTATTTTTCGCCACTTCAGGCTGAATCTCCAAATTTTGTCTCTTTTTTTGCATTCCTCTTTACATCTCTACTTTTCTCAATTTTGTCATTCGAGCAAAATAA
Organism: Artemia sp. Qi Xiang Cuo; assembly: GCF_049724085.1. NCBI lineage: Eukaryota > Metazoa > Arthropoda > Branchiopoda > Anostraca > Artemiidae > Artemia > Artemia sp. Qi Xiang Cuo. The sequence goes on from NC_142799.1 coordinate 33,614,705, forward strand.
TAAATCGTCGTTAAATCTGATTTGGACTCCAGTGTCCACCATCTTTGACTGCATTACTTCATTGTAGCTCCGTTTAGTATTTCTTTTCTCTCTTTTAGTCTTCTTTATTCTTACCGCCGAAACAAATAGCTCGTTATCAAATGGGAACTGAATTCCAACATTTGGTTTTTCATATTGTACTAAAATTTCTCGATTTTTACGAGGAAAGGCGGCTACAATAAATTTCGTCTCCTTTTTCTCTGGTACAATCCAGCGTTTTATTTTGGCATGTACTTGTTTGCGTTATATATTCATTAAAAGTGTTTTCAAGTTTTTCATTTCCTGGAAATTTTACCGAAAAATCCTCCTCGCGCGTCGTATTTTCAATATTTTGTGGTCTTTTTACTTCCGCATCCCATTTTTGTGGATTATCAATATTTTGAATACGCGTATCAAGTATTTCATTTTCCGACAGGGCGGCACGGCCTCCCCATTTGTTTTATGGGCCGGTCCACCTCCCCCCGTAGTCAACGGAGTATTATATTTTTCCGTCGTATTGTAATTTTGTAATTTTCCCACTGTTAAAGAAGTCGCTTTTAACGATAGGAGATTTCCGATATCTCCAAGGTCTCCTCCTACTAAAACATCCACTGCTAGCGTATGTACTAAGCCTACTTTTATCGTTTTTCTTTGGACCGTATCGCCCTTCTTTGCAATTTCTATTCTAACCCAAGAAGACGGGCATGGGTGCTTGTCTCCACAATAGCTCAAAGTTATAACATTATTTTTCTGGTCTATTTCCGCTCAATTTATTCTGTCAGTTCGCGCATACGTTTGGTCACTATTGGAATCAATCACCATTTCTACTAATTCCCCGTTCAACTTTCCGTATATTTTATGCGACTCTGCAAATGCGTAATTTTTTTTCTTATTATGGGTCATGGCCAAGGCTGTCGTTTTATGTGGTTTTTGGTCATGTTTACTTGGGCAGTTTCTTGCAAAATGCCCCGTGGTACCACAGTTATAGCAAGTTAGTTATCCTTGCGCAGTGTTACAGTGCCTATTTTTGTTGTAATCTATTGAAATATGGCTCTGTCCTCAACTTCTTCTCTTATTTTGGTTCACCTATTTGCCATTTCCGCCAGTTCTACACTCTTTTTTGGGTTCTTTTTTTTCAAATATATTTTAAGTTCTTTGTGGTTGTTTTCTAAAATTTTTCCATTACTGTTTTATATATTATTTCCTTTATCTTATTTTGTATTTCTTCCGGGTTTTTTAGAAATTCATAGTTTCGTAGTTTTAGTAATTTTAGACATATGTATTTCAATTTGTGCATAATTGAATGATATGTTTCGCTTTCTAGCATTCTTTAGCTTATAGATCTTACTTTGATAATGCTTGGACATGAGTTGAGATTTTTTAAAAATGGCTTGTTTTAGGTTTTCAAAATCTGTTGAGTAGTCTATTGGTAATGCTTTATATGCAATTTGTGCTTTGTAGTTAAGGAGGGGCTGTATTCTTGTCACCCAATTTTCTCTCGGCAATCCGCTTAATTCCACCTTTTTTTTCAAAATTGTATATGTATAAATGTACATCTTCATTTTCTTTCATTGGTTGAAGGTTTACTGCCTGCCTCTATTGCCTCTATTGTAGACGATTTCTGAGGCTCTTGGGAGTTTCTCCCTGCAATCATTTGCATTAGTTCTCTTCTATCCTCCCTATCTGCCTCTTCTTTTCGTTCTCTAGCTATTCTCTCTTTCTCTCTTTCTATTCTATCTTTCCCTCTTTCCTGTCTCTCTCTCTCTCTTTCTTTCTCCATGAAATTTAATAGTTGTTGTGTCATATCTATTTGAGTGCTTTTTTGCGAGCTCCTGCTGGATTTCGATTCAACACTACTCCTTCTACTCGGACTACTTTGATTCCATCTGTCATTATTTCTTCTTAATTCATTTCCTGAATCTGTTCGTTCTCTATCCGTATTGTCTCTTTTTTTATTCTTATTTTATCTTTCTCAGCCTGCATTTTTTCTTATATTGTCGGTGCCCTCCCTCAAAGGCCTCCATATTTGCTTTTCTTTCTATTTTCCTACTTTTTCTATGGGCTTCACTCGCCCTTCTCGCTCTTGAATTAATCTTATTTCTGTCCGATATAATTTCAAAATTTCGATAGCTTAAATTACCTTTTCATTCTAAATGAAAGTTCTTTTATCCATGTAACTTCCGGTCTCTCGCGAAAAATTGCTGTATGTCAATTAGCCTTATATTTTTGCTGACTAATTAGTTGCGCGATATATTGATCGGTAAATTTTTCAATTATGATCTAACAAGGCACAGCCCATAATAGATCTTCATAATTCTGTTAATTGATTCCGTTTTTTTTTTCTCTTTATATGTAACCACAATAGGCTACTATCGCTATGTAGGCTAACTCAACAAGTCTCTTCGAAAACGCGGAATTCTTTTACTATCAGGTTTACTGATAGCTCCTTTTGTTCCTACCACCACTTATTGGGGTGTAAGGTACGGGGGTCGCCACTTATTGGTGCAAAAATGGTGCAAAAAGGTTGCTATGCCACTTACTCGAAGGGGAGAACCCCTTGTCGGTCCAAATGTTAGTGAGATACCCGCTCTTACCCGAACGGTTCCGTATCTATCACAATCAGGTTTACTGATAGGACCTTTTGTTGCTACCACCAATGTTCGTGGTATTTTTAGTTACCAGTTTTATACCGGTAGGCCACAACGCCACTGGCGTGCTAATATACGGGTGTCACCACTTATTGGAGTAGAAAGCCCCGGTCATCCGTTATAATGTGAGTTCCACATTTGTCACACCGCTTCTGCGAAATTCGGGTTTGATAGTACCTGATTTACAGTATACCGTGTCCCAGCGTATGATAATGCGATGAAGTGGTCAAATGGCCACTTTTTAAAGCCAAGTGTACCCGCCTTGGGTTACGGCTAGTAAATATCTAACTCTCTCTTTGGAGGTAACAAACCTCCCTGTCAATATAACAATGTTGGTACCTCGTAGCTCTATTCCTACACTGCCTGGGTTACGGAAACTAGTACACAGTTTGTAGAAAATACCTTACTTGTATTCTTCCAAAAGGGTCGAAATAATCCCACAAAAATATATCTCCCCGAACGGGGTCTACACGCAGACTAAAAAAATAATTATAATTGGTACAGCACTTTTCGTAGGGATGGACTTTTACTTGGCTGAGCCAATCATTTCAATCTTCATTTATACCCATTTCTACCTTTTATTCTTATTGTTCAATGACTCTAAACCAGCATATACAAAAATAAAACTGATTTCGAAGCTTACTTATTGTGACGACTATAATTTAGCAGCGAAAACTTAGACTGTCTTTTGAAAGTATGCTGTCAGATAATATAATTAAGACAATAAAAAAAATGCATTTATCTGAAAGGAAAAGAAACAGGGGTGGAACCCCAACAGTGTTCATAAAATTTAAGTTGCAATGTTGGCATTTTGTGATCGGCATATTGTTAATATCGGCCGGACGAACGATTTTTATTTATCATATTATGCTCCAGGACAATTTTCTGTCAGGCAAGTCGGTTTTTCTTTACAGCGTTAAGAATACCCCCACTAATCAATCCTTCAATAAAGTGTTGGTAATATCTTCATTCAGTTTTGCGGTAATCCGTTAAACAGATTATTTTCTACTGTATCTTGTTCATTCACTGAGATTGGTTTGATACACGTAAAACTTCCTTTAAGCAGGACCAGGCCGGTGCAAAAGTTTTATCTCAGATGGTACAGATTTAGGAGGGGTACCTAATTTCAAGAAATGGGTGAATTATACGGAAAATACAGAATATGGAAAATATAAGCTTTTACAGCAATAATTCCAGATCTTCCTAGATCCCAGGAGCCGCGGCTACAGCCTTTCCCTTCCCTTTCTTGCATAACTTATTACCTATAAGCAGTAAAATGAAAATTATGTTATTTTGATAAACAAGCCGTAGGAGACAGTAACTAATTTTTACATTAGTCATTTTACCATGGTAGAATTTCCATTTTGGATTTGGTTTTATTTTGTCGTTTCTAAGACCTTATGATATATAATTGCAACAAATAAATTATTCTATCAAGCCAATATCGTTAATATTCTTCTTTTACCAATCAGACCAGCGTTCTCAACGCTTTGAAATAAATTGCACCAGATTCCTGACTAAAACTGTATAGCAAGAGAATAATTTGTACCATCTGAACAGCAAGTTAAAGAAACTTTTCGACAAACTAAAACTTGAACAGATATCCAATTCAGAGAGGAGTAAGTAAAATCAAAATAGACTGGAAAAGTTGAATTATACCAGAAAAATTCCAAATGTACCACATTGTACCAGGACCTCTAAATTTAATCAAAAATGGTATAATTGTACCACGTTGGCAACGCTGCACCAGACATAGAAAGGTGAACCCTTCTATTACACCATTAAAGCCGGGTTCTCAGGATATCTCAAAATGTTTGCGATTCTTCATAGTTTTTGATACATTAATACTATTTCACATTTTCCAAATTCCCCCCTCCTCTGAATAAAATTCATGCATAACTGCGTGACTATGGCTTAGGCTTCCCAATGCTGAAGAACCTATTAGTGTTTTTCTTTTATGAATAGACTAATAGTTTTAAAATTGTTATGTATGCTGCAAAAAAGTAAAAAGAATAAAAAGTATTCTATAAACAGGAAGCAGGATTCTTTTTGGAAATGAGAAACTTACAAGGAATCAGGCATATAATATGAAAAAATCCCGAGCAGCCCCAAGCGATGCTTGGGACTTGAAAATATTCTAAAGAGCCTGAATATTGAGAATGGAAACCATGAATAATCCACACATGAATAATGGCGATCTGTGCTACCATCTACTAATCGCGTACATTTTTGAGTGCTAAAATATTTAAATTCTTTTTATTACCTGTTAAATTAGACATAGAACAAATTGACACATAAATTGATCACGATATAATTTGGACTTCATGTTTATCAAGCATGGGTGAGTTTCTGCAATACTTAAGATATATGTTCCCTCTGAAACAAGCGATTTGCAAAAATTCCGCAGCTGTAACTCGCACCAGCAGGACAAGATACTTTTGTCATTGTATCCATTAGTCTCAGAACTATCCATTCACCGAGCCAGACTTGTGAAATTACTTGAACCTTTTTTTGGAGAAGAATCTAAATTTGCTTAAAAAATAGGACAAGTATGCTTTTTTCAAAGATTTTCAACCAGTATTTAACGTATTTTGAATCTAAAAACCATGTACGCTATATTTTTAAAATGTACCTCGGTAGATAGATAGAGAGCAGAATATCAGCTATGGAATTATAGCAAAAATTTTGTCTTTCGCTGATATATTAAAACCATAGAATAGCAGAAAAAAAAACCATAAAAAATTATACAGGGATCATAAAGCTTAAACAGTATTAGCCAATATTTAAATAAAGTTACTCAAATATTGAAGTGAAAGTTCTCCACGAGTAATACACTGAATTTTTATCGAAAATTCACTATCTTTGCTTATAAACTTTTTTTTTTTACTAAATCTACTCGACCAAGAAAAGATACGGTACTAAATTTTCCCATCTAAATTTTAAAAAACCCACGGTGACTAGCTTTCTCACCAAGAACAATTTTTAAACATTATTATATTGGTCTATTTGTCTTCCTTTTTTTAAGAATCCATTATCGTATTGCCCTAATTTATTAATGAAATGGTTTGGAAAAAAAATTGCAAGCACATTATTAATCTATAAGCCATGAAGTAACTATAGATATAGCCTATATATTTTGAATATTTTAAAATTAAAAAAGAAAATATCAAACAATTAAAGAATGTTATCGTACCTTTGAGTCTTCATGACGCAGCTGTTGAAGCAAATTTTCGGCATTTTTTAGCGCCACAAAAAGTCTATCAGCATCGTCATTTTTGCTATATCCTTTGCCAATGCAAGCATTTGCAGGGAAACCAGCTTCCACTAAAACATGCTCTATAAGTGCCGAACCATATTCTAAAAAGAATAATAGCAACGATAACATCGATATGAATTCAAAAGACTTTCGACTCAAAACAACGAATCATATTCAACGCCAAATAAAACGAGCCAGTAATGATTCAAAACTGTCTTGGACGTTACCAGTGTTGCCAACCGGTAAAAAAATAACTAGATTTTATTAATTTTTTGGTTGATTTAGTGTTTTTCTTCTTCTTCCATAATCTAGTGATTTATATGCTGATTTAATGACTTTTTGCTTAAGGCAATATAAAAAATCACTAGAAATGGAGATAAGTCACTAAAGGCGGCAATGCTGGACGTTACTTTGCTGCTGTTTCACGAATAACGAATAACCGACCAGATTTGTGATTAAGGAATAAGTACAGACGTGATGAATCAAACACTGATTTTTAAATCATCAGAGAGGTATGACTCGTGCATCTTACTACGTCAGCCACTTTTTTCAACGAAAAAATTCGCAGCGACAGCCTGATATATCTTAGTAGGGACTAGTCTACCACTAGTCAGCCATTTATCTAGGTTTTATCTCTAGAGTTGTGTCTGTTGAATTTCATTTCACAGGAATCAAAAGACAGGTTTTCACGGATAACCTTCCTCGGAAGACCTTCCCTCCAAATTGAGGGTCTATGTCTTACAAAACTGTTCTTCGAGTAATGAGTACGAGGTGATCCTCATGTAGGTAATCCAAACGTGCCACTTTTTGCATATTTGCTTATTGGCTTGACAAACAGCGTAACAAGTGGAGATAATTCGCAAGAGAGAGATAGCCATTTTGTTCAGCGTAGTTTATTTCCAAATAGAAAATATGTTTTTGAGGAGGACACTCCCCCACAACCCGCAGGCCAAGGGTTCTAAGTTATGCCCTGGGGGCATATAAGGTATTTATAGAAGGAGTTTTAGTATAAACTTAAAAACAGGCTCATTCGTTTGGAAATTCAAAGGGCTTGTGCCCTTTTTAATATTCGAAATTGTTTGGAGGGCAACTAACCCCCCCCCCCCCCCCACGCCCATCATTCCCCAAACACATCCAATCAAAATTTTGAGATAGCCATTTTGTTCAGCATAGTTGATTTCCAGGTAGAAAATATGTTTTTGAGGAGGACACTCCCCCACAATCCTCAGGGCAAGGGTTGTAAGATATGCCCTGGGGGCATATAAGGTTTTTATAGAAGGCGTTGTCGTAGATACTTCAAAAAGAAGACTCATTCGATTGGATATTCAAAGGGATAATGCCCTTTTTAATAGTCGAAAGAGACTTGAGTGCACCTAGGGGCCCCCCCCCCCCTACGCCCATCATTCCCCCAAATATATCCAATAAAAATTTTGCGACAGCCAATTTGCCTAGCGTATATGATTTTCTAATAAAATATGTGTTTAGAAGTAGGACACTCCCTCATATCTCACCCAAGACGTGTTTTAAGCTTTGCCCAAAGGGTAAATAAGACTTTTAAAGAAGGCTATGTCGTAGAGACTTCAATAAAAGCTCATTCGACTGGAAATTCAAAGAGCTAGTGCCCTTTTTAATAGTCGAAAGTGATTGGAGGGCAACTAGCCCCCCCCCCCACCCGGCATTCCCCCAAACACAACCAATAAAAATTTTTAGATAGCCACATTATTCAACATAGTTTAAAGTTCTGTAAATTAGGTCTTCAAGAATGACAAACCCTTCAGATTCCTAAGGGTAAGGGTTTTAAGTTATACCTTTGGGGCACATAAGGTTTTTATAGAACGCCTTGTTGTAGAAATTTCAAAAAGAGCTCATTCGATTAGAAATTGAAATTGCTAGTGCCAAAAGTAATTGGAAGGCAAATAACACCCCTTCCACGTCCACCATTTCTCCAAACAAATCCGATCAAAATTTTGAGCTAGCCATTTTGTTCCACGCAGTTAAAGTTCAGGAAATTATACCTTTGAGCAGGACTCTCCCCCCACAGTCTTCAGGGCAAGGGTTATAAGCTATGCCTTGGGGGCATATAAGTTTTTATTGAAATCTCTGTCGTAGAAACTTGAAAAAGTTCTCATTCAATTCAAAATTCAAAGGTCTAGTACCCTTTTTAATAGTCGAAAGTGATTGGAGGGCAACTACCCCCTCCCCCACGTCCATCATTCCCCAACACACATCCAATAAAAAGTTTGAGATAGCCATTTTGTTCAGCGTAGTTGATTTCCAGATAGAAAATATATTTTTGAGGAGGACACTCCCCCACAATCCTCAGGGCAAGGGTTCTAAGTTATGCCCTGGGGGCATATAAGGTTTTTATAGAAGGCGTTGTCGTAGAGACTTCAAAAAGAAGACTCATTCGATTGGATATTCAAAGGGATAATGCCCTTTTTAATAGTCGAAAGAGACTTGAGTGCAACTAGCCCCCCCCCCCTACGCCCTTAATTCCCCCAAACACATCCAATCTAAATTTTGAAAGAGCCATTTTGTTCAGCGTAGTTGATTCCCAGATAGAAAATATGTTTTTGGAGGACACTCGCCCCGATTCCTCAGGGCAAGGGTTTTAAGTTATGCCCTGGGGGTATATAAGGTTTTTAAAGAAGGTTTTGTCGTAGAAACTTCACTAAAAGATTATTCGACTGGAAGTTCAAAGGGCTACTTTCCTTTTTAATAGTCGAAAGTGATTAGAGGGCAACTAGCCCCCCCCCACCCCCATCATTCCCCCCAACACATCCAATCAAAATTTTGAGATAGCTACATTTTTCAACGTAGTCTTAAGTTCTGTAAATTAGTTCTTTGAGAATGAGAATCCCCTCAAAGCCCTAAGGACAAGGGATGTAAGTTATGCCCTGGGGGCATATAAAGTTTTTATAGAATGCGTTGTCGTAAAAGCTTCAAAAAGGGCTCATTCAATTCGAAATTGAAATGGATAGTGCCAAAAGTAATTGGAAGGCAAATAACACCCCTTCCACGTCCACCATTTCTCCAAACAAATCCGATCAAAATTTTGAGCTAGCCATTTTGTTCCACGCAGTTAAAGTTCAGGAAATTATACCTTTGAGCAGGACTCTCCCCCCACAGTCTTCAGGGCAAGGGTTATAAGCTATGCCTTGGGGGCATATAAGTTTTTATTGAAATCTCTGTCGTAGAAACTTGAAAAAGTTCTCATTCAATTCAAAATTCAAAGGTCTAGTGCCCTTTTTAATAGTCGACAGTGATTTGAGGGCAACTAGCCCCCTCTCTCGCCCACCTTTTCTTCAAACACATCCTATCAACATTTTTAGATAGCCATTTTGTTTAGTGTTGTGGATTTCCAGATAGAGATTATGTTTTTGAGGAGGACACTCCCCCACAGCCCTCAGGGCAAGGGTTGTAAGTTATGCCCTAGGGGCATATTCGGTTTTTATAGAACGCGTTGTCGTAGAAACTTCAAAAAGGGCTCAGTCGATTGGAAATTGAAATGGCTAGTGCCCTTTTTAATAGTCGGAACTGATTGGAAGGCAACTAACACCCCTTCCACGCCCACCATTTCCCCAAACATATCCAATCAAAATTTTTAGATTGCCATTTTGTTCCACTCAGTTTAAAGTTCAGGAAATTATACCTTTGAGCAGAACAGTCCCCCTGCAGTCTTCAGGGCAAGGGTTATAAGTTGTGCCCTGGGGGCTTATAAGGTTCTTATTGAAATCTTTGTTGTAGAACTTTGAGAAAGGGCTCATTGGATTGAAAATTCAAAGGGCTAGTGCACTTTTAAATATTCAAAAGTGATTAGATGGCAACCACCCCCCTTCTCACATCCACCCTTTCCCAAAATACATCCAATCAAAATTTTTAGACAGCCATTTTATTCAACACAGTTGAAAGTTTTGGAAATTAGGTCTTTAAGGATGACAATCCATCCCCCCCGCAACCCTCAGGGCAAGGGTTATAAGTTATGCCCTGGGAGCTTGTAAGGTTCTTATAGAAAGTGATGTTGTAAAAACATCAAAAAGGGTTCATTAAATTAAAAATTGAAAGGGTTGGCCTTTTAATAGTCGAAAGTGATTGAAAGGCAACTAGCCCCTCTTTCTCGCCCACTTTTTCCCCAAACACACCCTCTCAAAATATTGATATATCTATTTTGTTCAACATAGTCGAAAGTTATGGAAATTATGTCTTTTATGATGATAAACACCTTAGAGCCCTCAGGGCAAGGGTTTCAAGTCGTGCCATGGGGGTATACAAAGTTTATATAAAAAGCTGTTACAGAAATTTTACAAAGGGCTCATTTGATTGGAAATTGAAATTGCCCTTTTGTGCAGGTTTCAAGCTCCTATCTACAGAATTGTGGAATTTTGTATTTTTTTGCTAGAAGAAAGATCACTGTTGCGTGTTTTTTTTTCAGGGTCGATTGTATCGAACCATTGGTCCTAGAACATCAGGAGAGGGCTCATTCGAATCGAAATCAAAAGTTCTAGCACCCTTTTCAAGCGACCAAAATGATCGGAGGGCAACCATCCCCCTCCCATGCCCCTTTTTCCCCAAAATCGTCCGATCAAAACTTTGAGATAGCCGTTTTGTTCAGCATAGTCTAAAGGTCTAAAATTAACGGCTTTGGAGATAACATGACCCCCCACAGCCCCTGGGGATAGGTCTTTAAGCTGTAAATTTTGCAAATTGTTTGCGTATAGTATTTCTTATTGGAAAGTATACAGACATTTTTATTGGGGGAGGGGGATTTTATGCTTGGGCTGGATTTCCATGGGAAGAATTTTCCGTTATGAGGGAAATTTCCGGAGTTGAACTTTCCGCTGGAAATTTTACACTGGAGGATTTGACGGAAATCTTATACAAAATTCTTCTTATTTGTCTTACTTTATCTTTGCCAACTCAGTTTCGCATGTAGAGATGTTCCAGGGGAATTATCCAAGGGAAATTTTCAGCGGGTTTGGATTTCCGGGAAAAAATTTCCACGGAAGGCGGGATTTCCGGAGTGATCGGAAAAATGATTAGAAATTAAAGTTTTTTTAAACAAAAGTATGCTGAGTGGAATTTTTTAGGCTAAATCGTCCGCAAGAAATTTTACGGAGGGGGGAGGGAATTTTCGGCGAGGATGGAATTGTTCGGAGGGATTTATACGAGAGGAGGTGTAATTATGTGGGTGGAACGTTCCATGGAGGTTTCCTTTTGAGTGGAGCAAATTTTTCATGGAGGGCGAGCCAGATTTACAGGCATTATTTGAAAAGCCATCAGAAATTCAATAAAAAAAAAAAAAAAAAAAAATCAACTGAAAGTAAGAAGCAGCATTTAAACTCAAAACGAACAAAAAGTATTCTGTGCACGTACTTCCCTCCTCGATACCTTGCTCTTTACGCTAAAGTTTGACTGTTTATCCCATTTTTTTAAGAACAACTCCTAAAAACAAGGGCGTTTAATTAATAATAAGAAGCTTTTTTAAGAGTGCTAAAAGCTTTAGCATGAAGAGTAAGGTATTCAGGATGGGGGCTACCCCTTCATATACGGAATAATTTCTGGTCGTTTCAAATTTAAGTATCTTTGAAGATTTTGAATAATAAACACATTAATAAATCTCATCTAGCAATGCGAACTCAAAACCTGTCATCGTCAAAAGCAATTTGCTTTAAATTTCGAGTTGTATTTTTGTTCATTTTGATCGTAACGTGGGACCCTTTCAAATACGGGGCCCGATCAGGCCAAATCGCTCCAATCGCCCTGTATCAGGCCCTGTCTCACTCTCAGACGGATGGTTTAACGAAACAGCTAAATTTTATTTTGGAAAGCAAAGGAACGACAAAATGCTCATAATGTATTACTATCATACCAAAACTGATGAATTGTAGATTATAAAAATTAAATTTTACCATAAAATTTGGAAAGGCTGTTAGAAAGTCACAAAACTCCAACACCCTAAGTGTCATTTCAGTTTTTCGAGTTTTATTATACTTCTTTTGAAAAAAATACATCTTTTGAATGTAATCTATACAAGTTTTAATTTTGTTAACTAAAAATCACGAAATATAAATAATAATACATAAAAATCGCTCTTCTTTTACGTTCTTTCTACTTTTACTTGTTACCTCAGAAAATCAGCGAATAATCTTTTCATTCTTTACGGGTTCAAATGACAGTTTTGTATAAACCCTTATTTTCAGGCCACCCCCATCCAACAAGGAGTTCGACAGAGGTTGTGCAGATTATCGATTTGAGTGCCGTGTTCAGCAAGGGCGAATGTCTTCTCAGAACATGTGTTCAACCATATTATTCTGGCACGTTACAATTTTGAGGAGCCCACGTCCAACACGCTTGGAACCCGTAAGATGAAAACGCTTTAAAGTTTTGCAGGGTTGAACACGGAGAACCTGAACACGATTTTGTCAAACCTACTCAAAGCGCGCTTCAAAATGCAAATTTTTTTTTATCAGAATAAAGACTAAATTTAGCTGAATTGATCATTATCCCATCCCAAAGGTAGAGACTAAACTTAAATGACCGGCTTATTTGTCAGTGAATAGAATTTAAAAGTATCCAGGAACAGCCAATTTATAATTTCGTTGATTCCGAGTAATTTATAATCACTATTCTTTGAAGTATTGTTTCGTCAGAAAGCGCTCTTCGTTAAACGGTCTAAACGGTTAAGCGGTGGTTGCAAACTTACAAAATTCTTGGTAGTGTAATTTCTGGTTAACGCAAACCTTTTGAATTAACGATTATTTTTTTATGGGCTTATTAACGATAAACGATTATTATATTAGTTTAGCCAAAATGGTTTTTTTCGTGTCCTTTGATGTGTTCATTTCTCTTTTGTATATTATTGTACACTGTGCAAGTCCAGTGCCAGAAAATAGTGCAGTTACTGTCTGAGGAATATAATGTTCGACTTCTTTCTTCTAATACTGTGCAGGCCTTGCATCATGTCTAAAATACGGTTCTTTTGCATAAGCTGGTGTTATGAAGTCGGAAGGATACACTTACAGCAGGCCTTCCTAAACTATGGGTTGCGACCCCAAATGGGGTCGCGTAGCAAAAACAAGGGGTCGCAAGAGATTTTAAAGTCAAATATTTAAATATTAAAGTCCAAAAATTTATAACATACTATAGGAAGACATATATTGTAAAGTTGATGAATTTTTTAAGACTGATAGTCTAGAATGGAAAAATTGCTGTGGAATATGCACAGATGATGCAAGAGCGATGACGGGCAAAAAACATTGGTTTTAAATCATTTTTTCATGCTACTCATTATGACCATATAAATTTTACTCACTGTCTTATTCACCGAGAAGCCCTTGCAGCAAAAAGATTGGCACCATAATTGAACGATGTGCTTCAGAATGCTATTAAGATTATAAATTTTATTAAGAGACATGTTCTTAACAGTCACTTGTTTTCAAATCTTTGTAAGGATATGAATTCCGTCTATACAACTTTATTATTACTTGCAGAAGTAAGATGGTTGTCAATAGGTCAAAGTTCAAGAAGATTATTATTATCAAAAGACGGAATTGAAATATTCTTAACCGAACGAAAATGCGAACTTGCTGCTTTTCTTCACAACGACTTATGGCTATCCAAGCTGTGTTGTTTGTGAGATATCTTTGCAAAATTAAACAATCTCAACTTGTCTCTTCAAGGAAAAAATTGTGATATATTTGCTTCTAATGATAAAATTGAAAGTTTTATTAAGATTAAAATTTAGAAAGAGAGGATAGAAAAAAAAATCATTCAAAATATTTTCCAGTGTCGACAATTTTATAATCGAGAAAAATTATTGTAAAACTTTTGTAGATCACTTAAAAGCGCTATATACCTAGTTCCGTACATATTTTATATTAAATCTTGATTTCAAAAAGGTAGCCTGAATTTAACATCCGCTTTGTACTGCCTAAACTACGGTTAATCACATGCCATTTAAAGCTTAAGAGGGATCTGCTTAGCTTTCCAGAGGTTCAAAACTTAAAACTACAATTTCCAAAAAAGCCCTAGACTGAATTCTGGATCAGAACTAGAATTTAATTTCCCACAATCACAGATATGGCAAATGTTCTTTTGCCATTCAACAGCACATATTTATGTGAAGTTACTTTCTGAGCTTTAACACATATCAAACCCCAATATCGTTCATCGCTAAAAAATGTTGAAGAGGTCTTACGTCCAGCTGTGTCAAATATTCCACCAAGATCTGATGTGTCATGCAATAAAAAACCGACATATCCATTTCACTAAAGTTTGTCTTTTTATTTTAATTCGATATTTATCATCCAACAGTTGCATTCAAATGTATTTGATTGAACTAAGCCGGTTCGATTTCTCTTTTATTTATGTTATTGCAAAAAATGCGATTTTCATGAAAAATAGGACATATTATTTTTGCAAGTATTATAAAGACAACTTTTCAACTTTTGTGGAATTTTTTAGTTTAGTTTTTTGTATGTTTCTAAACGAATTCTAAAACTATATATTTTCATATGTATATGTATATTGTTACCTAATAAAATGAATTATCAAAAAATATTTGTCTCTCAATTATATTCATATGGGGTCGCCAGGAAACTTGCAATTATAAATGGGGACGTGAATGAAAAAAGTTAAGAAAGCCCTGATTTACAGGAACATTTTATGTGGCATCCTTAGAGTTCCTCAGAGAATAATTCTTGCATCAACCTTAAAAAGCTAGACGTTTATCAGCGACACAACGACTTTACTCAAATACTAAAAAAATATTAAGCCCAACGTAACTGGTCCAGAGACGAATCTGGCCTCACTTGTGCCCGGGGCAAAATCTAGATTAGCCCCCCCCCCCCCACTGTCTCTCAAGTCAAATTTTGATAGAATTTTCATTTATTGACAAAATTATTTTCAGTTTATTAATTAATTTAGAATATACTTTTTAATTTATTATTTAATTTATTTAATTATTATTAATTGGTATTATTAATTAATCATTTTTATTCATTTTTATTTTTTAAATTTGTTAATAAATTATTAATTGATTATTTTCATTTATTATCTGTGCCCTCGACTTTATTTCAATAAAATTTCAAAAATTACAAAATGATTATTACCGTTAGATTATTTATTTGAAACTTCATGCCCGGGGCAAGTGCCCCGTCTGTCTTTCCCCTAAAACCACCTCTGACCTGGTCAAAGCTGCAGGGATATTCAAGGAACAAGGCTTGGAGCAATACAGGGCTAGTTAATCTTGATACAAAAACAAAAAACGTACAGAAGAAGTGCTTACAAGTACGAAAAAGGTCAATTATTGAGAATCTAATGGTCACTAATTGCAATGTCTGAATTATTAAACATGTGAACATAATTTAACTATGAAGTTGATCATACTATAACGTTTGAATCCTTAGGTGCTTAAAGGTCGAACAACTCTCCAGCTTTCTGCTGAGTAGATTCCTTGAGAAATGTCCTAGTCACTCAAGTAAAAACTAGGGTTATCTTGTGTAGCAATAACATTTTAAAAGGCGGATCTGTTTCATGATTGTGCACCTCCTGCACAGCATAATTAAATATATATTTATCCCTCTTTTCTTGGTGGCCAAAGATCAGTGATAACTCTCTACCAAAGCTGAAGAGAAGGGGTAACATATCTTAACCTCACTCGTACCAACTACATCAACGAACAAACTTCCAGAGAGAATAACCAAGTTTTATTTGGCAATCAGCTTCAAGGTGGAGCACTCTCCAGAAGGTCATATTTAACTTACTTTTTGAAAAAGGAAACAAGTGCTTTTTCATAAGAAGCAAACATGTTCACCAGAATTAATCAGATATCAACAATATTGTTGCTGCCACGAATCCAGCTTATAAAAAAAAATATCAACAAATATGTCCTTCCTTCTGGAAAGTTATTTTGCGCTAACTGCATTAAAATGCAGTGGCCTTTATTCGGAACTAACTTTTTGTTTTGCTTTTCAGCATGGCCTTTGAAAGGCACAACCGAAGTTACAATCCCATCTTTCGTTCATGCTGCCAATTTCGTACATCTCTGTTAACAAAAGATAGAATTTGAAATCTCCATAGAACTATTACACAAGAGTTTTTCGTATTTCTTCTTTTTTTTATTAAACTGGCCTACTCATGAAGCCTACTCATGACTTTTTCAAATGTGATATTTCCGTTCTCATGCAACCAGGATTCATGAAAAAACGTAAGACAAGTCATAAGAAAACAGGGAAGTACTTTTTTATTCAAAAGTACAACAAAAGTAGAGATGACATTCTACAAATGTATATTCTACATAAACCGGAGTACAGGAGAATTACTCGCATTGCTGAGCAGGACCAGCAATAGCCTCACAATCGCAACAACATCCTCCCAAGTACCTGGAAATGATATTACAAGATCTCACGTCAGTCTCCCCTTCAATTGATGAAAGGATAGACTAGCCTAATCTGTGATGGTTAAATTGCTCGGGACACTTTCGTCTGGATATTTAGCTTCTTTTGTTTTCATCGATAAATGGACACTAAGGCCTAACTGTAAATAATAAAAAACAAGAAGTTTGGTGTATATGAGAGCAGTAAGACATTGACAGCTTGATAACCAGAATTCAGAGCAGAATAGCGTAGGTATATCAAAAATGGATTACACTAACCAACATGAGGATTTAAAGCCCGCTTTAGATTTTCACCATCTTTGAGCTGATCAAGTATATGTTTTAGCTCTTCAATATTCCGAGGTCCAGCACTTGTTTTTGAACTGATTCGGTCAATAGGGTAGATTTCTCTTACAGCAAATCTGAAAAAAATATTAAATGCATAATCTCACATAGATACACCCGGATCTGAGTTTTAAGGAATACTTGATCAGAAAACGTTGTTAGGGAGAGGGATCTCGTAACTCACGAAATTGAAAGTGTGGAAATTAGGTACAGTCACCTTTGAAAAACTACTTCTGTAAGAATATTCTTTACGAAAAAAGCTTCTACTAGTCTTTATACTTATATGGCAATATAAAGAACTTCACTATATGAAAACAAACAAAAAAAAAAGATAGATTACTTTTGTACTAAAAGTCAATATTTTTACAATATGTTTATATTTTTATCAAATTAAATAGCCCTTTTTTTTATTTAAAAAAGGAAATTGTAAAAAACTGGACAGCTGAGTTAAAGTCATATATTAAACCAAACTTAAAACTAACAGACAAGGAATATAAGGAGCCTAAAAAAAACAAAAATTAATATAAACAATTAATTCAGACTAAAAACGAACAGAAATCACCATGATCCCTTACTTTTTTTCCTCCTTTAACATTTGAATATTGCTCCTCACTTTTCTTGGAACGGATTTGTTTAAAGTGTTGTTTACTCTTTCATTGGCAAAGATTTTTTATTTACTAATTATGAGAATACTGGTAAAGTGGGAAAGGGTGTTAATTTTTTGTTTTTTAAGAGCTGAATTGTCGGACTGCTGTTTACATTTTTGACAAAATTTGATTTCGCAGTCAAATTTTTGAAAAAACTGATTTTGTCCAAATATGTTAAAACACTTTTTACTAGAACACTCGGAGCAGGTGAGGAGGGAATTTTCAAAATCTATATGACTTCTGGTCATCCATGGGTCTCAAGACTAACCCCCCCCCCCCAAGAGAATCCTTGAATATAGAAATATAAAAAGAGCGTGTTCATGATATGTTTTATAGTAACTGTTAATCCGTTTAAATAAAGACATTCATAGGTTATTTATAAAAGATCCTCTGTTTTGCTGCATCTTAAGAATTTAAATTTACTACGTAATTATTTTATTATAAGTTACGAATTAAATTCTTAGACCTATCTTAGGCACAATTTTCTAAGTTAGACAATAAATGCAATTATTGGAGGGACATCAATCACGAAACGGCGTTTTATGCGACTAGAAGGAGTGGGTGCAAGAGAAGTAGAGAAGGTGGGGTCAAGAGAAGCCAAGGCCCATATTCATGTCTCCAATCATACAGTAAAACAACAATGAGATCCGATCACAATTATTCATAGAGGCGCACTAAGCAACAGCTTTGGTGCAAAGTAGTGATGGCGCATTTTCATTATCTTATTGAATTATCTGCCTAAGACTGGTAACCTCAGTTATAGCTTGCCAATAACGTATTAAAAAATTGAAACAGCTAAGATTCGCTTGAACTTTGGTACACACGCACATTTAAATCGTTATTTTCACGTCCCATTGACCAAAGGTACTTTTGGGCTTTAACACAATTGGAGGAAAAAAAAACCTTGCGCAGTTTCCTACTGAGAAGTTGGCGATGGAAGTATATTCGGAGTAAATAAGTTCTTAAATCCCATTTTACGGGTAAATACATAAATAAAAAGAAGAAACAGCACCGAGGCTAATTTTCTGCCCTGTCAGAGAGCCAGAGAATCCGTCAGCAGCTGAGAGAAAAACTTCAAAGACACAAAATTTCAATAAAAGTAAAATCTAAACTATTCCAAAGTCTAAAAGTGATAAACGATGATTTTGACTTTGCTCTGGCCCTCCATACTTTTAAAACCGAATCATTTAGTTCTTTTCGATGAGTCAAACTTAGTGTCCACAAAAAAATTGTGTGCCGTATTCTTTTAAGGAAGCTAACATAAAACTTAAGAGAGAAACATTGGGGATATTTGACAAGCCCCATTAATGACAACTTAATAAAAAGAAACTTTATCCACATTCCTTCTCATTATAGAAAAGGATCAATTAGTCCTGTTCGAATCAATTGTGCCCAAAACGAATCAACAGACAGGCTGTGTCTTTATCCATAGAAAACTTCGCCCCCAAATCCAATGTTCGAATCGGGCTTGTTTTGAGTTTCACATCCTATTGCTTTCGTTATTATGAGGCTCTTTTTTCTTCAAGTTTGGTTTTCCTCCTTTGGTTTGAGTTTTCGTACCAAGTTTGGTTTACTTCGAAAGGTCAGTTTTGCTTTTTATACCTTTTTTTTAGAACTGATGACGGTTTGGCAGAGGTTCTTGTCAAAATATATGATTTGCTTCGGTTTTCCCTTTCACTGCCTGAATATTATCCACGTTATTGTTTTGTGTTTTTTCGCCTTTGCCATCGTTTCAATAAGCGGTGGTATTGGAGGGGGGATTTATTGATTTTGTGTCTCCAATCCTAGTAGTAAACATTCTTGCATTATTATGGTAGAAAAAGGAGCAGGCACACCTTTCTGATGAGACTTGGCGGTGGTTGGAGGGTAGGTGTTTAGAGGTCCCTGTTGGCAAAAAATCCAAGCTTCACTCGTTTTTGCATCGACTTATAACTTAACTTTTTTTCACATTGAGTAATCATTTGGCTCAGTTTTTTGCCGCGTCATTGAAATTCGGCAGCTTCAATTTAGCTCATTTGTGCACCCAGACTAGGCTTACTTGTTTTGCACAGAGTTAGGATTTAGACAGTTTCTGCACCAAGCCAGGGTTCTGTTTATTATTGCATTGATTCTGTCCACAGCTTCAACTTAGCCAGTCATTGTGCTGATTCCGAAGGATTTTGCGTCGCCAAACTGAAATTCCTTAGCCTGGATGTTTTTGCACCAAATCAAAATTTAGCTTGTGTTTGAACTGAATCAGATCGACCAAGGTACATTTGAATGCAAGAAATACATCTTGATCGTTTGAGCTAGGAGGTTAAAGTAATAAACACACACAGGAAGAACCAGTGGAACCATGGCTACTTTAAGGCCGAGGTCAAAATAGATGTTCACGTTTATCCTCCACCTCACTGTATTCAGAGCTTCACCGTTTGCTCCCTTCGATTAAGTTTTTACTTCTTTTAATCCTTCTTATGAAATCTTCCAACCTTATTCAAGTACATCCTGATTTTCGTTTGGCCCAAGCTGAATTACCAAAACTGAAAAATTTAAACAGTGTGTCTTGATCTCGACAAACTGAATAGCAAATCGGAAGGCATCAAATAGAAACTGAGTTATCAGCGTTGAGAGAATCTACTAGCTCTGAATCACAGTATATTAAACACCAAATAATATTGGCAATAATAATACAGTATTATGAATTGCTTTTTGGGGTCGCTAAACGATCCTGTTGAATATTCACTAAAACGGGCTTGCGAGAGAAATTTTTTAATTTCTTATCTTATCTAAATCTTATCTTACGATGTCCAATATTGAGCTATTCTGTTTCCGCATTCGGGTCTCTTATCCAAACTCTAGAAGTTACGGGAAGACCACCCAATTAATAGTTCGGCCACAAAAACTAAAAGTTTATAATGAAAATTTTGTGAATGAATATCTGGATGCAAAGTATTAAGAAGCCAAATTTTCAAAGCTATAAGAGGTTATAAACAGTATTTTTTCATATAATATCCGCAATTCTCTTTCACGTTTGGGGTAAAGTTTAAATGGTTTCCTTCTAGCTTCCTTTAATTACCAACAGTGATTTATCAAATTAAAAAAAAAAAAAAATAAACCGTGTCAAAGAAAACATAGGATACGAGTAATGTAGAATAATATATTAATTATGCATACAGATAAGACTACCTTTCCAGTAATATTGATTTTCCTGTCTCCATTTTCCTTCTGTCTTTCTAGATGAATAACTAGACAACGCTAACTAGAAACGGGAATTTTTTGCAAACCAAAATTGAAAAACGGACAGATTTTAAAATGGAGACTGAAAGAAGAACTAAAAAATGATGACATGTCAGGTAAGATCCGGGCTTCTGACCCTAGCAAGCAAAGAAAGTAGATAGACGCGATAGGCTATTTCGTGCTGGAAAAAAAAAAAAACAATTTTTGCTTAAGAAGGGCCAAAGTCATATCAAGACAAAATTTTCTAGTCGCGTATTGCTTAGAACTAGGTAAAGGCCATAAAGGTCAGCGGTATAAGGTGGCCTCCAGGTTTCAGAAATCCAACGGCTTCGCTGTTACGCATTCTTCCCTATACATATTGAACAAAAAAAATAAGTTTTTTCTTCCTTCGAATCATGGTTGTAGTGATAGCTGAAACTTAGTAAAGAACGAACACAGCCCACAGTAGCAAAATTTTAAAACAGATTTAACGGAAATTTTAAAAATCTCTTGAAAACCCACAAAAATTTTATCAGATCAAAAAGAAAACTGCACAACTTGAACAACAAGGAAAACAACCTTTTTGCATAGGTGGCACTGATGTGTCAGCACCAACCTCTTTTTTATTGATTTTTGCACTCTTGTTTTTTGTTTTGTTTTCGCCACTAGCGGGTTGCTGTAACAACTGTGAGTCATTTAAGGGGTCATTTGAAATCAATTTACAAATATCTAGTGCCTTTTTGTAATTACAAAAGATGACATTGAAATAAATATATTTTTTTACAAAATATGCGTCTTCATACATAAGATTATATAATACATTTATTATTTGACAAGGGATATGACATAAGAAATAATTGATTCTGTTGCCTGATTAAATAAAAATCTTGAATCTATATTAAATACAAAAAATAAGTATTTTCAACTGAAAGCAAGGACCAACATTAAAACTTAAAACAAACAGAATCCCGTCTGGAAAATTATCCGAAGTCTACTTTCATTTGAAAAAAATTGCTTTGTATTCATTTTCTGATTGTTTTTCAAAACTTGCCCGAAATTCCCGTCTCTGTAGAATTTTTTTTTCCCAGGAAATCCCCCTTCCCAATGGAAAGTTTTTCCAACGGGAAATTCCCCCATGGAAAATTTCTCAAACAGAAACTTTTTTTGTGGATTTTTCCCCCACAGGAAAATCCCCCGGAAAATTCCAACCCCACTGAAAATTTTTCCTGGACAATTCCCCCGAAACATCTCCACATGTAAAATTGAGTCGCCAAAGAGATAGTAAGACAAATAAAAAGGATTTAGTATAGGAATTCTGGAAAATTCTATCGGTGTAAAATTTCCCCAGGAAATTTCACCCCCTAGACAATTTTCTCCTCTCGAATAATTCTCCTCGTGAAAAATTTTGATCAAATGATTTTGGGGAAAAAGGAGCGTGGGAGGGCGGCTAGTTGACCTCCATTCTTTTTGGTCATAGGTAGCGCAATAACGCTGCTTGGCTCTTTACTTACAGTTTTTTTTTGTTTTTTTTTTACTGCGAGCCATTTGATTCAAGGATCTCTTAATTGTAAAGCAGGGCTAAACATCCCTTTTTTAGCTCCCTTTTTTTATATTCAAGTTTAATATTCGTAAAACAATACTTCAAGAAAGATATTCAAAAAAAATACACCCTCGAAGGTCTGTTATGAGGGTGGAATTTTGAGCATAAAAATTTACTTATAAGGGCATTATTTCCAGCTCAGCCGCTGCTGACTATCGCTATATAATATTGCAGCTCAAGAAATTTGTAGAGTATGCTTTCAGTCAGTTAGGTCTTACAGGAAACTATTGTATTGCTTCCTCAAGAAATAAAAAGTAAAATGTCACGTTACGAAAATATATATCTTAAATAAAAAAGTAAAATATAAGCTGTGGACATGCGGAAAACAACGCAACAGATTTCAATAGCATTCTTGTCGGGCCATGAAAACTCGCTCAACATCAGTTGGCCTAGCTCACTATTCATATTTACAGCATCTTTGAAGAAGAATAGCACCAATTATAAATTTTCCCAAAATAGACAAAGAATAGTCGGTTTCCTTGGGCCCAGAAAGTTATCACAAGTAATACGAGATTTCTCAACAATCTTCATTATTGTCAAACGCACAACATGTCAAAATACCCCAAAATTTGGAACAGTCCTTGAAAAATTCCAAACTCTAACTGATGCTTGCCTAATCAGTCATTGTGGGAAATATGAACGGTGCTTTGGGCTAAGTAAAAGTAAATTTCATAATACTTCCAACAACAACAAATAGCGGCTAAAACATTAGGACCCTTTTGGTTAGCACGGCCCAGCAATGAGAGACAGGAGAGGATGACTACAAAATCTTCTATTTCTGCTGATGTACTTGCTGGAGCTTCGTGGGGGATGGGGCTACCTATATGTTAGAATCCGGCTGCCAAAGGTTCTGAGAGACTTAGATTACTGTAGGAGCTTCCAAGGGATGAAGTTACGATAGTAGTTGGGTGAAAAGTGCGTACAAAAACAATTCCCCAAAACTGGCTCAAGCTGCATGCCTCTGTAAGGGGAAGGCGTCATAACATCCAACCGTCAGGACATCCAACGTCATAAAATCCGTCATAACATCGACAAAAAACTCCATCAGAACCACCAACCGTCAAAACATCCAAAATTTTTAAGCTTTAGTTTTATTGGCGTTAGGGGGGAAAGGTACCTAGGTTAGGTTAGGTTACGTATTTAATATATGGTATTATTTACGCCCACCCCTCTGATGTACTAATATATAGCCGAAATTTGTTGCTAAACTATAATGTACTTATTATTTTTATATAAACTTTTAAATTTTTTGGATTTTGTGACGATTGGATGTTATGACGTTTGGTGCTTATGACGGTTGTTCGAAATGGTAGCACCCCCTCTCTAAGCAAATGTAAAATTATTTATTTTATTAGATATGAAAAAACAAACCTTAAGTCATCTCCTTCCTTTCTGGGTCGAAGCACAGACAAATTTATGTAGTTTAAATCGGTCAAGATTACATTGCCTCTGTCGTAGAGCTCGACGATTACATGGTGCGCTGCTTCACCTGTACCAAATTGAAGGTCAACGACTCTGTCAACACCAACCTGATTTACATTTTCAAGTCGTTTGTTCTTTAAATGTTTCCTTAGCTAAAATAATACACACAAAAATATAGAATGATTCTCATAACATCATTTAAATGGAGCATTGAAATACGTCTGGAGATATCTTAAAAGAAATAGTGCAATGTCAAGAAATAAAAGGGTAAAAAGCAACGGCACATCTATACCCATTGTTCTAGTATGAAAAATTATTGACTCCATTTATGAGATCTTTCATATTAAATATATAATGTTATTTTTAGCTCGATGATACATTTAATCCTTGCATTGCCACATTTATTGTATTCTTTTACTTTATTTTTTTTCACGGTATAGAAGCCTTAGCAACCATGTCTGAGAGTGTTTTTGTCTACTGTTGCAACCAAATTCTGGATTGGATTTTGACATAGTTTCTTCTTATTTCATTTTCTGTGTTTGGGATTAAGGTAGAAGGATGGTATCACATATGCCTCATTAATTTAAAAGTTCTCTCATTGCTAAAGAAATTGGAGCTTACCCTTGGAAAAAGTATAAAACATTTTTTTTTTGTCAAAATTTGTTCATGAAATTCACATGAGATTTGAAATTTTGATGGATTGACAACTTTGTCGTTTTGGTGCACAACAAATCATCCCTAGCTTTCTTCCCTAAGACATTTTCTGCTACTTTGAAAACTGTTTTACTAAAATTATCCTATTCAGCTTCTATATGGTCAAATTTTAAACTTGAGTTGCTACTACCATAACTATTACTCCTATTGCGACTGCTGCTAAGGCTAAGGATATTAAGGTGAAAACTTCCGGCAACATTGAGCAGGGAAGTTGAACTAAATCAAAACATACTATGTGATAACAGGTTTTCAAAAAGGTGTATCAGCAATATCTTAAGAACGGCTTGGAGCATTAAGTTGAAAATTTCGGGGCATGATGAGGTGATGTACAACTGACCAAAAGGCAATATGTACGTACTACAACTGTAACTTCTTCTATTACTAATACTGTTACTGCTACTACTATTGCCACAGCTCCTACTACTACCATTACTACTCCAACTAAGACTACGGGGTATGAAGGTGAAAATAATAAAGAAAATTGAAGGGGAATTTGAATTAAATCAAAACACACTTATGTGCATACAGGTTGTCACAAGGGAGTATCAGCAATATCTTAGGAATCGATGGAGCATTTAGTTAAGACTTACAGGGTACGTTGTGGGGGAAGTTGAACTAACCAAAAGGCAATTTTTGAATGCTACTACAACTACTTTTAGTGCTACTACTGTTACTAATACTAAAGCTAAGGTTAATACGGTGAGAATTTCAGAGAATCTTGAGAGGATATTGAACTAAATTAAAGCAAACTATTTACATGCAGGTTATCAAAACGACATATCTGCAATGTCCCATGAGTTGCTTAGGGAGACTAAGTTGAAATTTCCAGAGTATGATGAGGGAGGATTTTGAAAAAGGCGCTACATGGATACTGCTACTAATGCTACTACTACTACGACTACTACAGCTACTGAGGCAAAGGATGTCGAGGCAAAGATTTCAGGGAATGTTTAGGAGGATGTTGAACTGAATCAAAACACACAATTTGCATGTAGCGTGTCAAAAGTGTATCAGCAATATTTCAGCAACGGCTGAGTGCATCAAGTTGAAACTTTCAGGGTATGTTGAAGGGAATATTGAACTGTACAAACGGCACTATGTGCATACTACTACTACTACTAGTATGTCTACTACGATCGCTGCAGCTGTTAAGGCTAATGGTAATTAAGGTGATACTTTCAGGAAATGTTAATTAAATCAAAGCACACTATATGCATACAGGTTGTCAAAAAGGCATATTAGCAATATCTTAGGAACAGTTTAGAGTACTAAGACTACTAAGGCTAAGGGCATGAAGATGAAAATTGTAGGGAATACTGAGGGGAAATCGAAACGCACTATGTGAGTGCAGGGTGTCAAAAGGACGTACCAGCAACATCTTAGGAATGGATTGGAGAATTAACTTAAAACTAATAAACAACATTAATATTGACAAATTATTGCAATTATTAATATCTCAAAAAGGCAATATTTGCATACTACTACAACTACTTTTACTGCTACTATTACAACTGCTACTATAGCTACTACTACTGAATGTAAGGGTATTAAGGTGAAACTTTCAGGGAATGTTGAGGGGGATGTTGAACTAAATCGAAACAGACGATGTCAAAACAGGTTATCAAAAGAGCATAACAGCCATATCTCAGGAACACCTTAGAGCATTAAGTGGAAACTTTCAGTGCATGTTGAGGGGGATGTTGAATCAACCGAAAGGTACTATAGGCAGGGTGTATCAGCAATATCTTAGGAACGGCTAAGAGTACTAAGTTAAAATTTCAGGGCGAGGGGGATATTGAACTAATAAAAATGCCCTATGGGCAAGCTACCGCTAATACTACTAGTAATACTGCTACTGGTACTACTATTACTAGGGCTAATGGTATTAAGTTGGAACATCAGAGTTTCCACTCTTTTCTTGAAATAATTTCCCAGGACATTTTAAAAATATTTTCCGTTTCTAGCCGGCCACCATATAAGTCAAGCTATTACAACTGAAGCTGGGCGTAATGCCGATATTATCATCATATCGGGATATATTTTGAAATAGACGCGATATTGTATCTATGCCATTATATCGGTGTTATAGCTGTGCAAAGATTGTTGTGTTTAGCAATCCCACCTACTTTCATCTACTTGTTATCCAGCACAATGCAATGCAAGGTACAGAAGTCTCTTCTTTAATTTTTGCACTGCTATGTTGCGTTGCAATATCAGTTTTAAAACCCAATCTTTCACAGTCAAGCTGTGTTTACAATCAGTCATTAACGTTAAAAAATATTAAGAAAACAGATAGAAAAAAAACAAAACAGAACAAAATAAGTAAGATAAAAACCAAAACAGAACAGAACCGGCAGATTAAAAACAGATAATCTGTTTCTGCATTTTGCGCTAACAGGACACAAACAGATACTTTGAAAACAGAAGAGAAAGCAGAAACAGTGTCGTTGCTTATTCAGAAATAGATATGACTCAAATAAATCAATAAACGGTCTAACTAATTGTCATTTGAGATTACTTCAGGTTCATATTTCAAATAAAAAATATGTAAAATATCATCTTACTACATTCACAACTCAGCTAACAGACACTGGAATATTATTTTTAATGTAGTCATGATTTTTCAAAAACTTATTTGGTGTAAAAATTAAGGAGAAAAAAGCATAATACACTGCCAGGGTAATGAAACAGCTCTTTATTGATATGTATTTATTTGACGATAGACAGCTGTAAACAGCCAGTAACATGCTAGAAAATAAAATGAAGATGTTAAAAGATTACTATTGTTAAAAGATGCTAAAAGAAACAGACATTCATGCGTTAAATGTTTAATCCATTTGCGTTCATCCACAAGAAGGGAAGATTATTTTCCAGGACAACTGAAAGGTGACTGGAAAATTGGTCATTAAATTTCCCAAATTTTCCAGGCTTTCCAGGACGCGTGGGTTTCTTGTCTCTGGGATTATTTGGGGGTGTTGGACAAAATCAAAACAAACTATGTGTTTATAAAAAGGGGGTATCAGCAATATCCCAGAAACAGCTTGAAGTCTTAGGTTGAAACTATCAGAGCATGATGAGGGGATGTTAAACTATCCAAAAGAGCACAACGTGAATACTACTGGCGTTACCACTACTAATACTGCTACTCCTATTACTATTACTACTTTCAATGCCCCTACTATTACTTCTGCTACTATTGCTAATGCTAAGGGTGTTAGGTAAAAGTTTTCGGCAATGGTGAGGGCGGGGTTGAATTATGTCAAAACCCACTATGTGCATGCAGATTTTCAAAAGGGTGTATTAACAATATCTAAGAAACAGCTTAAAGTATTAAGGTGAAGCTTTCAGGTGATTTTGAAGAGGGTATTGAACTAAATCAAAACATAATATGTGCATCTGGGCTATCAAAAGGGGTGTATCAATAATATCTCAGCAACGCCTTAGGGTATTAAGCTAAAACTTTCAGGGCTACCAAAATTACTACCATTTCCTATTACTATTTATACTCCTTCTGCTACTATTGAACTAAATCAAAACAAATTAAGTGCATTCAGGTTGTCAAAATAGCATAGATACAATGTCTGAGGAACAGAACTGGGTATTAAGTTTTATTTTCAGGGAAAGTTGAGGGGGTTATGTGTATCCAGAAAGTCAAAAAAAGTATTTGCAATATTCCAATAACAGCTACGGGTGTTATGTTTGAATTTTCAAAGCATGCTATTGGAAATGATAACCTAAATCAAAAGACACTATACCAACCCAAGTTTGTCATAAGGGCGTATTTGCAATATTTTAGGAGCGGAAAAGGGTATAAAGTTAAACCTTTCAAGGCTACTACAACAAATACTACTACCGTTTCTACTACTGCAACTTATACTTGTGCTACTATTACTACCACTGCTGTTACAGCTACCATGTTTTGTAGGATGTTAAACTGAATCAATGGACACTGTGTGCATCCAGTTTTGTCCAAAGGGCGTATCTGCGATATATTAGAAACGGCTAAGGATATTGAGTTAAAGATTGTCTGGACATGTTGATTGGCAAATTGAACTAAATCAAAATGCACTACGTGCATCCAGGGGTTGTGTCTGCAATATCTCAGCAAAGGTTAAAATAAATTAAGTTGGAACTTGCAGGGCATGTGGAGAGGGATATTAGATTAATATTTTTCTATAATCAAGAGTGTAACGTGATGGAGGTCAGAATTCTGTGTGTCCTATAGAATCCCAAGGATTATGCAGATTTACAACCCACATATTTGAATATTTTTCTCTATACCAATCAAACCAAAGCATTATAGCATAACTATTCAAAACTTTTGCAAAATTTTGTACAAGATTCCCCTAACCAAAGTATTGACCAGAAACGCAAATTTATACAGCAATTTCTTATAAGTTCTGACTTTGTGTTATCAAAGCATCCGCACGCTGGTATTTGCTTACTTGGCGATGCGAATGACCTGAGGATGGACTCCATCTGTACCTCTCTTAATATTAAAAAACTGGTTAAAATATCTACAACAAAAGGTAACACCTCTTTGGATGTTATTTGTTCAAACATGAGTAAGTATTACAACTCCCCGCAAGCACTGTCACCATTAAAAGGCAGTTACCACTATTGTCTTCTTTTTTCTCCCTCTTCAGCCATTGAACATTCCTTTACTACCCCCATTGGGGTTTGCCGTCCCCTCAGTGACACAGGCCTTTTTTCTTTTGGATTTGGACCTTTATAATTCTAATAACCTTGATGATAAAATTTTGATTTTTCACTGCTTCAGTGATAAACCTTACATAAATAATCACGTAAAAATGTTAATCCGCACGAAAATAAGCTTATTTAACAGGGGTAATTTAGCTGAAGCAAATAAATTAAGAAAGGAATTACAAAGTCAAATTAGAAAAGCTACCCGAGCCTACTATAAAAATAAAATTAAAAACTTGTACCATGATAAACCAAAGAATTAGTCCTCTGAAATTAAAAAACTTACCGGCAAGAGTCAAGAACAACTAAATTTTAATATAAATGAACCTCCAAAGACCACAGCTAATGACCTCAATAAGTTTCTGGCTTCTATTTTCCAGAGTCTCCCACCACTATCTTACACATTTCCAGATTTTCCTGATCCTTTTTCATTCCCACACATTTCTCCACTTGATGTTGTAAAAAAAATTGAAAAACTAAAACGATCAAGCATTTGCCCTTTAGATATTCCTGTTCCTTTGATTAAAGCTTTCAGTGATTACCTCTCAAAACCCCTATCCACCCTGTTTAATGAAGTTACCAAACCTGGACAGTTCTCTCAATATTGGAAACAAGGCTTTATTACCCCAATCAAAAAGAAAAATGGGAGGCCTGGTTTTGATGGCATTCGTCCTATTACCCTCACCTCAATTTTTTCAAAATTGTATGAAAGTTAGACTGGCTTAAGATGAAAGCCCTCCCCCTCATTGATCTTAGACAGTTTGGTAATCTCAAATCCACGTCAACTTCTCATTACCTGATCCATCTTGTTGATACCATAGGTAAATTACTTGAAAAACCTAACACTTGGCTTAATCAGATTTCTATTGATCTTCAAAAAGCTTTCGATTTGACTAACCACAATTTGCTCATAGATAAACTTATAAACAAATTCCACATTGAAATTTTCCAACGAACAGAAATTATTCCGTATATGAAAGGGGCTATCCCCTCCTCAACGCCTCGCTCTTTACGCTAAAGTTTTTTTATTGTTTAAAAAAATAGAGTTGTGAGAAAGTCAAACTTTAGCGTAAAGAGCGAGGCGTTGAGGAGGGGACAGCCCCCTTCATATACGGAATAATTTCTGTTTGTTTTAAGTTTTAACGTCGTTCCTTACTTTCAGTTAAAAAAACTTGTTTTTTTTATTTAATTTTTGAACGTTTTTGAATTAATGCAGGTTTTGATTTTGGCTCAACGTACATGAATAATTAAAACAAAATTTGCATATTATATTTGGTTAAATGGCTTTCTCGAAACTTGTTTAATTTTATTTACGAACGTTTTTATTAGTAATAAATATACGTAACTTAGAATTAACTTACGTAACGAACTTCTATATTCATAAATTTTTAAAACGTATGTTAGGGGGTTCACCCCCTAGTCAATACCCTGCTCTTTAAACTATAGTTCGATTTTTTTTTTCCAGTTCTTTAAAAATTACCTCTTAATCACAATCAGTTGATCAGTTGAAAAACTTGTTTTTTTTTTTTATTTAATTCCTGATCTTTCTCTTTAATAATGCTGGGAAATCCGGCGCCCCCGTCCTAGCAATGTCCCTTCCCCCATGAAAACTTCCTTCATGGAAAGATCCTTCCATATAGCCCCCGACCCTCTCCTTCCCCCACCTACCAGAAAAAATCTCCTCTGAAAAAGTCTGTATACTTCCCAATAACCAATACTATATGTTAACATTGAGTAAAGTTCATAACTTTCAGCCCTCCCCCTGGGGACTTTGGGGGATCAAGTCATCCTAAAAGACATTTTTATCATATTTTCGACCATGCTGAACAAAAAGGCTATCTAAAAATTTTGATCGGATGACTTTGGGAAAAAATGAGCGTAGGAGGGGGCATATTTGCACTACATTTTTTTTTTTAAATTAAAAATGGAAATAGAAATTTTAATTCCCTTTCAAATCTGCCAACCCACTATTTTCTAGGAACCATGGTTCTATACGATCCCCCCTGGGAAAAAAAAAAAAAAAAAAAAAACAAAAAAAAAAAAAAATAAAAACCCAACCGTTATATTTATTATGGCAAAAAATGAAAAAAACCACCATTTTTTATATAGTAGCTTGAAACCACAACAGTAGGGTTATCTGATACGCTGAATATGATGGTGTGATTTTCATTAAGGTTCTATAACTTTTAGGGGTCTTTCCCCCTTTTTTTGAAAATCAGCCAAATTTTCTCAGGCGCGTAACTTTTGATGGGTAGCTCTAAACTTGATGAAAGTTATATATTTGAAATCAGCATTGAAATCTGATTCTTTTGATATATCTATTGGTATCAAAAACCCCTTTTTCTTGAGTTTCGGTTACCATTGAGCCGGGTCGCTCCTTACTTACAGTTCGTTACCACGAACTGTTTGATTTCTTTTCGGTTTGAGTTTGATATATTTATTGATGGTAATTTATGGTAGCTTTACGCTGGTAAAATTACTTGACTTTATTTCTGCTCATCTTTGGGTCAATGTAGCTCTTTACTTTTCTCTAGAAAACTTCTTTGGTGGGAAGTTTTTTTTTCTAAATTAATCCTATGAAATATTCATATTTTTTTTAATAATAATTTATATTTCCTATCATCTGTTTTCGAAAAAAAAATAAATACCTTCATAGTAAAGCTTGATGGAGCAGGATTTTTAGGCCAGTCAAATTTGGTCAAGTGTAATCTAATGCCAGACTCAAATAACAATGTAGATTTTTCTTCCTGTCTATTTAATTTGATCAGGTACGTTTTATTATCAATATCGTAAATGTTGTTTACTCTCATCCCTATGCACCTAAAAAATAGTAAACATTCATAAATAAATAAACATAAAAAAATCTAACAAATATGAAGTGCAGAAACACTAGAGCATTTAATAAACTTCTGAAGTCCTGGTATCTTTATTTCAACAATCCAACAAGGTTACCATTCTTTAAATGGAATTCGCTACTTCTGCTAACATCGCACTGCAGCACCATGCCACCTAAGGTCAGCGAAGCTGCGCAAACCCCTTCTCCGTCCCAATCTATTCAAAGCTTCGCTCTTTAATTTTTTCTTCCATTCAGTTCCAATTTGCCATAAACCCTTTCTTACACCCCCCTCCACCACATTAAGAGTATCCTATTTTTTTCGGGAGCCCAGGTGAATGGGCAAAAAGCCCAATTTTTGGCGAACTATCCTGCTTATTTTGCAAAACTTGACCTACCAATCTTAACCTGTATTTCATTATATCCCAAGACATTAGGACTAAAGTACATTTGAAGCTTATTGTTTGATATACGGTCAGTCAAACGAGTACCTAAGCCCGTCCATATATAATTCCTCATGGAAACATCTAGTATATCTTCCTCAACCTTTCAAAGCATCCACTCCTGAGAATCATACTGAACCACTGTGACTATTACGGCTTCCAATATCCAAGTCTAAGTTTGAAGACATAATTTCCTTTTCTTTGAAATTTTTTTTCAGCACCAAAAAAAAAGCCTCCCGCCCTTCCGCTATTCTACTATATAGATTTTCGCGGCATCCACCATTTTTGCTAATGTTACCCAGGTTAGTGAAGTTGCCCGTTTGGTTTGTTTTGTTTTCATTACCTAATATCACCTCTTCATCCCATTTATTCCTAGTTTAACCGATTTCATTTTCTTAACATTGATTTTCAAATCTATTACCATAGCATGAACTCTCAAGATCTTAAAAAAAAAATTCGTTTAGTTATTAATAATTCTAATTAAGACACTCGCATCATTGTCTTATCAAAGTCTAGCAGAGTTTTTCCTTCATAGATGAAACTATCTTTTCCAACAGCCCTCGAAGTATTCCTTAGAAAAAAGCCCATCAAAATAATCGATATAAACAGGACGACACAGCACAAATCAATTCCAGATTCCACACTCAACAAACTATAAACCTCACCTTGTAGTACTTATCTGGTATACCGAACAAGGGTAGGATCTTTATTGTTAAGCTTGTCTATCAGCTGTTTCAAATGCCTGTTCATGATCTATAAAACTCAGGATCTAAGGGGTCTTGACACTCTGGTTCAGACACCTCAATTGTTTATCAATCTTAGTGTGACAATGTGTTCAATGCATCCTTTCACCTTCCTATAGGCCTTTTCTGGCGACATTGTGGATCAACAATCTGTTCTGGCGAGACTTTGTTGATCAACCCTTGCGTTCAAGCGATCAGCAAAGGCTTTGTTGATCAATAATGTGGATGAAATCAGCCCACAGTTGAATTTGTTGTTTTTCAATTATGTCAGTCAAATCTAAGCGTGAAATAATAAGGATGGAAATCATACGGGATTTTTTTACAATTTAGAATAGGAAAAACAATTATTTTGTCATAAATGTTTTTGTTATATATTGTTGACTTGATCTCTTGCCTAAAATAAGGCATGATAAGATACTTTCTTTTGAATTACCTATCGCTTTCCCTCCAAATTACAGTGAAGAAATCTTGTTCTGTTTTATGGAAAAATTCAAATTTGATGAGACAGTGAAAAGGTTTACAAATAGTCAAATTACAGGAGTAAACACGAGTTTAAATAAGAACAGTAAAACAATAATCAACTGGTTTTGAAAATATTGCCAATATTTCGAACAATAATAACCATTCGTGTTCTCGTGAAAAGTATTGTTGATAAACAAACCGGTTCTGGCGATTTTTGATCAAAATTGTTGATCAACTTTTGAAAATATTGCCATTTAATTCCAACAATAATAACCATTTGTGTTCTCGCGAAAATTATTGTTCATAAACAAATCTGTTCTCGCAATTGATGACCAACACTGTTGATCAAAAATTTATTCGCCAGAAAAGGCCCTATACCACACTGTTCTTCTCTTAAAACTTTATCTACAGCAACTATTAGTCTAATCATGCCTATAAGTATCAACTTTCTCCAACTTTATTGTATAATTTTCTACAACTTTATTGTTCTTTTATCTGGCCAAAACTCGAGTTTGCTGGTCCAGGTCTTTCTTCAGAGCATATCTATATGATTGGAATGTCCAAAAACGAGAACTTACAATCATAAATGGTGAAGGGAAGGTTCCATATCTTTGTCTACTAGGTAATTTCAAGCTCACCACGTTGGCCGAGAGAAGGAACCTCCTGTGCCTTCCTTTCGGTAATAAGACCCTGTCTGTTCCCCGATTACGTTTCATCATCCCCGAATCCTACCATCCCGCCCGCAATAGACCGTCCCGTATAAAATACCAAAAAGTCCCTAAACTGACTCCCATCCCCGCTAAACATGAAAGATATCGGAAGAATTTTGTTCCGAGTTTTGTTGAGTTGTATAATAACCAGGATATCCAGTCATTAATTGCATTGTTATCTATTTATTTTTTATTTTTGACTTTTTAACTAAGTGTTGACTCTTCTTTTTTTATGTACTTTTTTTCTTTTTTTATGTACTTTTTTTATATACAATGAATTATGTCTGACGTGAAAGTCAATTTTTATCGATGTGATATACATATTTATACTTGTGTTTTTTTTTACGAAAAATTCAAATTCGGCATCCATGCTGTGATAGGGATTTTTAAAATAATATTATATTCTATACTATCATGCTAAGTAATTTGCTTTTTATGGAAATCAGGCTAATATCTCAGTAGTTACTACATTCACTACTTTCCCTTTTCTTATAAATGGGCTTGATTGAAGATTTCCTAGAGTCACTAGGTACTTCCTCCATATCAAAAAGTATATTCATAATCTTCAGTACTTCATCTCTAGCTTAGTAACCAACATATTTCATAAGCTTATTTACCATGCTATCAGCACCTGAAGCCTTATTAAATAATCTATCAACGAAAATCGCCAGTAATTGAAAATTCTTGGCAAAAATGATTGATTAAATTTCGAATTTCTAATTTATAGGACTAAATAGCAGCTCAAACATAGAGTTTCATTTCAACAATCTGAAGATTTGGAATCTGGAATACAAAACACAGCTATTCACAAATTATTTCCCGAAACACATCCAATCAAAATTTTGAGATAGCCATTTTGTTCAGCGTTGTTGATTTCCAAATAGAAATATGTTTTTGAGGAGGTCACTCCCCTATAACCCTCACGGCAAGGGTTTTAAGTTATGCCCTGAAGTCATATAAGAGCGATGTTGGCACAATATATTATTTATAACTTTTTTTTGCTTTAGACCAGGGCACTTCGTATCGAAGAAGTTGTCGTAGAAACTTCGAAAAGGGCTCATTCAATTGGAAATCAGAGTGGCTTGTGCCCTTTTTAATAGTTGAAAGTGAATGGAAGGCAACTAACACCCCTTCCACGCCCAGCATTTCCAGAAACACATCCAATCAAAATCTTGAGATAGCCATTTTGTTCAGCGTAGTTGATTTCTATATAGAAATTATGTTTTTGAGGAGGAAACTCCCCTACAATCTTAAGGGCAAGGGTTGTAAGTTATACCCTGTAAGCATATACGATTTTTATAGACAGCAGTGTCGTAGAAACTTCAAATAAAGCTTATTCAAATGGAACTCCGAAGGGTTCTTGTTCCTTTTAAGAATCGAAAGTGATTGGACGGCTTCTTACCCCCCTCTCACGCCCACTTTTTCCCCAAACACATCCAATCAAAATTTTAAGACAGCCATTTTGTTCAGCGTAGTTGAAACTTCTGGAAATTAGGTCTTTGAGGATGACTACCTCCCCCCCCCCTCCCGGGCTCTCTGGGTAAGGGTTGTAAGTTATGCCCTGGGAGCATATAAGGTTTTTATAGAATGCGTTGTCGTAAAAACTTCAAAAATGGCTCATTCGATTGGAAATTGAAATGGATAGTGCCCTTTTTAACAGTCAAAAGTGATTGGAAGACAACTAACACCCCTTCCACGTCCACCATTCGCTGTCCGCGGCAGGATGAAATCTATAAGCTCGGATTTGCATGTAGCTGATGCAGTGTATCATAAGACATTCTGGTCTAACTTCAAAACCCCCAGAGAAATGCCAAACCGTTACACTAGTGCAACTGATCTGGTGAACACTGCTGAAAGACCACAGGAGAGTACGAATTGATATGCATTCATTGAAGCTGTTAATTATTTCAAAGAATTCGAATATGAACAGTTTACAGTGAAAGATGTTGCAGAAAAGATGAGGCTTTTTTTTGAACCAGATCAGTCGCCGTACACCACAAAACATATAAAACGACTCCTTAATGAAACATACGGCGACCACATTGTTATAAATGACATAGGCCGACAGACTGGTGTTGTGACTTTCCGACAAACAACACATGAAACCCTTCGTAATTTTACAGAACACTACAGCTGAGTGAGGAAGACCAGCTGAAGTTCATGATAGAGACAGTGGCCAAAGTAAGTAGGAATGACGTTAAGTTAGTGCAATGTACAGACTCTGAATACCCGAGCCTGAGCAGTATAGAAGAAAAGGAAAAAGTTGTGAATTTCTTACCACCATCTCTGAGGCTCGTTCTTTCTCTGCTAATCGCGGGATCAGACAAGGATCTACTCGTATGTTCAATCGGTCATGCAATAATGCAGGCTTAACTTCCCCGATCTTTGCTCGCTCCTTTACAAGTATATCTTGGAGTCCAGCTACTTTAGTAGCTTTTTTGCGCAGTCCTGTCCGTAAGACAACTGCACTCAATTGCGCAATATATCGAATGGTATGGCAGCAGCAAGGGATGTCAACGCGTATGCAGCAAAGGCGATAGGAAAACAAATTCTGAAATCAGTGGACGACATCGATGTCGATCGCTACATCTTCAAACGCAAAAGCAAAGCGATTACGATGGCCTATAAAGGCAACATTTCCGAAGCTGATGGTGAAGACACATAATTGACGCAAGTCTTCTGCTCCAATGTCTTGCAGCAGCGGCAACTACAGCCAGAGGGGATATTGAAGAAGCTCTCAATCTATCCTACTGCCCTTTTCGAATCGTCAAGCCTGCCGCCACAACCAGATAAAGCGTAGCTAGCGGAAGCTATTTACAAATTAGCAAAGGCAGAACCTGTGAACGTCCTATCAAAAGAGCTGTAAAAATAGGTGATCGATGGTGGATGGCTGTTCACGCATATTCCGTGGAAAACAGGAAACACTTTCGAACAGATTTGCAACAGTTACGTTTCATTCGTGACGCAGAAGTATTCAAATGCTTCCGTTGTCTATGATGGTTACACTTCAGGTCCATCTACCAAAGATGTCACCCAGGTTAGACAAACAAAAGGTATCCAGTGTCCAACCGTCGATTTCGTACTGAGTATGAAGCTGCAAAGGAAGAAGGAGGACTTCTTGCGGAATCCCAACAATAAGCAGAACATTATTCGAGCTCTTGGTAATAAGCTTGTCAAAACCGGCCTAACTGTCCTTCATGCAGAGAGAGATGCGGACGTTCTGATTGCATTGACAGGTGTTGATGCAGCCTAGAAAAGAGTAACCGCAGTAGTCAGAAACGACACTGATTTATTGATCCTTCTCCTCCATCACCTGCCTTCGGAAGCCAGGGATCTCTACTTTGAAACCAGTACCAAGTCAAGCACGCTGTCAACTAAATACTGGCACATCAACTTTATCAAAAGATCGCTTGGACAGGTTTGTCATTATATTCTTGTTGGCCACGCTCTTCTTGGTTGCAACACAACGTCTCGTTTGTTTGGAATAGGAAAGCAGGCTGTCCTGCCATTCCTGAAAATCCATGAAGAATTTAGGAATAACTGTGGAGTATTCCTTAATCCGCGATCTACGAAGGAAGAAGTCCGGCAAGCCGGTGAAAATCTTTTGCTGTGTTTCTACAAGGCTAAGGAAGCGGAAGGTCTCAGCCAAGCTAGGTACAGGGTTTTTCTTGAAAAACTGAACCGCTCAAAGACATTAACTTTTGTGAACCCAGAGAGACTTCCACCAACTCCATCGGCTGCAAAATTTCATTCTTATAGTCTTCTATCAGGTAATGGAATGGCGTAATACTGCGTCAGAATTCGACCCAAAAGACTGGAGTTGGCGATTACATGATGGACGCCTCACTCCGATCATGACAGACATCGGACCTGCTCCACCTCATCAACCAAATGTGATTTGTTGCAGATGCACCCGTTCCAACTGTGACAGTTCACGCTGTAGTTCTTGAAAAAACGGATTGCCTTGCACACTTGCTTGCAAAGACTGCCAAGGACTTGCATGTTCCAATAAAGATGTTTTTGTTGATAACGATAAAGAAGACGATGTATAGTACAAATTCTTAATCTTATCCTTTTTAGTTCAATAAAAAGTATAATTATGTTTTGCTTAGATTACCGAAGTTACCTGGTTCGTTTCATTTTTTACATTTAGTTTTGTCTTATTTTTCTATTATATAGTCGAAGTAAATCTGCCCACGTACTCCGAAGGCCCAACGTATTGTGTCCCCTATGGTGAAAACACTGCAGAAAAGGATGATATGAATCTAATACCATTTTTTTTAGAAATCATCGAGTCAAAAAACCTTGGGGGCAACATTTTGACAAGTCATATCGCACAATTCTCGAGTATACTGTTCTCCCCCCCCCCTGCTAAAAGGGGAAATCAAACCAAGTCACGCGATAAAACAATATAACTTTTTTTTTCGATTTCTCCGCGCAGAAGAAGAGCAGACGTGAAGTTCGAGCGCACAATAAATCTGCCCCTGAATTTTCACAATGTTCCCTCTTTTTCTCCATTTTCCCCCGTTTTTTACCCTGTTC
Organism: Artemia sp. Qi Xiang Cuo; assembly: GCF_049724085.1. NCBI lineage: Eukaryota > Metazoa > Arthropoda > Branchiopoda > Anostraca > Artemiidae > Artemia > Artemia sp. Qi Xiang Cuo. The sequence continues at coordinate 33,653,362 of NC_142799.1, forward strand.
CGCCAAGGAGATTTTTGGGGACTTTTGATACGTTGTACAGAATTTTTTATCTACAAGACGGTGTAGAAATCTTTTATATAGCAATTTTGTACTAGAGTTCTGTAGATTTACTGGGCTACAAGTTGTTCATTCATCAGCACATTCTAGAACCGGGTTTTTTTGTTAATTTTTGTCAGCTTAGCGTGAGACAAGACAAAGAGAAGTGACAGAATAGATGGAAAATATATATTGTGGGCTATATATTTACATATTAGGGGGGAGGGTGCTGTAAAATATTGGACAGTGTGAAGCTAGAAAACAATTCTTACTATATAATATGCAGAATAATTGTACATAACACATTACGCACGCAGACCCACTATACTGTAACCCCCCCCCCATCCCTGATGGGCAAATATATAACCCGAATTTGTTTCTACAGAATTATATTTTTATCTTACTTTGGTATATTTCATTAGGATTGAGCATCACAGAAACATATTACAAGAAAATTAGGTAGGGCATATATCATACACGTACCTAAATATTTTCTATTGTGCACATATATATGCTAAACTAGGTCATATGCTAATAGTTTCAAGCCTAACTTTAGTTCAGATGCAACTAAGTCAAGTTCATAGCTTTGTAACACCTTGAAACTAGACTTATTGTCAGAAGGCCTACTTTCTTTAGTAGCCCTTAACTTAAAAATCGGACAGAGCTACTTTAGCCTGTTGTTAATCAGCAAATTTTTAAAGGTACCATTTGACAATAGTTTTAAGTTTGACTCTAGCTAAAATACCGAAAGTTGGGCTAAAAACTGGAAGAAAATAGTGTTTGTGGAAAGAGTACCATTTTTGGACTTGTGCTGTTCTTAACAAACAGGTGTTCTTTCAGGGAGTAGGTGGCAGTACTAGCATCTCTAATGTTGGAAACAAAACTAGAACCAATCGTCTCAAACGATTATCAAAGATTTGTAGCAAGGTGTTTTAAGCTTGCTTTCCATATCATATTAGTCATGATATAAAGTACCAAGCACAGTGAAAATGAAATCTGATTATATAAATTGGCTAAATGGAAACTTTCACAACAATTTATACCTTTAAAAATTAGGAATTTCAAGAATTCAAGTTTTAATAAAAAAGATCTCTATGTGCAGAAATGCAGTTTTTGCTAGAAGTCAGTGCCCAATGAAAAAAGAAAAACGGCCAAAAATAAGCCATGAACATGTGGCACCAAAGAGCGTAAGATGGTGTAGCTTTCCTGTAAATGTTTAGTTGTCATTGGGAATCAACAGATTATTAACATTCACATTGTTATTCTCAGATGGTGACATTCATATTGTTATTTTCAGATGGTAACATTCATATTGTTATTAACAAACATATTGCTAACATTTAACGATTGTGCTTATATTTACAGTTCAACAAAGCAACATTTACTTTCTTAAGAACTTGATAATCTGAAACAACTAAAAAAACTTAGTTTTCAGGTGTAAATAGACCTAGGATGGGTCCAGGAGAAAAAAAAATGTTTTTATTTTGTATACTTAAAGTATTTTTTACTTAAAGTATTAATTCATTGATTAAGAATATAGATATTGTTATGAAAATAAAAAGGATCTTAGTTGTAGGTCTTTCAAGGGTACTACAGCGAAACCTTGCTTGGCAGTGGCCCCTGATTTGTTTAGATGGTAGACTGGGGCAAAAGCCAATTCAACAGCCAAAGTGTTATCCAAGGAAACACTTGTACATGCCATAATTTTTTTCTTATGCAGAAATTATCTATTGAATAAAAAAAAAACTAACACCTTTGACACATCACATCCAAGCAATTCCTTCTTTAATCACTTGTAAGTAAACCAAAAATATTTTATTCAAGATCAGTAGTCTCAGATCACACAATTTTTCAGAAATAGGCTAGCTCTTCCAGAACATAAAAATAAATAAATAAATACAAGGTGAAAATTAAATGTCTGAATCCATACCTTTTTAAGCCAGAAACTGCAGCAACAACATCGGTAGATGCAAATTTATTCTTCATTTTTGATTTGAACCTCCGAATAAAAAAAGAATCAATGTATATATATATATACATATATATATATATATATATATATATATATATATATATATATATATATATATATATATATATATATAAAAATTTGAACACATTTAGAAGCACTGAGATGAGAAATCAGTCGATCATTTGCAGATTCTGGATGGTCAAGAATAAAGAATTGTTGTCAGATAATCTCATCTATTCTTTTAACTATTTGATTTATAAGATGCAGTAAGTGGACATCAAAAGCAACCAAGTCACTAAGGCTGATTTAAATGAGAAAGTATGATTGATGAAGGCTATACCTCTTATAGTCATAGCCTCTATTCTTCAATTATCCATTCATAATATACAAATATTACACAAAATACTGCAGAGATGCAAACAAGAAAAAGAATAATTTCAAGGAGAAGGGTATGGTGTGGATCAAATAGGGGACAGAGCTTTGATTGGAGAGCAAAAATAACAGCAGCAAGCAACTGCGCAGCCTTTTTTATCCAAAAAATGTGTATGAATGTGAGCTATAAAAAAACAGCTGCACAAAAATAACCTGGACACATGTTGGATAGTCAACCCCAAATCATTCCCCTCCCCACAAGTTGTTTATCCATTGATTGTAGCCGTTTTTTTATTTTTCAAAAAGGGCATTTTACTAACCATAGGTAAATCAGGAAGGAGGGAAATTTCCATGAGGTGAATCTTGGGCATAAGTAGGTTTTTCAGGTTGGATAACAATGAGAACAAGTATTTTATTAAGAATTGTAAATAAACCCTTGGGAGTCAAAATTGGATGTACAAGAGTGATTTTGGGCTTTACTGAAGTGAAGCTTCTCTCCTTAATGAAAAGATAATCAATTTTTAATATTGCTTCTATTCCATCTTAGCTGTGACAAGATGAGATGAAAGTTTAGAAGGCTCTTTTCAGAAAATGTGACACCTGAATGGAAGGAACTGTCAAGTGGCCCTTGTGTTAAGGGTCTGCAGTTTTTGTCAGCATAAAGTACTAAGAGGGCCTCAGGAGGAGGGGGGAGGGGTGTAAAAAAATCTATACCTAAAACCTTTCAACAGTATACTGAGCAACTTTTTCAAAGTTCCCTGGCAATCTGATGAATAGTGTAGCAGGCCTAGTATATACAGGACAGACAGACATAGTCTACATTTATTTTTTAAAGAGCCTAGGCCTAGAAAATGTGTCTAAAGGTCATTGAAAGTCAAAATACTTTCCAGGGGGAAGAAGTAAAGGAAGGTGCTTCAAAATACATTCACATGTGATCATTAAGGGCTATGTAACTATTCTTGAGTTTAATTTAACGTCAACTACTTTCCAAAATAAACAAAATCTCCTTATTTAGAATTTAACTTAAAACTTTCGCTCAATATTGATTTATACATTTTTAATATTTGTAAAACTATTTTTAAATCTGGCAAAAGAAACCATGAAATACCTAACATCCTGTTGAGACAACAAAGAATTATTTTTCAAAAACCTAAAACCAAAAAAAATGAGAATAAAATCCAAAATTTAGGTGAAATATTTTTTGTCAAAATTCAGACATGCTATGCAGACCTACTGAGCCATACTAGCTGAGAGGTTGGCATGCTGGACTCATAATCCTGTTTATATAAGGGTAGGGGCTTGGGTCCTTATGCTGCCGATTATTTGCTAGAAATTCAGATTTGCTAGGCAGGCCCGTACTTGTCTATTGTATAAAACACACTTAAGAAGTGAAGTTTGGTGATAAAAAAATATGATGAAAATAAAATACTTTATTAGCAAAATTGTGAAGGTCATTTGTGAATTATTGAATAGGGAGCTTTGGCGTCGGCTGACCATCTCAAAGACAAAGTAAAGTTCATTATTAATGCAATTCATGACCAAGTTCATTTTAATTCATTATTAATGCGATTCTTGAGGACACTATTTAGTTTGCTTTGACTAGTGATAGAATATAGTGTCTCACCATGGATGTTCAAATTGAGATTTGGGACTTGTCTAGGACCAAAGAACAGCCAATTATATTTTTCCAGGATAAGGGGTTGTTGCCAAAAACAAAACACTGCATCAATGGACAAACCACAACTTGTTGTCTCTGGCCTGGTGTCAACAAGAGCAAGGCATTTCCAAACAAACGGTTGTCAATTGGAATAACTGTCTCTGTGAAGTGTGGATGTTTTCTGTACAGCAGAAAAACTGTGGGAAAATTGGAGGAATTGGTCAGCCTTAGGCCTATAGTGGAAATAGATGAATCCTTCTTCACAAAAAGGAAAAATAATGCAGGAAGAATCTTATCACAACAGTGGGTGTTTGATGAAGTGTGCTGAAAAACTGGTGAAAGATTTTTAGTGGAGGTCTCCAACTAAGAAGCAGAAACTTTACTCCAGCCAATTGGAGTAAAGTTTCAAGTTTGCTTCTTGAATCTTTATTCAAGATGGCTTCTAGGATCATTATTCAAGTTTGCTTCTAGGATCTTTATTATTATTGGTGTTATGTTTTATTTTTATTTGAATAAATTGAATTCAATTGAACAAATTAAGCATAACATAGAGCCAGGATCAATAATCATTTCAGATTGTTGGAAGGGTACAACACAACTGAGGTGGAACAAGCAGGTTTCACTCATTTGAAAGCAGGTTTCAACAAAAATAATTGTGTTGACCATGAAACCAGCACTTCTACCCAAAAAGTAGAGAGAATGTCAGGTTCTGCAAAGTGGAGGAACAAACAGCACCAAGGTAGGCTACATCCTGCCAGCATTTACATTCATACTTAGTAGAGTACATGTGGCAAGTGGCAATAAAGGCAGAGGGCCGAGTTAATTTTAATGTGATTCTTGAGGACATTTCTGCATTCTGGGAGCATATTTCCAATTTACAATTTTGCTAATAAAGTATTCTATTTTCATCATATTTTTTTTTTTTTTTCATTAGCATTAACCAAAATTCACTTCTCGAGTGTGTTTTATATAATATTAAAGTACCAGCAGGCTTACCAGGCCATACTAGCTGAGTGGTTATTATGCTGGACTCACAATCCTGTTTATATAAGTGCAGGGGTGTGAGTCCTTGTGCTGCTGTATATTTTTTTGAATGGGGGTCTGTGATGGGAATCTGTAAGCCCAGCCAAAGTAGACCCAGCTTCAAATGGGTCCTGGAGATATGGGGGAAAATACAGGGAACATAAGATGACTTACCACCAAACACATATTGTACACCCAGCAAAACACAGAAAATGAGGAGATTCGTACCTGTGCTATGCAGACTGTTAATCAATATGTAAAAGTTTTTTTTTTCGATTTTTTTTAGGCAGGCATACAAACTTGTCTTCTAGTCTATAATCACATAAGCTTTGGAAATATGGAGAGGGTGGGGATACTAGATTAAAAACACTTTCCCATGATGCATTTTAGGCCCTATATACTGCAGCCTCCTGCTATGCTTGTGCCTCTGTACCCTGCTTGTGATTATATTATGCTTGTGCTTATGTTATACCATATTTGTGCCTTGCTTTTATGTTGCTTCATTTTGTAGATGGCCTAGGTCATTAAATCCTAGTGATACAAATTTTAATGGTTTCAAGTTTGGGTCTTTCAGGTTACCATGGATATTCTACAACCAAATATAAATTAGGACTCTAATTTCCTTGTAAAGGAATGGAATCAATTTGAGCAACATGTACAACTCATGTTTGCCAAGCCTCTGTCTGGGAAAACTGAAAAATATATGTCCAATTACCTTCTAAGTTGGACAGGAGAGAAGGGCAGAGAAATCTTCAATACCTTTGAATTTGAGGATGGCCACAAAATAGAGCCTCTCCTAGCACAGTTCAAAAAATATGCTAGCCCAACGAAAAATACTCTCTTTGCTATGTTTCTTTTTCAAAAGCAGGACCAGTTAGAAGGCAAAAGTATAGTAAAATACACACATAACTTGTTCACTCAAAACAAGACCCTCCATGAAATTACTAAACAAGACACATTCAGTTGGGGCCCAGAGCATGACAAAGTTCTGTATGAGTTTAAATATTCCATTGTTTCCATTACATCATTCTTTGACTACACTAGTAAAACTATTGGATTGAAGCTGATGCCTCAGGCCATGCCTTGGGAGCTCATTTTTGCTATGGTGGGGAAGTTGTTGCTTGTACATCTTGAGCACTGAATAAGAATGAACAAAAGTATTTGTAACTTGAAAAAGAGCTTTATGTGATTGTCTATGGCTGCAAGCATTTTCACTTTTACTTATATAGAAGAGGTGTAAGTGGCATCACTGATCAATTACCACTGGAGACTGTTGCTGCCGGATTGGCTGCACTTACCTGACACAGATGACAAACTGCAGAAGGAAATAGATGCATATGTACAGCAAATTATCAAACACATACCAGTAAACATAAAAGAAAATTGGCAGCTATCAAGCTTGAACCCAATAAAAACACCCAGCTAAATGCTGTTCTCAAGGCCATAAAGTTTGAATGGCCAAGCTATAGGAAAATGCTTCAGTCAAGCATATTCAATCATTGGAGCATTCAGCACAAACACCTGAAATGTACTCCTGAAAAGTACTCCTCGGAAAAATTCCAAAGATCTGCAGAAGCCTGGGGATTCATGCACATCAAATCCAGTCCAATCTACCCACAGTCAAATGGCTTAATTAAGAAATCAGTGCAGACTGCTTAAAACCTAAAGACAAAGGCATCTGACAACAGTGATGACCCCTACCTGGGATTACTGGAGCATAAAAATATGCCTGTAGCTGACCTTGCTTCCCCATCAAAACCCCTTACGAGTTGGCAGTTGCAATCAACAGTACCATGCACAGTCAATCATCTACAAAAGAAAGTAGAAACTGTCAAACTATGTCTTAGAATTTGTGAGAGAATGTAAGAACAGCAAAAGCATCATTAATTTGACTGATAAATCAGTCAAAGCTCTAGCCCCTCTTGCAGTAGGTGATTATGTTTGTGTTCAAACTTCCCCACAAGGTGTTTGGAATCCAGTAACAGAACATGTCTTCTGAACAACTATGCTAAGTTTCAACTGTGTAGCTAACCTGTAAAATTCTGTTCTGTGCTTTTAAAATGTTTAAGAAATATCAACTTGCCTGCCATGTGTGAGGTTCACTCAGTGATATGGTTTTGTCAGCAAGGAACATGTCTGCTGCAGAAATTCATTGACATATTTAGAAAGTGTTAGTAATACTGTTATGAGTGAAACCAAAGTGCATAAGTGAGTACAAGAATTCAAAGACGGCTGTGCTCCTGTTGGGTCCTGAACTCTAAACAGAGGACCACAGAAACCAAATATTTGAATGAGTGATGATGCTCTTGACTTGTTATTGCAAAGAGGTTGGTGGCTTCTTGATTCACATCATAACTGGAGACAAATGGTAGATTTTGCATGTCATGCCTGAATCAAAGCAACAGAGCATGGCATGGAGACACACACACACTTGCCTGTAAAGGTGAGTCCAAACACTCTGTCCCAGTGCAAAATCATGGCATCACTTTTTTTGGATAGGCATGGTGTTTTGTTGGTCAATTTTATGCAACGAGGAACCACTATCAATGTAGAAGGATACTGCCAAAGCCTGAACAACATACACAGAGCAATTAAAAAAAAAAACAGGGCATGCTGACAAAAAGAATTGTCCTTCTCCATGACAATGCAATCCCTTAGACTGCAGGTCAGATGTGAAATCTGTTGGACAGTTTTGGCAGGGAAGTCTTATACCACCCACCCAACAGTCCTGATCTTACACTGAGCAATTACCATTTGTTCCTTCACCTCAAACAACACCTCAGCAGCAACCATTACAATGATGGGAAAATGGCAGTGAACTCTTGGTTATTGGAGAAGGCAACAAGTCTTTATGAAGAGGGTATTTTAAAATTGGTTGAGAGATAATATAAGTTTTTCAACAAACTTGCAACTCTGTTGAAAACAAGAGTAAAATATGTACTTTCTGAAAAAAAATTTACTTTTTTGAGATAAAATTTTGTTGTGTACTTATTAGTGTGCAAGACGTAAGTTACCTCATGGTAAGTTACCACTAAGTAACTTACCTGGTAATGTTAAGTTTTAGGTCAAACTTACAGGTAAGTTTCACAAGTGGTAAGTTTTTTATGAACAAAAATGTTCTTAATTGAAACAAATCCATTCCCTAAGAGAGCTGCCACTTCACTAAAATCAATCAAAAAAAAATTCATTCATCAGATTCAATGCATGAGTCATAGACCTTTGAGCTTATGCCAATATTGTTCTGTTGGACTATCTCTTTGTCATTTTTCGCCTGAGTTAAAAAAAAAAGAACAGGAAGATGCAATGAGTCAGTCAGTCTGAATAAACAAGACATTCATAGCAGAGGTCAATTTAATTTGGTGAGTTTTTTTACTTTTGACTCAAATTTTCTGACTGATTAGTGAGTTTTATATCCAGCTATAATGCAAGTGGTAAGGTCCATTAATAAAAAATATTCCTGTCCTACCAATCTATGTGCTTCATGAAAGAGTTGTAGGAGCCTTTGTGGTCTATGTCAATTGATAGAAGGTGTGACATAAATGAGGGTATTCGGGATATTAGAAAAGTGCTTTTTCATGATGTGAAACTGGATCAATTAACACCCTGTCTGAAATTCTTGAAGCCAATTCCACTTGGATGCCACTTCTTTGAAGGAGAGGAAGCTCTTGCTTTGTGTGTCATCTTGTACTTCAATTTGCTACAGCAGCATTTCCAGGAGACTGTCCTGTTTTGTCAGTCTCAAAGGCCAAGGAAAGAAAAATCCACAAGTACCTAGAAAATAGGCAGATATTTGCATACAATCCCGCCCTGGCTGCAGCTACTCTACTTGATCCACTTTTTGGTGCTAACTCACTGACACAAGTTTATGGATGCAGCAAGTCAAATCAATGAGCTTGCCAACTTTCCTACCAATTTCAGAAGGATGGTGATTCATTTAACAAAAGATCTGAAGCTGACTGTTTTAGGGTCTTGAACACAGAACTGTGTAGCTACATCTCCAAAAGTGGCCAATTTTCCAAATCATTTTACTTTGAGACTGCAAAAGCTGTTGAATGGGTAGCTTGTTTGAGGGGTGTTTTTTTTTTGTGAAGTTGGTGCTTACAGGAGTGGCTGTAAAAATTTAAACAATTTATGTTATCGTAGCCTCGTGCAACAGACACTGGTCGGGTTATGGACTTGTACAGACCCACAGTAGAAACCAAATCAAGCATGAAACAGCAAACAGAATTCTAATGGTCTGTCAGTCACTCAATAGCAAAAAAATGAGCATTGTCATGCAGCTTCAAAAATATGTGGAAATTGGCATGAAATTCTTGAAGGGATGTTCACTATGCTGTTATGTCTTTCTATTTATAGTTTGCTGCCATGTGATAGTGGTATAGTGGTGATGGTCTGGTGGAAGATGATCTGCCAGACATAGCAATTGAAGATGCACCAGATGAGGAGGAGGAGCATCAGCTGCAGCAGCTCAAGCATATCTCTCATTATCTCTTATAAAGAATTATCTGAAGCCTAAAGTGCAACTTTTTATAATTTTTTCCCCTGTGTAAACAAAATAGGAAATAAACAAATAAAATTACACAAAAATAAAAATTTTTCTTATCAACCTGCCAGAGAAGAGAAAATATTTTCTTTTAAAGTCATGAGTATTTATAACTTACCACTTATGCAGTAACTTACCAAAGTTACTAGTAACTAATTTGGTAAGAGTAAGTTTTGAAACTTACCAGTAAATCTTGCACACTAGTACCTATGTTCAAATAGACCTTATGTAAAAAACACACCTAATAGAATGGAAGAGCTATCAGGCCACCTGAAAGGCTCAATCTATAGGTAGAGTTGGTGAAAGAGTAGCAGTGCATACAAGAAACAAGTCTAGTAACTTCTTATGTATGCCTTATGAAGATAGTTTATTTATAAGAAATAGTAGTAGAAGTACAATATATACATATGTAGTGGTTATGTGAGTAGTTGCACAAAAAAAGCAAGCCTTTTGCCTTCTTACATATACATTTATGAAGGTAGTCAATAATACTATGTAAGCCAGCTGAGCTTGGCTCTAGCAATCACTTCATGTAAGTGCTTGTGCTTATGTTATGCTTGTGTTTGTACCATGCTTGTGCCTTGCTTATATGTTGCTTCATTTTGTAGGAAGCCTGAGTCATTAAATAGTAAAATTTGAGACAAACTACTTTTTCTTATCTTCAAAAGTGATAGGCTAGAAAAATGAAACTTTCAGGAATGGATCTACAAGCTAAGGTGTGTCCCTTGAAGGTATTTTAATGTCTCTAACTCCACCCCTCTATATAATTCAGATTATTGCACATTGCTGCTTATCTTTGATAATATTTGCTAATATTTGATCCTATATTATTGTTAAATTATTGTACTGATTTGTGGAAGTTGTATGCTTGGTGGATTATTTGATTCTATTTTTGTTCATTTTACATTCAATGGAGTTCTTTACTTATTTTGTGGAAAGTTTTGGAAAAAATCCCTTATTCTTTATGCAAAAGTTTATCTCTTTTTAAAAACTCTACTTTTTAAAACAGTAAAAACTTTAGCATAAAAAATGAGGTGTTGAGGAGGGGACAGCCCCTTCCATATACAGAATAATTGCTGTTTGTTTTCAGTTTTAATGTTGCTCCTTACTTTCAGTTAAAAATCTTGTTTTTTGTATTTAATTTCATAAAGATGATACTTTTGTTAACATATGAAGAACTGTGTATATTGTAAATGTATCAGTCTGGTTTATATGCAAAGTAACACAAAGAGATGAAAATTTAGAAACAAGAGAATAGTGAAGAATTATGGTACACAAAGTAATATTTGGCAGGGATAGTCACTAGTGATAAATCACTAGGGGTGGCACCATGATTGGGTGATTTTCAGGGAACAAAGTTTTTTTCAAGGTGACATAGATTTTTGGGGAAATCCCCAAAAATTCAGGGATACTGCAAGCCCTGCTTGATTCCTAATCAGGAAAATCAAAATACCTAACCACACAAGAGAAGAGAAACTCTAACTTTGCAGTTGATGCAATAAAGAATTGCTGCAAAATCAATTCAAAGTCAACCAAATGCCACCCTCTGCTGGTGGTGGGGTGATGGCAACATTGCAACACTTTGGCAGAGTCAACCAGACCTCTCATTGATGGCATTTGGTCAGTGCACTGCCATGGTACTAGGGTCTAACAGCATCTCAATTTTCATCAGAACAGTATATATCCCACTCTAAATGACATAGTTGACATCTCATAAATGGTCTGTAGCCTTAAAAAATTAGATCATTCAGATGTATAGGGTAAGACACCCAGCAGTCGGCCACCTGCCTATTCTCGGACAGAATCTTTTATACTATTTTAATAACTAATTTACAATGAGCCGTTTGTATGTCTGAGTTTAGGCAGAATTGTCACTTGTTAGTAAATTCAAAAATAGGAGGCACTGTACAAGTGAAAACAGAAATTCTTCAGAAATTTTTTGATACAAAAATTAAGTTTCTAGGTGGTATAATACAGTAATTGAAGTAGTTTAAATGTCAAAAAGTTTTCAAGGTGATTAAAGTGTCCGACTACTGGGTGTCTTACCCTAGGCTAAGCAAGTTCCATTGTTTGGTAATGTCACAAACCAGGTTTTAGTAGCCTATAGCTACTTGAGCAGAAAATAAGCAGTAGCGTGCAACAATCAGCATTTTATAGAAAAAGGATCCATCCATGAAAGCTTCACTTCCCTAACCTAACCCCTTTCTAAGATAGCGAAAAGCAGCTCGTGTAAATTTTTACTTGCCCCCAGCTAGCCTAATGCATGAGAGAGAACCCTAGTATATTATTAAAAGGTAAAACATCTAGTCAAAATTACAACATTCACCTTCTTATGCTAGGACTACTTTTGAGCAATATCCTAATTTATTGAACACATATTCTATGTGAATAAGTTTTGAGCCCCATCACTCTGTCATTCATAGGTAGTGCTGCTGTATGGGCTTTTATATCCACTAGTTCAGTAAAATATGAAAAAAAGTGGTCTACCTTGGGTAGTTATTAAATCCAGAATTTAAAACTTAGGAGTAACTTTGGAAAATAAGAGACATACAGCAATGGAATTTAAAACTTTAAAACTATTTATCAACTTCTTTCAAAATCTCAGCCGTGGGTTTTAAGATACCATCGTCCGCTAGAAAGAAGACACTTAAACAGCATATATATATATATATATATATATATATATCTCAAAAAATTCAAATGAATTTACTGAAATAATGTGTATTGTCAGTTTAATATACACATGCTGATATTTATTCCTCAAAAATAATTCATCAATTAATTTTTGATTTCTTAAAGTTATAAAAATTAAAACATTTAAAAGAGCTTTTTCAGTAAAGTACAAATTATATTCTGACTTTTAGAAAGTATAGGGGTTTAGAACCCTATTCATATTAATTTCTGCTTGTTTTGAGTTTGACTCTGATATTTATTTTAATTTCTGTTTGTTTTGGGTTTCATTTGTTTATTGATACTGCTTTGTGGTAGTTGTATACTTGTTAGATTATTTGACTCTATTTTTTTTTCATTTTTGGTTCAATGGAGTTCTTTATTTATTTTGAAAAAGTTATTTTGTGTAAAAAGTTATTTTGTGGAAAAGGGGGGGCATTTGCACTCTGATTACTTTCGACTAATAAAACAGGTACTAGTCGTCTCAATTTCCGATCGATTGAGCCTTTTTTGAAGCTTCTACGACAAAATTTCTATAAGAACCAATAACCCTCTAAAAAGGGCAATAGCCCTCTCAGTTTCCAATCAAACGAGCCCTTTTGGAAGTTTTTAAGACAACACTTTCTATAAAAACCTTATATGCCCACAGGGCATAACTTATAACGTTAGCCCTGAGGGTTGTGGCGGGGTTGGCACACTCAAAGACATAATTTTCAGACCCTAGAACTACGTTCAACAAAATGACTATATCAAATTATTGATCGGAAGTGTTCTGGGAAATAATGGGCGGGGGGGCATTCGCCCTCCGATCCTTTTGACGAAATTTTCAAAATGTTGATTGAATATGTTCGGGGAAATGGTGGGAGTGAGAGGAGGGTTAATGCCCTAAAATCACTTTCGACTAGTAAAAAGGGCACTATTACTTTCAATTTCCAATCAAATGAACCCTTTTTGAAGCTTCTACGACAACAGTGTCTATAAAAACACCTTATATGCCGCCCACGGCATACCTTACAACCTTTGCGCTAAGGGTCGTGGGGGGGGGGGTCATCCTCAAAGACCTAATTTTCAGACCTTTAAATTACGTTGAACAAAATGGTTATCTAAAAATTTTGATTGGATGTTTTCTGGGAAATGGTGGGTGTGAGAGGGTGTTAGTTGCCCTTTAATCACTTTCGACTTAAAAAGGGAACTAGCCCTTTCAATTTCCAATCGAACGGGCCTTCTTTGAAGTTTCTACAACAACGCATTTGAAAATTTTGATTGGATGTGTTTGGGGGAATGGTGAACGTGAGAGGGTGGTTAGTTACCCTCCAGTCACTTCCGACTATTAAAAAGGGCAATAGCCCTTTCAATTTCTAATTGAATGAACCCTTTTTGAAGTTTCTACGACAAAGCTATCTATAAAAACCTTATATGCCCCCAGGGCATAACTTACAACCCTTACCCTTAGGGCTCTGGGGGGTTGTCATCCTCAAAAATCTAATTTCCAGAACTCAAAACTACGTTGAAAAAAAAATGGCTGTATCAAAATTTTGGATTGGATGTGTTTGGGAAAATGTTGGGTGTGAGAGGGGGGTTAGTTGCCCTCCAATCACTTTCGACTATTAAAAAGAGCACTAGCTATTTCAATTTCTAATTGAATGAACCCTTTTTGAAGTTTCTACGACAAAGCTATCTATAAAAACCTTATATGCCCCCAGGGCATAACTTACAACCCTTACCCTTAGGGCTCTGGGGGGTTGTCATACTCAAAAATCTAATTTCCAGAACTCTCAACTACGTTGAAAAAAAAATGGCTGTATCAAAATTTTGGATTGGATGTGTTTGGGAAAATGTTGGGTGTGAGAGGGGGGTTATTTGCCCTCCAATCACTTTCGACTATTAAAAAGAGCACTAGCTCTTTAAATTTCTAATTGAATGAGCCCTTTTTGAAGTTTCCACGACAAAGCTATCTATTAAAAATCTTATATGCCCCCAGGGCATAACTTACGACCCTTGCCCTGAGGGGCGTGGCGGTTCGTAATCCTCAAAGCCATATTTTCCAGATCTTTCGACTACGTTGAACGAAATGGCCATCTCAAAATTTTGATTAGATGTGTTTGGGGAAATGGTGGGCGTGGAAAGGGTGTTAGTTGCCTTCCAATCACTTTCGGCTATTAAAAAGGGGACAAGCCCTTCTAAAATCCAATTGAATGAGTCCTTTTCGAAGTTTTTACGGCAACGCCTTCGATACGAAGTGCCCTTGTCTAAAAAAAACAAAGAAATAAATAATACATTGTACCAACATCGTTCTTTACTTAGGCAGCGCGATTGCGCTGCCTATGATACATATACATATATATACATGTATATATATATATATATATATATATATATATATATATATATATATATATATATATATATATATATATATATATATATATATATATATATATATATATATATATATATATATATATATATATATATATATATATATATATATATATATATATATATATATATTAATTTTTGAGTCGTATACAATGGAAAAACCTTCAGTAAAAAGAAAAAAAAAGGAAAAAAACAAAACAAATAACTATACAAATATTAAACAGCATTAAGCAGACAGATGAGATGACGCTGATTGCCTTGCCCAAAGCACGTATCAGAAATAAGTTCATAATGATGATGCCGTTGGGTATGTGTACTATTAGAAGCAGCAAAATGAGCGATTATTATTCTATTCCAATAAGAACGTGGCAGATAAATATGAAAATTGCAGTAACAAAAATAGTAAATGAAAAGTGGATTGATGTCATTTTCTTGAAAAAAAGGTAAAATCTAGGCACAATATTATAATGTGATCACGAAGAGTAGAGTAGATTTTTTGGACACTGTGCCTATTATAACGACAACAATTTGCAACTATCTTAGCTTTGCCTGTTTTTAATATCATATACAGTTTCTCGCCGCAAAGATGAAATTTAATGACATGCCAAAATCACAAGACATCTTAGGCTAGGACTACGGGGAATAAAAAAAGACGGCAGTTTAAGTCACCCATACCTAACTTTTCATTAAAGGACAAAATATTCAGATTTAGTGATAACTAAGAATAAACCAATTATTCGGTTCATTCTAAAGAACGACGCGTCCAAAAACCTAAGAGGGTATTTATCAAAGAGCCCTAGATAAAAAGGCACTAAAATATATGGAGAGATCATCCCACCCTATCTGACTCAACGGCAAACTGGTATATTCCCGATATCCTCTACGTTTAATTTCAATCTTACATAAGAATCAAGACACCAAAACTTAACTACAAAAAACATAATATAAGGCTTTGTTCCCAAGCTCGCATAGTCGTTTCTGATCAGATTTTGCAACTATTTCACGAAGCTTAAAATACCTAGGGCTAAAAAACACGTAACCACTAGCACAATTCATACATTTTGGGAGCAAGTTACCAGGCGAGTCCTTGTTTGATTCATAAAGCTCGAATGTCCGACACATTTCAGAATAGAGCTCTTCCCGGTAGCTACAATATGGCCAGGCAACTGGCACTTGTGTTCAACAAATTCAGCAATATGTGGAATATCATAATCAATTTGATATTTTATAAATCTATTTTATGTGCATATTAAGGGCGCCATTATCCCCAAAAACGAGCTTCACTGTCGTAGAATTACCACGTCTAGTGGCATTAGTGGCTCCATCACGATCTGATATATTCGATATAACGTAATCATGTTTAAGTCTTCTAAGGAGACCATAAAACTTCTTTTCAACAAATTTCACCTTCGAATTGTTAAGAATCGACGAAACCGATTAACAAAATTTCCTTAGCAGATCTTCAATTTTAACAACCAGTTTACTACCCTAAGATCGTAGGTTGACAACAGACTCATATAGTTGAATTTTATTGATCCATTCTTTACATTTAGCTGGATTATTCAAGCTTGGAGGCATACTTGAGATAATAACGACTGTGAAACCATCAGGGCCCTATAAGCTGGAATAATTTGTGACAAATTTAGCTCATAAGGTGCTAACTTTCTGTTTATAACTTCAAAGCTTTGCTGAACTTTATTCACCTTAGCGGCCAGACGGAAATCTTCTTTTGCTGGTTTAACATTAACTCCAGTAGGGATGCTAAACAGAAGCTTGCAGTTTATATGACTCACATTTATGGAAAGACTCGATAATAATCTTGTAATGGATAGCTAAGGCTTTTTGACCTGTAGGCTTTGGACAGGACCCAGACGGGGATAAGGAGGCATAGAAAAATTTCTTTGAATCACGCAAATTGGAAATGTGAAAAATAAACAAGTCAGTATTCCGGTCATAGGATTAACTCAGGTAGTCGGTAAAAGAAAGGCAATTTGCTCGGAATGAATTGTAACCTTACTGAACGAATGCTGATGGAACCATGAGGGTTATAATCAAATGATGAAGCTGCTACCAAATTATGGTGATCAACCTGAACATTATGGCTTTTAGTAGCAAAAAATCACCGAAACTCACCAACTGCTAATTAAGGCCCTGTCTTTATTATGCTTTTTCAAGGCGAAGCCGGCCGAGTAAAATCAGCGTATTGTTCATCGAAAAACAGACTTTTCTGAAAGAGCCACTTCAAATGCGCCTGATTGGCCTTTTTGAGCTTTAAAAAGTACCAATGGAGACAGATTGGCTTAAGATTTTTGGCTAAACTTCAGAAAGAATTCCAAGTGCTCCTTGCGTGCAACCGTCCCATTTTGGCTTATTTTTACGGCAGCTAAGGTGGAATATTATTTCAAATATAATCTTTGAAAAAGCATACACGTTTGTCTTGTTTGCTGGCACATAGAATGCGATAGTTCGAAATATGGAAGAGACATTTTTTTAAGCATTAAACATTCGGCAAAAATAAACATTTATAAAACTATTAACTTCTAAGTATTTTGATAACCGAATGGTATACTGAAAGGCAGATATGACCAATCAATCCAACAAACAGTGTTTATATAGATGAGCAAAAAACTTAGTTTTGAAACCAAACATTAATAAAGTATTGGATTTGACCAAGGATATAGCCTACCGTCGGAAATGACAGTTCACAAGCATTCATTTTCAAATAAGCACATGCTTTTCTTTTATTTATATAATCTGAATTTAGAGGTTCCAAATCTAGAAACTCCCTTTTTGGGCACGCTCTTGGGCATCCCTTTCGCTTCCTCACCATTTCATTGGCGTTTTGGCACTTGTTTAAAGCTAGTTTTTCTCTGAAATTGATGATAATTCATCATAGAAGCATGATTCATCAGATTTTGAGAGTGATTAGCTTTTTTTTATCGTTTTCTTATCAGAAGGGGAGAGGAGAGGGGGAGTAGAATTTTCTGTCATTGGGTAAGTTTTTTCTTTTTCGAAATTCTTCTCTTTCCTTAGAATTCCTTTAAAAACATGTTTTCAATCTTCAATTACTATGTGAACCGTGGCTGAAAAACTTCTTCCTAGCCAATTTATCTGCTACGGATTGCCTCCCCGTAGTAGCATACTATTTGTAGGTATGAATATATAATAAGTCAGAGGTAATAGGCTTGAGACTATCTGTGCAGAATTTCGACTCTTGTTGATAGAAGAGCATCGCCAAGTGCTGAAAACTATGTTGTAGCCAAGATGGGCCCAGGATTGCACAGAGCCTCCATTCAACTGGAAGTCCCAGGGACTTCTTGCCGTCTAGTTATAAGCCGGCTGAAGCGCTTCGGTGTAGACCTGAGAAAATGAGTTGGTCTCTGCCCTGTACTGATTCTTGCACCATTACTTTCCCTGAGATTAAAATAATTTCAATGATTTAAAGAATATGCAAATTGCAACTTGGAATGTTACGACGTCAAGAAATAACTACCGTATCGACATTTTGACTGACGAATTTAGACGCTTCGAACTAGACTTATTAGGAGTTTCAGGAAACTCATTAGGATCACTGTCCAAGTGTTTTTGCAGGTGAAGACGGACGGGAATAACTTTCCATTCGGGTTTCTGCAACTGGAAACACTTTCTGCTTTTTCGGAAAGTGAATCAAGACGGATCTTAGAAAGTGAATTCATAGTGGAACTCCCATTTGTCTCGTAATTTTCAAACAGGCCGAAGATCATGGAAGCATATGGCTACATTAAAATTGAATAAAATGGCTAAATTTAGGGAAGAAAATTATTTTGGCACGAATTAAGAGGACCAGCTCATATTCCAAAGCGCAGATAAGCTAGATACTGGTCCTGAATTCGAAATCTGGAATTCAGGACCACATCAATTTTCTGAAACAGGAGTTTCAGAAACCCAGGTGTAGGAAACATGAAATTAAGTGAAATAGAATTTTTTCACAAAGACAGGAATGATGGAGTAGATAGACAAGCATAGAACTCATAACGAGCAAGGTAGCTGCCAAGTCCTAATAATAGAATACTAATCGCTCATTTTATGACAAAAAGTACAGGGTATCGGTCATACTAGTATCAGCTGTATAATGTAATGTGTGCTGATCAGCTGTACTTCAGCAAAATGTTGAAAATAGAATTGATGAACAAGAGACTAAGAAGTTAGGAGCAGCGTTTCTTGACGACAATATCATGAAAGCAAAACTTCAGATGCGAACTGGATTAAAGGCACCAACAAGCCATTTAGGAGATAATGCTGAATTCTACAAAAAAAGTGACTGATGATTTTTATAGCCCAGTTTCTATTATTTTAGTCCTACTGAGATTCCAATGATGCCACGTGCAGCATATTCACCTTTCTCTTCTATAGTGAATGAGGCATTGCTTATTTGACTTTTGGCATGTTTTATCTTATTGAATTTTGGCATGTCTTATTTCATACAGTGCATGCAAACTTATAAGTTTTGGATCTTGCCTTGCTCATTAGGGAATATCTGCTTCGTTTTGTTTGAAGTTTGGGAGAATATTTTTCCGTTCCATGTGAGTTCATTTTGATTAAAATAGAATTCTGCTTAAGCAATATCGGAAATTGTTGTTTTTTTTCTTATCCTATTTGGTTTTACTTTCTGTATTTCAATCGCAGTTGAAAAGTCTATTTAAGCTGGTCTTTGTTTTTTCACAGTGAAATAAAACCAGTTTTGTTCGTTTTTTTTTCTACATTTATTGTGTGAAAGGTGTCAAATAATCTCAAAGCGCCGTAATCACTGCTAGAACACCTTACCACTGTGAAAAACATGCTCAAACACGATCCCACCTACCCATCCTCAGCGATTCCATTGTGCTCAAGTTTTTCGAGGTTTCCTCAGATTTCCCCAAAAGAAAATTTAGTTCTCTAAAGTCTCCCCAAAAGTAACACGTTATATCTTCTTTTAACGTTCGTGTATTTATGATTTTTATTTTAGCCTACTCTATCGTCATTCTGGTTTGAACAAAATTCTGTAAAGGTTAAATTATCAGCTAAAAGGAAAAACAAACATACTCCAACAATATATATTTAACAACAATTATGTTTACGAAAGGAACCATTATATCGATAAAATTCCTCCAATATTTATTAAACAATATACGTATTATACCGATCAACATCAAAGTTTACTTGGCATTGGTTTTGGACCGAGCCATTCTTCGCCAAGTGTCATAGCCAAAATAGGAAAACGATCTGAGCCAAAAAATGACTCTGAGCCATCTGCAGTATGAGCAACAATCCAAGGAGCTCCAAATGCCTGAAAAGTAAAGAAATACTTTTAATCTTTTTGAAATACTTTTAAACAGACATTAATTAGGTGAAAAAAAAACTGTTGCACAAACCCTAATCAAATATTTTATTCAAAAGCTGATCTTCATCCGAGTCACAGGATCTTCACAAATTTGTCAATCAATAGCAATAAAAAATGCAGCATTGTAACTGGCAACCTGTCTACTTAAAGAGCCGTCCTAGCCGAGTGTTTAGCACGCTAGACTTGAAATCGTTTGTACATGAGGACAGGGGTTCGAGTCCTGGTGTCACTGGTTATTTGGTTTGGAACGAAGGTCAGTGGTGTGAGTCTGTAAGCTCAGCCAGAGTTAGCCCATCTCTGAAGAGGGCTATAGAAATCTGGGAAGGTAAACAGGAAGGATGTGCAAAAGCACAGGATGGCTGGCTCCCAGATCCCCGTTGCACTTCCTTGCTGAAGAGCAACGAAATGGAGATAAGCACCACCGGTAGGGACTGAAACTCCAGTGGCGTATTCTTTACCCTTTTTTCACCTACCTTTATCTAATTTTTACTCCGAAACTATAGATGCTAGCAGTGGCACCAACTAAGCTGACGCTCCTAGATTTTTGCCCCTTAACCCTAAATTTTGAAAAATACACTTCTTTTAGTATTTTTATTAAAAAATCCCTACATTAGTTTTTCTGTGTTTTGTTTGATTTTCTAGATATTAAAAAATCGAGGAAAAAAAATATTCAAAAAATTACCAAGAGATTTTATTTTATCCGCCAAAATTATTATTTATCCTTTTTCTCATTTTTCACAAAAAAAAACTTTTCAAAGAAACTCGATATTTTTCTTGTAAAACAACGTCTTTTTAATTACCAAAGTTGAAATATGCTGAAATTTGGGAATTATTTTGATATGGAAAGACTTTTCGTATGAATATATAGCACTTCGAGTGTAGCTTACATTCAATGATATCAGTTCTTCTTTTTTTTACTCCTGTAACTGGGTGAAAAACATATGCGAAACTTAAAAAGTTACTAATGCGGTATCACTATCAGAAAAATCAATATCCACTAATTCCTATTTGCATGCTATTACTATTAATAAGATATTCACAACATACAGTTCTTTTCTCTCTTTTTTTTCTAAGCAAAGAGTTGCAATTCTTAAGAATTAAATAGTTTCATAATCAATGATTATTAAGAACTATAAAAAAAAAAAAAAAAAAAAATTGACTCCTTACAGTTTTATTCTTTGAAGAGGCAATAAACTTAAGATTTCTACAACGGGAATATCAAAACTAAGCAAGACATCGAAGAGTACTTTCAATCAGCAGAAGTAGGTGAATTTTTAAAATCTACATTGTGACTGCTGTGTACAGCTTTATGCAGAAAACAAATTATTGACAAAATACTAATAGAGCCAATCAGCCTGCGCACGACAGGCATAATAAGAAAAAAACAACCTTAGCGCATACTCTCTTATGAGGACTGAAGAAAAAAATATTTCCCCCCTTCCCTCCTAAACAAAAAGCCTCCTTACGCCCGCCCACTCAGAATAAAACTTTCTTTGAAGGTTAAAAATTAGACCTCCCCCCTCCCACCCAGCCGTAAGAAAAATAGGTTATGCTTGCCGAACTATGCATAAAAATCGTCATATTTTAATGAAACCTCCTTACTGCATACAAAATTTACAACGAGGTACACCTACTCGTCTTTAAGATTGATACATACAAAGAAGAAAAAAAATATGGTCTCTAGTGAACGTCCACAAACCCACCGATTTGTCAAAATGCCTCCCAAAAGACCGGTATAGAAACATGTCTTTCTTTCACATTAAAAGTTAGCTGAATGCTATGGACACTTCAGAATTATCATGGCTCTGGCGCTGGGCAGAGCCTGGTAAAGTACGATCTCTAGTCCATAGGAGCCGACAAGGCGAGATAAAAAGATGCAACCTTTCATATGGATTTTTTGAGGTTGCGATTCATATGAATCATAATTTTATGTGGTTTCAAGATACATATTTATAAATTTAATTTGAAAAATAAAAAATACATACACGTCAACAAAAGAATCACATGAGCTACAAAAAAAATCACTTTTTCATATATATATATATATATATAAAAGAAAAATACTAAATGAAAACTTTTTTTAGAGCATAAATATTGCTACTAAAAAACACACCTTCATTAAAATGAATAACACGAATATTCATAAATCATATATTAAACAAACAAAACTTTCATAATAATTACCACACTAACTGGTAATTTATCAGTGAGGAAGATATATTCGATCCACTAGAAGGAAATCCAAAACCAAGACACCAGTGTTGCAAGTCTGGGAATACCCCCTTCTCTCCCATGAGTCAGATATCTATTTTTATTCCAAACACATCGCAGGCAAAAATATTTACTCACGAACAAATTACATTCTAATAGTATTTGGAACCAAAGCCATAAGTTTCAATTTTTTCCCTCCTCAAATAAGTTAGTGTATATTTTAAAAACATTTTACTTGATTTTTTTTCTATTTTAAGTTCCCTTTCTTGTTTTTCCTTCATGAAATCAAAATAAAAGCAGGCCAAAGGGTAAAAAATAAAAGCAAGCCAAAGGGTAAAAATTAAAAGCAAGCGAAAGGGTAAAAATAAAAGCAAGCGAAAGAGTAAAAAATCAAAGCAAGCGAAAGGGTAAAAAATAAAAGCAAGCCAAAGGGTAAAAAATAAAAGCAAGCCAAAGGGTAAAAAATATAAAAGCAAGCCAAAGGATAAAAATTAAAAGTAAGCCAAAGGGTAAAAAATAAAAGCATGCCTTTCATTGATTCAAAGTTGATGGAAGCAAAATAATTTTTTCATTTTTTTCTATAGTTTCAATCCTAATATTGAAGTTCTATAAGTATGCATATCATTCCTGTTTTTGCTTTCATTTCCTTTCTCTTTTCGCTTTTAGACACGTCGTAACTCCATTCCACCTGGTATCAACCGGAAAGCTTCTCTAAAAATAGTTGAGGCTAAAGTTTATTCGGCTTTGTTAAATTTAAGTTTTATATTTCTCCCTCCCCCTTGGAAAAACCTTTCGGCAAACCTAAAAGTATAAATCACTTTGATATTTTCATCATTGTAAGCTGACTTATTTATCAAAGTTAAAGCAAGCCTGAAGACAAGGTTTGTTGCACTTATTTTATGATAGTTTTGATAAGTATGTCTTTCCTTTCTCTCATTTCTTCTTTAAAAGGTCTCTTTTGAAGTACACTTTTACGCCATATGGTGTAAGATACTTACACCATAAGCTAATGCTTCATCTGTCACATCTACAAGCCTCTTTTTCACTTCTGGTGTCTCAAAAGAGGCGAGGGCAGTATTCAAATCTGCATCAAGAAAACCAGCTTTTTTTGCAGCTGCTTCGAGACTTTCATTTTGTGTTATGTCTTCATCCTACAAAAAAGAAAATAAAAAAAAAGATAACAGACATAAACCTAGCATAAAATAGTAAAAACATAAACATAGTAACGCAAAATGAAACCTATAAAGGAATGAGCTCCAAACACAAAACGTCAAAGAGAGGAGAGTTGGGGGTCGATGGTGTCTGGTCTTATTAAACAAAAACAATCTGCTATTTCCGTACCAAGAGTTACCCTAAATATTAAGGGGATTACAACTTGCCTCAACCCCATTCTTAAATCCTAGTTTAACTATTACACAACAATGCTTCGACAAAAAGAGGTCGTTTTAGTTTATTTATTTTTCGAAGTATTAAGCAGCAAAACAAAGTAACAATACCAAATGAAACACATAAAAGTACTGAGATCGGTGACAGAGAAGAGGTTATGGGGGGTCAAAAGGGTTTGGCCTTGATAAATACATAAAAAATAAAATAAGTAAATAAATAAATAAAAAAATGCTTCTTCCATATACAATGCTATCAAACATGTTCTTGTTTGATTCAATAGAAATAATAGAACTCATACAGCGTATTTGACTTTAAAAATAAAATACAATTTTCCAAAATAAACTATCGTCTCTGAAATAAGAGGTAATCCACCCCCCCGCCATCCCCCCATATGAGACTCGATTGGCCAACACTCTAATAAATAATGTAAAGCTATTTAATGCGCAGCCTAGTGCTGTTAATTTTATTGGATAAATCGTCTATAATAACGGGTCACTTATATTTAATTCAATTCGTTAATAAGCCACTCAAGTCACGCGGAGAAGTAAAACATAAAAACAAAAAACGAACAACAGAATGAAATCCTTAAGGAAATCCTTAAGGCAATCCTTAAGGAAAGGAATAAGAAACCAAAATGTTCTCAAAATTTACCAGCTCTCTTGGAACAAAATGTCACTGGGAAAGCTGAAAAGTGTGGTAGTAAGTTTATATTAATGGTAAAACTTTGCTTTTCAGGGTCTTAGTATTATAGATACATCGGTGTAATTCAAAAGCCCAGAGGCTATATACACAAAAAAAAACAAAAAGCACATGGAAATGGTTAACAAATTACGAAGCACACAAAATGAGAACAGAGAGCGAAAAAATACCTAATCTAAAGACAAAATAACTTAATCACATAAACTTTTCATTCTTTCTAAGCATTTATCTATATACACACCAACTAGAGTTATCGTTATTGGGTTACTACATTGAAGAAGGTCAAGAAGATGCAAATCAGTACCATGTAAATATTTCCCCCTGAAATCAGAAAGCATCGAGCACTCCCCGAGAAAATGTACCAAATCTTCATCGTAGGGGACAAGCACACCCCCTTTTGGAAACCACACTCTTTTTATCAAATGCCTTTTGCCTGCTCTGAATTGGGAAAGATTTGGCCTTAGTTGTATCCATCGACATAAAACCTTACCTGTTAAGTTAGGTCTAAATTAAATTTCCCCTCTAAAGCTAGATTTAGCCAGATTATAATGTTTCAATGTTGTTGAATAGCCAACCAGCCCGTGCTAATTCTGAAATTCTGGACCGTCTAGAAAAACGTACGGGACTCTCTAAATCTCTAGGTAAATCACGAGGACCAAGATCATAAATGAGGCATTCCAACTCTTCCTAGAAATCATTTAACCTGGGACGGCCAAGAAATTTTCAAACCATTTTTTAAAATCTCTCCATATGCAGCTCCAAATAGTCTATCTTCATTTTGTCTTATTAACTTAAATCAAAATAAGCGTGCGGAGCTCTAAAGAAAACATTCCCATATTGATATTCAGAATTTGCGATTGGGTTGTCTGATGTAGTCTAAAAACCATTTTATAATACTGGAGCCGGAGGGGCTCCAACTACTGAGCCGCTTCTCCATCCCAAATCTCTGCTTCATGTCCAATCACTGGTAATTTTTTTTTTTACTAAATATCATTTTAAGCAATTTTATGTTTTAACTTCCATGCACACATAGCCATTTCATCTCTATCAATTACTAACATGATGTTTTCTAGCCTCTGAAACGTCGATCCAAAGCCCTATACGCCAGCAATGGCTCTGGTGGTTTCTTGTCCTTATTTCTCCATTAGCATGACTATTTAAACATCTATTATCTGACAAAGCAAATCCCATACATTTTATTCTATTACCTACTGTATTTGTCCATATACTTACTATTACTATTCTATAAGCTATCCAAGCATATTTCGTGTATGCAAATGTCAATCGTAAAAGAAATTTTCAATATTTACAAAATTTGCATCAGATTTTAGGATAATCTGGGCGCGACAATCAATACCATGTGGAACTGATGTAGCAGACAATCGGCAAGGAAACCGCGCTTTACAATTTGGCAAGAACATACTAGTTAAAAATAGACTTAAGCGCAACTGATTTTGCGTAACTAGATGTGGCACCAGCCAAGACTTGTTCCACAGTGAGTGAGAAAGAGCTTATGATGTCATTATCATGTTATACCGAGGTATGTTAAGGCTTGGTGCTTGGAAACAAATTTCCACTTTCACTTCGTTCATAAATTCCATTTAGACAATACCTATTTTGGGGGAAGTTCAATTTCTGTTTTCAAAATTCTGTATATGTTCATGAGCTAGTAAATTTTGATGAGCATCATTAAAATTAAGACGTTTTGCATGCTTAAAAACAGCAATTATAATAGATTTTGTAGCTGCACGTATTGTAACCGAAACTTTATTTTTAAGAGTTACGGTTTCTAATGACAAGGGTCGATCTTTACTTAC
Organism: Artemia sp. Qi Xiang Cuo; assembly: GCF_049724085.1. NCBI lineage: Eukaryota > Metazoa > Arthropoda > Branchiopoda > Anostraca > Artemiidae > Artemia > Artemia sp. Qi Xiang Cuo. The sequence goes on from NC_142799.1 coordinate 33,679,486, forward strand.
AATTTTTCAACACGAACTGCTTGATCCGATACTCTCTTAAATATGAGAGAAACTACTACTTCGTCCTTTGTCCAAAAAACTACTACTTAGTCCTAATTTAATACTCATTCAACAATGCTCCGAGAATGATGATCATACCTAAAAAACTTCACTAGCCAAACATTTAATAGGAAGGGATAGGTGGTCTGAAATATTCAAATGAATTTTAGGGCCATCATTTCCACCGTTCTCAGTGTCAGTTCTTCGAAATAAAAAAAAAAAATTATTTACAGGGATTCCCCTCGTGGACACCAGCAGGGGTTCATTGCCGCTAGGAAAACAAGAACACATTGGAAAATGTATACTAGCCTTTATGTAATGCTCAAGGCAATCTCGGTAAAAACAAAGCTCCTGGCATGACGCCTCCACTGACCCCTTTAGCTTTCATGTCGGCAAGGACATAAACGTAAACATTTATGTTACACATAAAAAAAACACATTTTTCACAATCAGAAAGAAGCTATCACCCAGCACAACACCTCGTATTACAGACTCAGTCCAAAAACATCCCAAAATGAAGGGAGATTAAATTATAATTTCTACCTACCCCAAACATCTTACATTTATCTCAAGGCTCATGGAGAGTTAGAAAATTTGAGCATAACACGAGGCTTCAAGACCGACCCCCCCCCCCCACCTTGACCAAGGTTCACCGGTCCTCCTCCATAATAGCTGAGACGCAATTTAACAGGGTAGCGCAAATAACCTTATCAAGCCCCAATTGATTCAACCTAGCTAAATAAAGCTTTAAATGTCAATATTAACCCTTTATTTCACACGGACCACGAGATTGATTACTAACGGATGCGCCACCGCGCGGTATTACTGACTCTGAACCTGGGAAGCTCGATACATGGTACTGGCGTAATTTTAAATTAAGTTGCTAGTTCATAATTTGCGGGCAAAAATTGTTGCTTTATGCCACAAAACGGCAGAAAACGCCACTTTACTGAGACACATTTTTTTGGCTAATTGAAACGGGGACTCCAACTTTCGACTTCTATTGAAACGAGACTTTCCCCAATATTGCGGAAACATTGGTTTAATATGTTAATACGACAACCCGTGAAAAAAAAAATTAAAAACAACAAGAATAAAGAAAGAAAATAAATAAACAAAGAAACATGCACCTGTGATCATCCTTTTCGAAAAAAAATTATGCCTTTTTATATACAGAGGCCTGAAATCTCTGCAATAGGGTTCTGTGATATGCTGAATTTGATGGTTTAATTCTCATCAATATTCAAAACCCGTTTTTTTTTACCATTTTCTGAAAATGAAGCAAGCTTGCAATTTTTAGTGAGTAGCTTTAAACCTAATAAATTTTACGCATTTAAAGTCACCAAAAAAAAAAGTAAAACCTTTTGAGGCTTATATTTACTGTTATCAACACTGATTAAAAAAAAAATTGGTTACTATTAGCGCGAGTCGGTCTTAACTTGCACTTCGTCACCACGAGCTGTTTGATGAGTGTTTCATTGTAATGAATAAACTGCTTTAGAGACATCAACTCCCGAAAAACAGACGAAACACAGAATATGTCTAAAGTCAAGAGTCACAACTAAGTATCCTAACAATTGAGCACTGGACCACCAGAATTTCTTTTTGAAACTGGTTAGTATTAAAGAGAATATAATGTAATATGTTTGAAATTTACAAGGATAAAAAATAGGAAGTGTTTCATTAGATAGGCAGCACACGAATTCGAAAAACTGTTGGTCACTAAGTTGTACATAGTAAAAGAAACTAGCTAGCTCTTCAACAAGTAAAACCACTCCTTGCTCCCTATATCTTACTTTTTACCTTGCAAAGATTGTGTTTTCTAATTTCCATACTAATTTTCTCTCATATATGAATGTTAGAACTATTGCTTGGGGAATTCTGAAAAAAAAGGCTCAAACAAAATATATCTTTTTCTTCAAAACATGTCAGATAAAAAAAAAAAATATGGAAAACTTTAAAGTACCTTGCTGTTTTAAATCTCGAAATTACTCAACACATCACCATGTCAGCTCGAGAGGGCAAATACGCCTCCACAGAATCATAGCTGCCATAATTCCTGCTAAAGCTAATCCTCATGAAAAAACATAATTTTTGTTCAAACGGATGTTTCTGACATATTGACACGTAACATACTCCAGAAGATACTCTGTAGACAAACCCTGACCAAACCTCTAAAACTACATAAAAAATGCCCTTGTTTTTACTGCTTTTCATAGTGATTAGTTAAGAGCAATGCATCTCTCGTGTTTTTTTCTATCTATTGCAAAGACAAAAATTAGTTTTGTCCGTCATGTACAATGAACGGTCATAGAAAACTTAGGCAAGGGCTCCTTGAACCGCAAATACACACTACAGAACTAAAGAACTTAAAATAGTAATTTTGATCAAATGTCCAAAGAGTTCAAAAAAATTATTCTGGGAACTACACAATTTATGCAGCTCCAGCGGCAACGACCCAAAATTATGTCAATAGCCAATCCAAAATAAAAACTATAAATACATTTTAATAGAAAGGTGAACAAGTAAGATCTTGTTGAAAACTTACTCATAGAATGGCTTTCAATCTGTATAATGAAAGGACCAAAAAGAAGCCGTTTGGGAAGTATTCCCTACAACCCTCCTCTTCCCCCTACGATTAAATTCACACAAATAGACATGTTACACCTCTTTCAATTCACAATTATTCGGGAATTATTCCGAGAATGGTCCTAAACCATTATATGATCATCATTGAAAATTATTAATAAGAAGCTTGACAATCCAAAGCCGAAGGATATTAAGCACACATTTCACAAATACTGTTTGATTTCCACCAAAGTTGGCATTTACAATTCCTGGGTCTACTGATTGGTGAAATCTGAGCAGTGCAAGGATTTTCAATGTATATGATTTTGAGCTCTCAAGGCAGGGGGATTGCACCCCTACTCCCCCCTCCTCCGAACAACACAGATAAGAAAATACACAATACTCGTTTGGAATTTAAAACGAAATTTCGCATTTACTTTGAATATTTAATATTTCACAAAAAAGTCAAAAGACAGAGCAGCATTCACTGAAAGGCTCAGAGGTTAAGTAAGGTTTACTTACAATGGAACATGCTTTATTCAAATTAGACATAGACATAGGTTTATTAAGATCGAACAGCGTAGCCATGGCTAATTTATGTCGTCTTTACAACAATATGGAAAAAAAAAAAAAAATACAAATAACACTATAATAACACTATAAGAACACTAACACGTGAATACAAATAACACTAAGTCTTGTTGTATGCTTCTACGAAAAAGGGGGCAAACGTGTTTTTGTAGCGGTTGGTCCTGCAGACCGGGGGTTGTAGCTTCGACTGGGATCTGGTTCTTTGGTTAACAGGAGCATCGGGTGGGAGGATCAGTCTGTGATGCCGAGGGACATGATCAGCGATAATCGTCTATCGCTGAGAGATTCAAGGTTCAGTTCTTGCAAGAGTTTGTTGTAGTCGTCACTTCTGTTACCAATGATTATGTTAACAGCTCGTTATGGTTCCAGACTTTAATATGTTTTAAATTTTTTTTTGAATTATAAGGTCCTGTGTTTCTTTTTAAACGTTCATGCAAATACACTAGGCTATTTCTAGTTTCAGATTATGATTCTCTGTTGAAATTACACCCCGAGCGTTAATAACGATGCGTTTCTACTCTACTCATAAGAATAAAAAACGATTAAAACTAAAAAAAACAACACCCAGCCACGATTAGACATAATTTAGAGGAATTTCCTGGGAAACGTTCTTTTTCCTGCCTGGTTCTCCAAAGGTTGGAAGGCATTTTCTAAGAGAGCTTCACCTTTTCATAAACTTAAAGAGGAAGAAGAGGAGAAAAAAAGAATCCAGTAGGCAAAATTCTGGCCACATCGCAGCCACTCTGCAGGAGCTTCCATTAAATTAAGTCCTGGTCCAGTGTATTAAGCCTTGGTCTGTCTTTTGTCATAAATAGTTTTTTTTTTTTTTCTTTTGTATCTTCTTTAGTTATTCTGCTTTTGTGAAATATTTAAGTTTTATGAACTCATGTATGTAATGTATTATCTACTTTTTTCGTTATACTCCACAATTATCATTTTTATATATGATGTGAGTTAAAAATAAATTATTATTACAGCGTCAGATGAAGTGTAAATTTATAATCTATTAGTTTGAAAAAAAAAATCCATAAGCAATATTCGTACCCTACTCCAGTTCCGCATCCAAAGCTGTCGAGATACTTCTTCCAAATACTCTGGTTTGTGCATATCAATCCAAGTCAGAAATCTCATTGAGCGTATACTACCTTTTTTCATTATCATTTCAAAAGGATCCTGAAATAATAACAACAATTACAGAATTATTCCTGCAGATAAATAGATAGATGCATATTTAGTGCTTGAAAGCCACAAAGGCCAGGGTAAAAATAAAATACATCCGAATAAATTTTGAAAACAAAATATGTTTTATATATTTTCACTTTTGTTTTACTTGAATAAATAAAAAACTATTAAATCTTTAAGGAATATATATCAGTATATGCATATTAAACTGACAATCCACGGTTTTCAGTAAAGTGCAAATTATGTCCTGATCTTGAAACGGCATGGGGGGTTGTGAGCCCTACTCATGTTAATTCTTGCTCGTTTAGAGTTTGACTCGGTTATTTATTGTAGTTTCTATCTTTTTAGGTTTCATTTATTGATTGATGGTGATTTGTCGTAGTTTTACACTTGGAAGATTATTTGACTTTATCTCTTCTCATTTTTGGTTTAATGGAGCTCTTTTCTTTTCTTTGAACTTGTTTTGTGTAAGAAGCTTTTTAAATTAATTATTGAAGGAGGGTAATGTTTGGCCCTGAATCTGTCCGAAAAGGATAAGCGTACTAAGCTAAAATTTCAGGGAATGTTGAGGGGGATCTTGAACTAAATCAAAAGACAGTATATGCATCCAGGGTATCAAAAGGGCATATCCGAAACGTCTTAAGAACGGCCAAGGGTATTAAGTTGAAATTTCCAGGACTACTACTACTGCGACAACTTGCAACTGTGACTACTTGCGTCTGCAATTATTTGTGACTGCGACTACATGTGACTGGGACTGCTTGTGACTGCAAATACTTTCAATTACGACTACTTGAGACGGGGACTAATTGAAACTTCGTCTGCGACTGCTGAAGACTACGAATATTTGCGACTGCGACTCTTTGCGACTTCAACTACTTACGACTATGATTACTTGCGACTATAACTACCTGCAATTGCGACTACTTGCGACTGCGATTAAATGTGGCAGCAACTATGACTACTACTACTACTACTACTGAGATTGTGATAGTGACTGTGACTACCACTGCTATTTCTACTGCTACGACTATTGAGCTGCATCAAAATTTTAAGTGCATAAAAGTTGTCAAAATGGCAATACCTCAGGAACGGAATAGGATATTCAGCTGAAACTGTCAGCTGAAAGGTTAAGGGGATGTAAAACTAAATCAAAACACACTATTTGTGTCCAGAATGTTAAAAGCGCGTTTGTGCAATATCCTAGGAATAGCTAAGGATGGACCATTAAGGACATATTATTGAGGATGTCCAAAAAAATCATAAGTCACTATGTGCAACCAAGGTTGTCAAAAGGGCGTGTCTGCAATATCTCAGGAATGGCTAAGGGTAACAAGTTGATATTTTAGGGTGTATTTAGGGCATTTTGAACCAAATTGAAAGAAATTATGTGCATCCAGGTTTCAAAAGAGCGTATCTGCAATAGATCACGAATGGCTAAGGGTAGCATGATTAGAGTCTGAGGGTAACAGGAAGGCCATAACATGATTAGGGTCAGAAGGTAACAAGAAGATTATAACATGATTAGGATCAGAATGGATACAGCCCAACGAATATACAGCTTTCAATCATTTATTTGAATAGAATTTCCCTGTAACCATCCATCCAATAAAACTACCATTATTAAAACTTTTTGCAAAATAAAAATAACAAGCAAAAATCTTATTCTTAACATATGTCAATTAAAACGAACATGAATTAAGCAAAAAGTTTTTTTTTACAAAAGAAGTTTTTCAAAAAACAGTAACGAGCTACATTGAACAAAGACGAGCAGAAATGAAGCCAACAAATAATTCTAGCGGAGACGAACATATATCACTATCAATGAATAATTAAAGCACAAATTATTCTAGTGACAGAAATTCCATTAAATAATCAAGTCAAACTCAAAATAAGCAGAAATTACCACATAAAGTAGTAGGGATGGACATTCTGGTTTTTAGAAGGCATAGGGGGCGCTAGCCCTACTGCTGTCTACTGTAATTTCTGTTCGTTTTAAGTTTGACTTGATTATTTATTGTTATTTCTGTTTGTTTTGGGTTTCATTTATGTATTGATAATGACTTACGTTTGTTTTACGCTTGAATTATTATTTGTCTTTATTTTTGCATGTGTTGGGTTTTTCTAACTCTTAATTTTCTTTGAAAAACTTCTTTTGCTGAAAAGCTTTTTTTTTAAATTAATTACTTAAAAAAAAAAATGAATTTTCAAATTTTCATTCCAATGAGCCCTCTTTCGCACAGTCTACGACTACTGGTTCAATGCAATCACGCTTGAAAGAGACAAGCATGCTAGATCATTCTTCTTTCGAAAAATCAAAAGAAGAATGATCTTCCGGTCTTCTTTCAATCCCCCCCCCCCATCAACCCTTGTTTTTCATTTCAAATTTCATATTCCTTTAGAAATGCTTTGATTGTCCCCAAAGGATAATCATCATTGCTGAAAAAGTACAGCCCCTAAAACATTTACCAGGAGGTGAGGTATTCAAAATGACAAAAAAGAATTTTATAATGCTCATTTTCACAATTTTCAAGGAGTGTACTTCGACAAAGCTTTCTTTATAGTCAATGCCCCCTCCCCCCACCAACCCTCCATTCTCACTTCACTGCCGGTGTGCATATGAATGTCACCTTTTAATGTTACACTTAAAACAGTTCTGCAACAAAAGTTGCGACCCTGCAGTTTAGTCAAAAGGGCTTATATTACAAGCTCAATCAAAGAATAATCTTCAAAATAAAACAGCTTATTAAAAAAATCCCCGTCCCTTGCGTATTTACCTTAAAGTCCACTAAATTTGGAAGATTTGGGCCTAAAAACGTACTTTTTGAGGCTATAGGCCCCCGCCCACGAATAGAAAATACCAACTGACCCTCCTCCTTAATAGCTAATGCAAAACTATACACCACTTATACAATTTTTACTAAGCCTCAAATGAATCAACTCAGTTAGATAGAGCTTTAAAATGACTTTTGATTGTAACCATTTATTTTGTAAAGACTGCAAGTATCTTTAAAAGAAAGGGTGCCACCGCACAGTACTAAAGTATATCAACTTCAAAGCGCATTATATAGCTGTCCAATAGCCTTAAACCAATGGTATATCCTGGAATTTTAATTTCGTAGTATATAGGCCCTCTTTGGGCAAAATATGGTGTTTTACGCCACATAATAGCCAAAATGCCACTTCGCTTTGCCAGGATATCTTTTGCTACTTAATAAGAACGCTATAAATTTCAATTTCGGTTTGAATAAACTCTTTCCCAATTTTCGAGGGCCACCAATTCTATACAATCACCCCTAGGGAAAATAAACTATAGACAAACAAATGAAAATGCGTCCATGACCTCCTTCGAAAAAATACGAAATTTCACGTTTTTTTAAGGGTAAGTATGCTGAATTTAATGGTGCAATTTTCATTACGACAACTTTCCTTCTTAGGGGCGCTTTCACTTCTTTTTCTAAAATTGGCCAAATATTCTCAGACTCGTAATTTGTAATTTGTGATGGCTAATATCAAATATAATGAATTTTACTTATAGGGAGTCACCATACAAAGCGTTTTTTTTAATACATTTATAACTATAAAAATTCTATTCTTTAAGTTTCGATTACAATAAGTAGTTTCTTACTGAAATTTTATTACCACAAAATGGTTGACACATGGTTATCAATTTTTGTTTTAGAGTTTTGGTTCCTCTTGACAGAAAAAGATTACTCTTTGCTTGCAGTTCATCATCACAAATAAAAAACCGAATGAAAAACGTAAGTTTGTTGTAATATTTCAAGTTAAAGAACTTTTTAAACACAAAACTTACGCTTGGTACATTCATAGGAACATCAAAGTACTTTTGGTTTCTTTCTAGATCCTTGAACATATATTGTCCCTTAGCTGGAAGTAGCATCGGCCCTTTATTGCCAGTATTTTTCATTATTCCTCCAAGAAAAGTTGGCCGTAATTTCAAATCAATATTCCATACATTTTGGTAACGACATAAAGCCTGGAAAACAATAACATTTTCAGAATTCCCACAACAAATTTACCAGGTCGTGACCTAGTCTCCTTTTCATGAGCTAGCTCACTAAATATTCAAGACGTTCAGTAGGATAGTTAACCAAGTCCAAAACAATACTACAGGATATAAGCAAGTAAAACGACTTTAGTTGAAATCCCCCTTCTTTTTCTGATACCATAATTAAAACTAACAGCAAAGATCTCTCTTCATTCTTATTGTCAGTTGCAATTTTTGTAAGGCTATCCAATGCTGTTTGCGCTTGAATTTAACCGTACATTGCAAATTTTTGGAATTCCTGGAGCACCATGGATTCAGATCAGTGATGCACACAGGGAGGAGGGCATAGGAAGGTATGGTCCCACCTCCTCTAAGGGCATTCTTGTCTAAGAATAATATGTCGTAAGCCCTACAGAAAACTCATTTTCTGCTACTTAAAATAGTTGATTTTACTTTTCGACCAAAAGGAACATTTTTCTTACCAAAATTGAAACTTTTGTGTGAAGTTGTACTGTTATTCAATACTAAAATTCATCCCTGACCTATCCTGCAGAGTATATATTAAGTCTATTCTGTTTCTACAGTTTTGTCAATTTCATGTTTATATCTTCAACATTATGCTTAAAGGACCCCACAGATTAGGTATAAATAAATCTGAACTTTTTCAGTATCCTTGAACCCTTTCCCGTCAGGGAAAAGAATGTCTGCGTAAACACAGGATAAAGCTTCTACAATATGACAACAATAATCCTGTGCTTTGACCAAAAAATCAATCACTGATCGAACGGTCAATGAGGATCAGACATGTTAAAGAAAAAAAAAAGTGAATTTCATTGCAAAATTCAATTTCAAAACATGATATTTTAATTTTAATTTCGAAAATGATAAATTTTTTTAAAAATAAAACTATACATATGCGTAAAAAATTGAATACACACAAATGCAAAAGGCCGTAAAATATAAATTAGTGCACTCTACACTATGATAAGATAAGATTTGTTGCAAAAAGCCTGTGGGTCATACCTTGTGATTATATGTCTACCTTGAGTTTTCACAAGCAATTAATTTTTCAACTTTAGTCCATATTAATAACTCAAAACACACACTATTACGAAGCAAATAAGAGTTTCAATAGGGATAGGTCCTTTTGTTAGACAGTGAAAAACAAATACAAAAGTTCTGGATATTTCAGACATAGTCGGCCTTCATCATCAGCAGAAATACTAAAGTATTATAATTAAAACAAACTATATTTATACAGAAAAATCTGATAACTCCGGGGTCAAAGAATGTTACCGGTCTATTGGGTTAGAGGGTCTCTCTAAGGTCCGGAAGTTATTAATTTTTTTTCTGTATAAATATAGTTTGTGTTCATTATAATACTTTAGTATTTCTGCTGATGATGAAGACTGACTATATCTTCGAGATATACAAAACTTCTGTATTTCTTTTTTCACTGTCTAATTAAACGACCAATCCCTATTGAAACTCTTATTTGTTTGTAATAGAAAGGCAGTGTGGGCTTGAAAAAAATATCAACACACACTATTGTAAGGCAGAATATGTTCTCTACAAACTTTAAAGACGCACCTAAAATTGCAAGTATGTTTAGGTTTAGACAGTTAAAATTCCAAAAATATGCAGCCCTTTGAGCACTCAGGTAGAAGTACTATGAAGGGGCAAAATCTTTGTTACATAGCTTTAACAAGAAGAGAGAAGTTGTCAGCAAGAATAAGATGAAGGCTCTTATTTTTATTCCAGCTATGCAATATAGACACAAACAACATTAAAGGAACAACCTGGTGTATCTTCGGTACTTGTCTATTATATAAAACACACTTGAGAAGTGAAGTTTGGTGTCAACAAAATACGATGAAAACAGAATACTTTCTTAGCAAAGTTGTGAAGGTCATTTGCGAATTATTAAATTTGGAGTTTCGGCGTCGGCTGATCGTCTCAAAGACAAAGAAAAGTTTATTATTAAAGCGATTCTTGACATAGCCTAGTTCATTTTAGTTCATTATCGACGTGATCCTTGAGGACACTGGTTAGTTTGCTTTGACTAGTGATAGAATATAGTGTCGTATCATGGATATTCAAGAATCATTTCAGCTTGTTGGAAGGGCTACAGCACAACTGGACCGGAACAAGCAGTTTTACTCATTTCAAAGTGAACCACAAAAATAATTTTGTCGACCCAGAAACCGGTGGCTCTACCTCAAAAGTAGAAAGAATGTGGGGTTCCACAAAGTGGAGAAACAAACGGCACCAAGGTACATCCCGACGTCATTTAAACTCCTACTTAGTAGAGTACATGTGGCGGGCGGCAGTAAAGGCAGAAGGCCGAGTTCATTTTAACGCGATTCTTGAGGACATTTCTGCGTCCTGGGAGCAAATTTCCAAGTCGTAGTTTTAAGAATTTAGCAAATAAAGTATTCTATTTTCATCATAATTTTTTCATTAGGTTAAAAAAGTTTTGTTAGGCTAAAATAGGTTCGTTTAGGGTACGTAATATATGCTATGCTTTATCCCACCCCCTTCACTAATGTGCAAATATATAGCCCAAATTTGTTTCTAAAGTATTATATTTTCATCATAATTTTGTATTATTACATTAGCATTAAACAAACCTCACTTCTCGAGTGTGTTTTATGTAATAGTCTAGTACCGAATTTTCCCTACTCCCCAGCACCAGGGGCGAATCTCCACCATTTTTATTGTGGGGGGGGGGGGTGCAAGAGGGGTCCATATCCGGATCGTCAAGTGGCATGTGATATATAATGATTTTTTCTCCACATTATTAGGGAAGGGGGGCAACTGCCCCCTCTCCAAACGACGCCCAGGCCCAGCACCAAGGATATACTATTTTTCAAACTTAACTTAAGAGAATATAAATGTTTAAAAAATATAAATGTTTTTACTTTTATAACTTTAATAAATCAAATAATATTAACATTTTGGACACTAAATATTATTGTATGTTATTTTAACTGAAAATGCACATTCATTTTTTTTTTTTTTAGTAAAGTGCAAATTATATCCTGGCCATAAGAAGGCATAGGGGTTATGAGCCTTAATAATAATAATTTCTGCTCGTTTTGAGTTTGATTCGGTTATTTATTGCAGTTTCTGTTCGTTTTGGGTTTCATTTATTTATCGATGCTGATTTGTGGTAGTTTCACGCTTGATAGATTATTTGATTTGATTTTTGCTCATTTTTGGTTTAATGGAGTTCTTCATTTTTCTTTGAAAAACTTGTTTTGTGGAAAAAGTTTTTTTTAATTAATTTCTGTTCGTTTTATATTGACAGTCTTTCCAGGGAAAAAGAAAATAATTCTTTAAATCTTTTCGTTTTTTTAAAGATTTTATAGTTTGGCCAGCTATTTGTATGCTGGAGAAAAATTTTGAGCAATTTTTAACAACATACACCCTTTTAAAAATCTGGACACAAATAGTAGTGTTTAATTTAGTTTCATACCTCCTCTAGTTGACCTGAAATAGAAAACTTGATACCACTCGCAAAAAAATCTGTTTACTTTCTTTGATAGCTTGGATACACTTACGCTATTTTGATTTGGTTAAATTTTAAAAGCAGAAGTACCACCGAAAGTTTGAACATAATACCCTTAGTTGTTCTTGGGATACAACTGAGATGCCTTATTGGGAATTAGCATTAACACAGTGTATTTTGATTTAATCTTAAGGCAACATTTAGTTTTTAAACATAATGGAGAAATGGGAGGGTGGGCGTGGGAGGGAGACTAGTTGCCCTCCAATCACTTTCGATTATTAAAAAGAACATTAGCCCTTTCTATTTTCAATCGAATCAGGCCTTTTCGAAGTTCCTAAGACAAATCCTTCGATACGAAGTGCCCTGGTCTAAAAAAAAAGAAAAAATAATAATAAGTTGTGCCCACATCGATCTGTACCATAAAAATGTCATGCCTTTCAATCACTTTCGACTACTCAAAAGAGTACTAGGCCTTTCAATTTCCAATCGAATGAGAACTTTTTGAGTTTTACGACAACGCTTTCTATAAGCACCTTATATGCCCCCAGGGCATAAATTACGACCTTTGCCCTGAGGGCAGTGAGGGGGTTGTCATCCTCCAAGACCTAATTTCCAGAACGTTAAACTACATTGAAGAAAATTGCTATCTTAAAATTTTGATTGGATGTGTTTGGGGAAATGGTGAGCGTGAGAGAGGGGTTAGCTGCCCTACAATCACTTCCGAATATTAAAAAGGGTACTAGCTCTTTCAATTTCCAATCGAATGAGCCATTTTTGAAGTTTCTACGACAACGATTTCTATAAAAACCTTATATGCTCCAGGGCATAACTAACAACCCTTGACCTGAGGGGGTTATCATCCTTTAAGACATAATTTCCGGACCATTCAACTACGTTGAACAAAATGGCTATCTCAAAATTTTGATTGGATGTGTTTGGGAAAATGGTGGGCGAGAAAGGGGGGCTACTTGCTCCCCAATCACTTGCTACTATCAACAAGGGCACTAGCCGTTTCAATATCCAATCGAATGACTCCTTTTTGAAGTTTCTACGACAACGCTTTCTATAAAAAAAACCTTATATGCCCCCAGGGCATAACTTACAACCCTTGTCGTGAGGGCTGGGGGGGGATAACCATCCTCAAAAACATAATTTCCATACTTTTAACTACGTCGAACAAAATGGCTATCTGAAAATTTTGATTGGATGTGTTTGGGGAAATGGTGGGTGTGAGAAGGGTGTTAGTTATCCTCCAATCACTTTCGACTATTAAAAAGGGCACAAGCCCTTCTAATTTCCAAGCGAATGAGCCTTTTTGAAGTTTCTACAACATCACTATCTATAAAAACCTCATATGTCCCCATGGCATAGCTTATAACCCTTGCCCCGAGGTTTCTGAGGGGGTTATCTTCCTCAAAGACCTAATTTCTAAAACTTTGAACTACGTTGAACAAAATGGCTGTCTAAAAATATTTTTTGAATGTGTTTGGGGAAAAGGTGGGCGTGAGAAGGGGGTTATTTTCCCTCAAATCACTTTCGACTATTAAAAGGGGCACTAGCCATTTGAATTTCCTATCGAATGAGCCCTTTTTCAAGTTTCTACGACAAAGCTTTCAATAAAAACCTTATATGCCCCCAGAAGATAACTTACAAACCTTACCCTGAGGGCTGTGGAGGGAATGTCGTCCTCCTAGATATAATTTCCGGACCTTTCAACTACTTTGAACAAAATGGCTATCTCAAAATTTTGGTTGGATGTGTTTGGATAAACGGTAGGCGTGGAAGGAGTGTTAGTTGCCCTCCACTCACTTTCGACTATTAAATAGGGCACTAGACATTTCAATTTCCAATCAAATGAGCCCCTTTTAAAGTTTCTTCGACAACACTTTCTACAACAAACCTTCGATGCCCCAGGGCATAACTTACAGCCCTTGCCCTGAGGGCTGTGGGGGGGGTGTCATCCTCAAAGATCTAATTTCCAGAACTTTCAACTACGTTGAACAAAATGGCTATCTCAAAATTTTGATTGGATGTGTTTGGGGAAAAGGTGGGCGTGAGAGGGGGGGGTTAGTTGCCCTCCAATCACTTTCGAATATTAAAAAGGGCACTTGCCCTTTGAATTTCCAATTGAACAAGCCTTTTTTGAAGTTTCTACGACAACACTTTCTAGAAAAACCTTATTTGCCCCCAGGGCATAACTTACAACCCTTGCCCTGAGGGCTGTGGGGGAAGTATCCTCCTCAAAAACATAAGTTCTATCTGGAAATCAACTACGATGATCAAAATGGCTTTCTCCAAATTTTTAATTGGATGTGTTTGAGGAAATGGTGGGCGTGGAAGGGGTGTTAGTTGCCTTCCAATCACTTTCGACTTTTAATAAGGGCACAAGTCACTCCAATTTCCAATCGAATGAGCCCTTTTCGAAGTTTCAACGACGACTCCTTCGATACGAAGTGTCCTGGTCTAAGACCAAGAAAAAAATAAAATAATAATACATTGTGCCAACATCGTTCTTTACTTAGGCGCACTGCGCTGCCAATGATTCAGCATCATTCAACATCTTCAATCTAAAACTAGAGAAAAAATACTAGGAAAAAAGATCTTCTGGAGGTTTTGAATAGATCCTAGTTTTACAGCTTTAAACAGGGGTCAGCCGCAACGATGCTCCCGAAAAATGTGACTTTAGTTATTTTACAACTAAAAAATGACAAAAAGTGACTACCAAGAGGCACTCAGAGCACAGGCAGATGAACTACACAAGTTTCAATTACTGCCTTATGATCATCATCGCCCTCTAAAAGCCCGTGAGGGTACGGAAAAGAAGGCTGGAAGTATGAAATTATCTAAGATTAATTTATTTTCCCATACAAAAAGAGAACTTTAATGAAAGAACAACTTCGATTAAGGTATAAGGAACAAACAACCTTAGTAAAGCAGAACTTTTGAATGTTTACGAACAGGAATAAACCGCACGATTGGCGTCCATGAGTAAGTGTAACAAATCACTGGTAGAATTACACTTAACATAATTAGCGTCATCACTTCTTAGGCTTTTTTGAAAGGTGATCGATCAGTTCTGATTTTCTCTTCAAAACAAGTACTTCCACAGATTCAGCATCATTTATCCTTTCCCTTTCTACGGAACAAGCTTTTAGTGCTGCTTCCAGCATGCTTTGAGCTAGACCAATGTGCAGAAGTCCTTCTCTTCTACTGCTTTCTTTAGATGTTCTCCTGCTTCTTTCAAGATAGTATCACCAATCTTTTTGTTCTGTTTAGCCATCTCTTTTCGCTTCCTCTGGACCAAGTCCTGGACTGCCAATTTAGCATCTTTCTTTCTAGCTTCAAGCTTTTCTTTTTCTAATTCATCCTGTGTTTAACCAATAAGGTTAAGTTCATAGCTAGGTCTAGCTGATCTGGCAAAACACAGCAGCTTCTTTGTGATTGGAACAAGCTCGGGTTTGTTCTTATAGTTGCGCAGAAAATTAGCGATGAAAACTTTAGCATTTAGGGTCCTCTCCTCTCTATGGGCTTGCATGCTAGTCATCAACTGAGCTGAATGGGATAATCTTCGCTCCACATCTGCGTTTCCATGGCAGAGCGAAAAACCTGCTCTAACTACTCGACCCAAGGCCTGATATTTCACATGACCAGATGGTGTCTTCAGTTCTAGGATCTTTTGTCAATAGCTATCGATTCATGTGCTGTTCGTGGGTGATGACAGAGGGTCCGACTGTAGTAACAACCATTCTCCCTGGATTTTCTCTGTGTTCGTCTCACACAGAAGTTCTCTTGTAACTTAGAGAGCATCACTGTAATCCATTGGCTGGGAATCTGGCTTGGGAAGGCTGAAGCAGCTAAGGCTTCGGAAAAACTCCTTCTTCAGAGGGCCTTTTGCCAACAAATACTGTACAGCAGCTTTTGCGTGCTTCCTAACTCATAGGAAAAAAGGTTTCCTATATTTCTGAGTCACTTTTGAAGAAGCAAGAGCTGTCAGGATCCACTCATTACACAAAGGTTACTCTAGATATACTTCTGCAGCACTGTATACGCTCAAACCCCACGGTGGGGTGATGGTTGACATCATTGGCACGTACAATCTGTCCGAGCAGAACTATATATAAGCGACGCAACTCAAAATCCAGCACATGAATCAACGGCTCTTGTCGTTGAAACACTCCATTGAATACAGTCAAGGTATTTACAGAACTCACGACAAACTCAATTTCAGCTTTCATTGTCGGCTTTCTTAGCCAACTGACAATTTTTAGATACTTCGGATTTGCAAAAAGTGCTTTAAGCCCTTTTTCTTCGGCACAAATTCCAGAAAATATTCAATCGGAGCAGGCCAACACTCGATCAAACGGTTTGCAGCTTCTACTATAGTAAGCCACCAAATGGGGATGTGCTTTACGAACTCATGTCACGGAGCCTTAACTTTTAGCTGACAGTGGCTAAAATCGTCACAACAAGCAGACCATCTGCGGAAGAAATGGTAAACAGCAACTATCATATCAGAACAGTCCTCCCCGAGTTCCTGTAGTCCTTTTTGGAACGCATTATGTACTGCGTGGATGTTGTAGGTACCGATATTCAAAAGACCTTTTGAATACTGCTTTTTCTTTTCCAAGTCAACAATTTACCAAACTTTTTTATTGACAGCTGGACCAGGAGCTTACAAGCATCAACAGTCTTTCAAGTGAAAGTCCTTCATATTCTATAAACTAGAGGAGCTTCTTGCTCAGATCCTCACTAGTAGCATGTCTCAGATAATATGTTCTAAGACGTCGAGTAAGAACTAGTTTTTGCTCCTTCATACGAAGTCAGACCTCTGGATGACTTCAACCAAAATTTCCCTAAAATAAGGATAAATTGCCTCCATGACCAAATATGTATTTTTTGGCATTTAACGAGAAGCCTTCCGGGCCAGCACCCGGGAACATAGTTCGAAAGATATCGACAACACCATCACACGAAATTGCAGCAAAAGAACTAGCTATGGTCTTCAAAAACCGTGTTATTTCTGCCTTTAAAGTCACATCTCTCTCGCAGAACATCTCAAACTTCTTTGGTTGAAGCTGATCAGGTTGAACTGAGTCTGAGTTGACGTGGGTTTAACACAGTAGACACGTTCATCTTTTGTTCCATTTTGGTGGCATGTTGAAGAAGAGCTTGAAACCCTTTTTAGCAGTTGAGCGTCTTTTTGCATATTTTGCAATAAAATGAACTGTCACCATCAATACTCTTGGCACACCACTCTTGCACTAAAGGTCCAGTCCCATCTTCCCTACCAAACCAGTTTTCCGAAAATTTCGTCTTACCCATCACTCAAAGTGACCTGAAAAAAGAACAGGCGTTAGAATGGGTTTTGAAAGCCTTCTCACCAACTCCTATATTTATGCAAACAAGAATAAACTCATAAAACGAAGAGACGCTTATTCTTTCTTACGTTTTGACGTCCCCTAAACTTATGGGTATTAATTTGTACCCTCTATAGGACACAGCCAAACACAAAAAGAGAAGCAAATACTGTTAAGAATCTGAGCCAAAAATGTTCATCTTCTAAGTGGCCAATTTGGGTGTATAAACAGTGAAGAAAGGCCCATGAGCAGCTATGTGAGGATTATCAAGAGTGAGCTTACCTTTTCTAGGAACTTGAATGTCCAACATTCCGTTAGTCCACAAATTGCTGAAAAAAAAAGTTCGAAATATGAACAAAAAAAGTGACTTTAGTGACAAACTCAGTGAAAAAGTGACATATCTTAAGAAAAAGTGACAAAAAGTAAAAAAAAGTGACTGCGGCCGATCCCTGTTTTAAAAAGCACAATAACTTATTTAAAGTTTTACCTTAATATTACTATCCAGGAAGGAGTACCAGCAGTATTTTATGTAGAGGTTATAGGACATCCAATCTTGCATTGCCTAGCACCTATCATTTCAAAATCATGGCTAAACCTCTCCTTAGGTAGGTACCAGTTATGACAGATAATTAGAGTAGGAACAGCATATTGCCTGTCTGACTTCTTAAATTATAAGACCCGACGCAGAAAGGGTATTGTTTTTCAATCTTTCAACAGAGAGGTTCTTAAATACAAATCAGGAAAATGAAGAACACTTTGGGCACTTCCTAAAAGTTATGTCCAAATATTTTTCTAGGCTTGAATTACTTACCCATGAAAGCAGGTTTCCAAGCAAAGAAATGCCTTAAAGAAAAAAAAACTTTCTTATAAGACTAACTTGAAGTTCTTAAAAAGTCTTTGAATAAAATGTGGTGAAATATTATGGCAAAGTTCATACCATGTTCAGCTATGGCGTTATCTTATTACTCTAGGATATTATCCAATTTAACATGCACTCAAATTCATGACACATTCAGAAAACTGTATTTTTCAAAAATTACTAGCCAAATATACAGGCAATCAAACGTAGTGCCACAGGCACTATTGCTTCCATGTACTTTTTGGCAAAATATTAAAATACTTGATCTTTAGAATTTTCAAAGATTGTTCATTATAAGAATTATTTGACTGAAATATACTGCTTTTTATTGGAATGTATGTCCAAATTCTCCTACAGTAGCCAACTAGTTTTTTTTCTGATCCCAAATATCTTTTGGTCTGATCCCAAATATTTTCAGATTTTTTGCTGTTGGTCTATAATATGTACCACTATGTTTCCGGAAAAGAAGGATTACTAATTTTCGCACATAACTGACAAAAAGCATAAACGATTTTGGGATTTGCATTTTAAATTTTACAAAGAAGAAAATTTGTTAGCCTTTAAAGTGCTTTTTTTTACAAAACAGTAAGTAAACATGTATTCATTTTTTCAGTAAGAACATCATTTTAACTAGAAAATGACTGTGTTTCCAATGAAAAGACTCAACAAAGTTTTTACCATTTTAGAAGAAAAGCGTTTTAATTTTTTTGCCAAAAATAGAATGGAAAGAGAGGGAATGTGTTTTGGGATTGAGAGGGTTTCTTACTATGCCATGAGTTTAACAAATGTTTTTATACTCAATAATATCTGATATTATAATGGTGGAATTTTATTGTTCTTGGCCTGCCCAAGTTGATATGGACTAAGCTTGAAATACTAAATTTATATAAGTCCTTACCTCAAAGGCAAACCATGTATATGGTGATATAACATCATAGAATAATTCAACCTTTATATGGTTTCCAGTGGCTCCAACAGATGAAAACAAAGCCTTATCAAGCATCATTATATCCTGAAAAGCAAACAGTTTGTGCTAAATTTCCTAAAATAAGAATTTTACTTATTTTACAACAAAAAACTTATTTCCTCCTTTTTATAACTATAATATAAATCAAAACTACAAACAATGAAAAACATAAACATATTTTTGTAAGCTTGCAATTACATATCAAATCTTTTTCCAATAGCCTTTTTTTATGTTTTAATAAACCTGCAGAGATTGATTGTGTAGACACCCAGGCCTAAAAAGAGAGGAGGGGGAGGGCATAAGGACTGATATTTTGAAACTTTTATGGGGAAATGGACTATAATGATACCACTATTATGTTCACACATGGTTCCTTTGCAAATCAGTAAAAAAAATAAAAAGAATCAGTTGGTACATTCTTACTTAGGTCCCATCCATCCTTGTGGGATGTTTTGGGTCCACACGCCTGCCAACTCCTCTATAAGGGCTTGGTAAATTACTCTATTTGGTTTAGTGCATGATAATTGTGCTATCTTGGCATTTTCAAGGTTCCCCATCCATTTCTTAGGAGTTTGCCTTGAGAACACAGGCCGTAGATATTCTTCAAGGGCAATTTTGGGAAGATGGTGCAACTCCATTTGCCTGATGTTGCCAAACTAGTGCAGGTATTGCTTCTTGACTCTGCTGATAACGGTTTTATTGGACTGCAACCTTCAATGTACTTCCATATTTGCGATGTAGTCAGAGTGTTTGACTCTAATAATACAATGGATGTATCTCATCTAAAATACTTGAAGCTTTCATTTGTCTTAGGTTCCAATTGTCTTTGTTTTGCATACATACAAGACTATAGGGAAGACTAGGCTAGAGGAATAGGCCCACTTCGAGT
The DNA here is from genome assembly GCF_049724085.1 of Artemia sp. Qi Xiang Cuo. NCBI lineage: Eukaryota > Metazoa > Arthropoda > Branchiopoda > Anostraca > Artemiidae > Artemia > Artemia sp. Qi Xiang Cuo. Next base: position 33,699,458 of record NC_142799.1, read on the forward strand.
TTTTTGGAAGTTGACTAGTTTTCAGAAACCAGAACTCCTAAGTGCAAGTCATTGTCTTACATCAGAGCCATGACAGTTATCATAAAAGAGTAAGGTACCTAAGTACAAAAAGTGATCCGCCGTTTCAACTTTGCGGTCTGTCTATATTGGTAAGGGGGGAAAGGAAATACAGTTCATGTTTGTAGTGAAGATAACTTTGCTCTTGCTGGTAATGGTCTCTGTCACAAACGGCTTGGTGGCGTTGTAGAGTTTATCAGCTTGTGCCTTCAATTCCTAAAAGGATGGCTAGCTCATCTATATAATCAGCACAGCCAAGACGGAATGGCATTTATAAAGATGTTGAAAGGGTATGGTGATAAAATGCAACCCTGGAGCACTCACAACAACGTTGCTGACTCTTTTGAAAACCCTTCAGTGGTTACTACTTAGCCTTGGAAAAGGTCATTCAGACTCTTAATATTTCAAACTGTTTTACCTTAATTTGCACTTCAGAGCAAATTAAGATCCGTCTTGATCTGTGAATTGATCCATACTTGATGATGTGAATGACCAAACATCAAATGCATCCACCTGGTACGTCCAGAGGACACCTTTCCATTTGACATCTAATAACTTCTTGAAAGCTTTATCATTGGGTGCTGACTATTCCAGTGTTTTACTACATGGCAGGAGAAAAACTGTTGTTGGTGTTGAGTTTTTACATATGGCTTGAATAGCTTCTTTGAATTTCCCTTCCTGTCAGTGCCAATATTTTGGAAAACTGAAGAATAAATTGAGGGAGCGGGGGGGGGGGGGTCTGGTGAAATAAGCTTACATGTAATAAGCATATCAGCTCTTTGTCGTGGGTAAACCAGTGTAGATTTCAGCTCCTTCAAATGTTCCTCATAAGGCTTGTCTCTCACCTTTGTTATTGCCTTAGTAGCTCTCCTTTGTACTTCTTCCAAAAGCTGTATGTCACCCCTGTATCCTGGTGATGCTATGCACATTCCAAAATAAAGCACTGGTCTGACAAGGGCCTTGTACATTCTCATGAAAACATAGGGATACCTACTGGATATAGTTTTTTTCAAGAGTGCTAGGACAGAGTTTACATGAGACCCAGTCTTCTTGCAGTTTGAATGGATTTTACACTGGTTGTCAACAATGATTCCAAGATCCCTTTCTTCATCCACAGTTTGCAGCTTTTGAATGTTGTTTACAGCTAGATTGACCATGAAACCTGGATTGGACTTTGCCTAAATGAAAAACACTACATTTGTCAATATTGAAGCTATATTGTACCATGTTGTTGCCTGGTTTTGAATACTGGAAATGCAAGATTGGATGTCCTATAACCTCTACATAAAATAGTGCTGATACTCTTTCCTGGATAGTAATATTAAGGTAAAACTTTAAATAAGTTATTGTGCTCTTTAAAACAGGTGTTGGCTGCAGTCACTTTATACTGGTTGTCTACAATGATTCCAAGATACCTTTCTTCATCCACAGTTTGCAGCTTTTGAATGTTGTTTACAGCTAGATTGACCATGAAACCTGGATTGGACTTTGCCAAAACGAAAAACACTTCATTTGTCAATATTGAAGCTGTCGTAAAATACTTCGTGCCAGAGTATTTCTAATTGTCTTTTTCAAGGATGGTATTTAATGAGTTACTTTTGCTTTGACATGCTCAGTAGCTTCTTATCGCTTGAATCAATTCATAGAGAATTAAACAAGTCAAAATCAGCCGATCGTGGGCCAGTCTCCTATCTATATATCGGACGAAAAATCAATATTGAAGATCAAAACGTAAATTTTGACATCGCAAACAATATTTGGAAATTTCTGTTTATTTCCAGGTTTTTTAACGATCTACCAGGTAACATCCAACAAAAAATTCCAACATACGAAAAGTTCTCGCTAATATCTATCGTAAATTTGAAGTTCTCGGGGGGGGGGAGGCAACTGCCCCCCTTCCCTACGCCCATGCTTGATAGTATTATTAGTAAAGAAGATGATAGCAGTGAAGATGTTAAAAGCAGAATAGCCAAGGCTCATTGTGTTTTTTTACAGTTGAAAGAGGTTTAGAAGAATAGGAAGATAAGTCTGCAAACCAAGATTAGAACATAGGAAGCTACAGTGATGACAGTGGTCAAATGTGGTTCTCAAGCATGTATGTGCCCAAAAAGTGGATGACTACTTTCTAGGGCTATAATGAGAGAAAGATTGAAATGGCTTGGGCACATCCTGCAGATGAAGGATGACAGATTGCCAAAGATTGTCCTTTTTGGCCAACTGTCAAGGGCTAAATGGAAAGCAGGTTGCCTAGGATTGTGGTGGGAGGATGTCATAAAGAAAGATTTAAGGGAAATGGGAACTTCCTGGGAGGAAGTAAAAAGGGAGGCTTTGGATAGATTGAGATGGAGGAGGAACATGCCTAGCTGTGTTGGCCTCAGGTGGCTTGGTGATGTGGCGAGTTGTTAGTAGTAGAAAATTGATTGGTGGTATTCTGCTTTTTCAGTTTCTTTACTTAACAATTAAAATAGAGGACAAAATTTGAATACTTGTTCAAAATTATTGATGAACAATAATCTTGTTGAGTAGGTTCTTGTTAATATTTTTACCTACCAAATTTTGGGTAAATAGAGCATTATTGTTCATATGAATTGAAATTCTAAATGTCCTTTGATTTTCTATGTGGCTGGAGCTGTCACTAACTCTGCAATAGGGTTTTCTGATGTTTGTATACATTAATTAAAAAAAACTTTTTCCACAAAAAGTCCAAGAAAAGTAAAGAACTCGCAAATCAACATTGATAAATAAATGAAACCCAAAACGAACAGAAATTACAATAAATAACCGAGTCAAACTCAAAACGAGAAGAAATTAACATAAGTTGGGCTCAATAATTTGCACTTTACTGAAAAAAAAAATACAAATGAATGTGCATTGTACATATACTGATATTTAGTAATCAAAATGTTAATATTATTTCATTTATTAAAGTTATAAAAGTAAAAACAGTTATATTTTTTTCAGTAAAGTGCAAATTATGTTCTGGCCTTGGGAAGGCATAGGGGTTTTGAGCACAACTTATGTTAATTTCTGCTCGTTTTGAGTTTGACTCGGTTATTTATTGTAATTTCTGTTCGTTTTGGGTTTCATTTATTTATCAATACTGATTTGCAGTAGTTTCACGCTTTGTAGATTATTTGATTTTATTTTTGCTCATTTTTTGTTTGATAAAGTTCTTTATTTTTCTTTGAAAAACTTATTTTGTTGAAAAAGTTTTTTTTAATTAATTTCTTTTCGTTTTATATTCACACAGTCTTTTCAGAGAAGAAGAAAATAATACTTTAAATCATTTGTTTTTTTAAGACTTTATATTTAGGTCTGCTATTTGTATGCTGGAGAAAATTTTTTAGCAATTTTTAACAACATACACCCTTTTAAAAATCTGGACACAAATAGTAGTGTTTAATTTCGTTTCATACCTCCTCTAGATGACCTGAAATGGAAAACTTGATACCATTTGCAAAAATAATCTGCTTACTTTCTTTGATACCTTGGATACACTTTCCTATGACAACTCCTTTGATACAAAGTGCCCTGGTCTAAACAACAACAACAACAACAAAAAAATCACACATTATACCCACATCGATCTTTACTATAAAAATGTCAAGCCTTCCAATAACTTTCGACTATTAAAAAGGGCACTAGGCCTTTTGATTTCCAATTGAATGGGCCCTTTTTGAGTTTCTACAACAGTACTTTATATAAGCACCTTGTAGGCCCCCAGAGCATAAATTACAACCCTTACCTTAAAGGCTGTGAGGATGGTTGTCATCCTCTAAGACATAATTTCCAGAACTTTCAACTAAAACAAAATGGCTATCTCAAAATTTTTTTTTGATGTGTTTGGGAAAATTGTGGGCATGAGAGGGGCGTTAGTCGCTCTCTCATCACTTTCAACTATTAAAAAGGCACTAGCCCTTTCAATTTTCAATCAAATGAGCCCTATTGAAGTTTCTAGGACAACACTTTCAATAAAAACGTTATATGCCCTCAGGGCCTGACTTACAACCCTTGCAACCCTTACCCTGAGGGCTGGGGGTTGTCATCCTCAAAGACCTCATTTCCAGAACTTTCTACTACGTTGAACACAATGGCTATCTGAAAATTTTGAGTGGATGTGTTTGGGGGAATGGTGAACGTGAGAGGGTGATTAGTTACCCTCCAATCACTTTCGACTATTAAAAAGGGCACTATCCCTCTCAATTTCCAATTGAATGAGCCCCTTTTGAAGTTTTTACGACAACTCTATCTATAAAAACTTTATATGCCCCCAGGGCATAACTTACAACCTGTGCCTTGGGGGGTTTTTCATCCTTAAATACATAATTTCCAGAACTTTCAACTACGTTGAACAAAATGGCTATCTCTAAACTTTGATTGAATAATGTTTGGGGAAATGCTGGGCGTGAGAGGGGGCTCAATTACTCTCCATCCACTTTTGACTATTAAAAAGGTCAATTTCAATTTCCAAACAAATGAGCCCTTTTTGAAATTTTTGCAACAGCTTTCTATATAAACCTTATATGCCCCCAGGGCATAACTTAAAATCCTTGCACTGAGAGCTCTGAGGGTGTTATCATCCTAAAAGACCTAATTTCCAGAACTTTCGACTAAGTTGAACAAAATTGATATCTCAAAATTTTGATTGGATGTGTTTGGGGAAATAGTGGGCATGAGAGGGGGGTTAGTTGCCCTTCAATCATTTTTTACTATTAAAAGGGCACTAGCCCTTTCAATCTTCAATTGAATGACCCCTTTTTGAAGTTTGTATGTTAACTTCTTCAATACAAAGTGCCCTGCTCTATATTAGCCCTTTTTGATGTTTTTACAACATCGCTTTCTATAAAAACCTTACATGCTCCTAGGGCATAACTTAAAACCCTTGCCCTGAGGGTTGAGGGGGGATGGGTTGTCATTCTTAAAGACCTAATTTCCAAAAATTTTAACTACATTGAATTAAATGGCTATATAAAAATTTTGATTGGATGTGTTTGGAGAAAAGGTAGGCGTGAGAGGGGGGTTAGTTGTTCTCAAATCACTTTCGACTATTGAAAAAGGCACTAGCCCTTTGAATTTCCAATCGTTTGAGCCCTTATTCAAGTTTCTATGACAAAGCTTTCAATAAAAACCTTATATGCCACCAGGGCATAACTTATAACCCTTGCCCTGAAGACTGTGAGGGGAGTGTACTGCTCAAAAGTTTAATTTCCTGAACTTTAAACTGCGTGGAACAAAATGGCTATCTCAAAATTTTGATTGAATGTGTTTGGAGAAATGGTGAGCGTGGAAGGGGTGTTAGTTGCCTTCCAATCACTTTCGACTATTAAAAAGGGCACTACCCATTTCAATTTCCAATCATATGAGCCCTTTTTAATGTTTCTACGACAAGACATTTTATAAAAACCTTATAAGCCCCCAGGGCATAACTTATAACCCTTGCCCCGAAGGCTGTAGGGGAGTGTTCTTCTCAAAAATATAATTTCTATGTACAAATCAACTGCGGAGAACCAAAATGATAATCTCAAAAACGTATTAGAATGTGTTTGGGTAAAAAGTGAGCGAGACAGGGCGATTGGTTGCCCTGAAATCACTTTCGACTACTAAAAAGGGCACTAGACCTGTGAATTTCCAATCGAATGAGCCCTTTTTCAAGTTTATATGACAAAGATTTCAATAAAACTTATATGCCCCCAGGGCATAACTTATAACCCTTGCCATGAAGACTGTGGGGGGGGGGGGGGGGAGTGTCCTGCTCAAAGGGTATAATTTCCTTTAGACTGCATGGAACAAAATGGCTATCTCAAAATTTTGATTGGATGTGTTTGGGGAAATAGTGGGCGTGGAAGGGTGTTAGGCGCCTTCCAATTACTTTTGACTATTAAAAAGCACAATAGCCATTTCAGTTTCTAATCAAATGAGCCTTTTCGAAAGCAACACGTTCTATAAAAAACTTATATACCCCCTGGCATAACTTACAACCCTTGCCCTAAGGGCTGTGAGGGGGTTGTCATCCTCAAAGACCTAAATTACAGAACTTAAAACTATGTTGAATAAAATGGCTATCTCAAAATTTTGATTGGATGTGTTTGGGGAAAAGGTGGTCGTGAGGGGGGTTAGCTGCGCTCCAATCACTTTCTACTATTAAAAAGGATACTTGCCCTTTGAATTTTCAATCGAATGAGCCTTTTTTGAAGTTTCTATGACAACACATTCTATAAAAACCTTATATTCCCCCAGGGCATAACTTACAAATTCAAAGGGCACTAGCCCTTTAAATTTCCAATCGAATGAGCCTGTTTTGAAGTTTCTATGACAATGCCTTCTATAAAAACCTTATATGCCACCAGGGCATAACTTACAACCCTTGCCCTGAAGACTGTGGGGGAGTGTCCTCCTCAAAAACATAATTTCTATCTGGAAATCAACTATGTTGAACAAAATGGCCATCTCAAAACTTTGATTGGATGTGTTTCAGGAAATGGTGGGCATGGAAGGGGTGTTAGTTGCCTTCCAATCACTATTGACTATTAAAAAGGGCACAAGCCACTCCAATTTCCAATCGAATGAGCCTTTTTTGAAGTTTCTATGACAACACATTCTATAAAAACCTTATATGCCACCAGGGCATAACTTACAACCCTTGCCCTGAAGGCTGTGGGGGAGTTTCCTCCTCAAAACATAATTTCTATCTGTAAATAAATTACGCTGAACGAAATGTCTATCTCAAAATTTTGATTTTATTTGGGGAAATGGTGGGCGTGGATGGGGTGTTAGTTGCCTTCCAATCACTGTTGACTATTAAAACGGGCAAAAGCCACTCCAATTTCGAATTGAATGAGCCCTTTTCAAAGTTTCTACAGTTTCTTCAATACAAAGTGCCCTGCTCTAAAGGAAAAAAATAATAAATAATACATTGTGCCCTCCAATCACTTTCAACTATTAAAAAGGGCACTAGCCCTTTGAATTTCCAATCCAATGAGCCTTTTTTGAAGTTTCTATGACAATGCCTTCTATAAAAACCTTATACCCCCAGGGCATAACTTACAACCCTTGCCCTGAAGGCTCTGGGGCAGTGTCCTCCTGAAAAACATAATTTCTATCTTCAAATCAACTATGCTGAACAAAATGGCTGTCTCAAAATGTTGATTGGATGTGTTTTGGGAAATGGTGGGCATGGAAGGGGTGTTAGTTGCCTTCCAATCACTTTGGACTATTGAAAAAAGCACAAGCCACTCCAATTTCCAGTTGAATGAGCCCTTTTCGTAGTTTCTATGACATCTTCTTTGATACAAAGTGCAAAAAAATAATAAATAATACATTGTGCCAACATCATTCTTATATGCCTTCAGGGCATAACTTAAAACGCTTGCTTCAAGGGTTGTGGGGGAGTGTCCTCCTCAAAAACATATTTACTACTATGAAATCAACTACACTGAACAAAATGGCTATCTCAAAATTTTGATTGGATGTGTTTTGGGGAATGAGAGGCGTGGGGGGGGGGACTATTTGCCCTCCTATCACTTTCGACTATTAAAAAGGGCACTAGCCCTTTGAATTTCCAATCAAATGAGCCTGTTTTGAATTTTCTACGACAATACCTTGTATAAAAACCTTATATGCCCCCAGGGCATAACTTACAACCCTTGCCCTGAGGGCTGTGGGGGAGTGTCCTCCCCAAAAACATAATTTCTATCTGGAAATCAACTACGCTGAACAAAATGGCCATCTCAAAATTTTTATTGGATGTATTTCATGAAATGGTGGGCATGGAAGGGGTGTTAGTTGCCTTCCTATCACTTTTGACTATTAAAAAGGGCACAAGCCACTTCAATTTCCAATTGAATGAGCCCTTTTTGAAGTTTCTATGACAACTTCTTTAATACAAAGTGCCCTGCTCTAAAGGAAAAAATAATAAATAATACATTGGGCCAACATCATTCTTATATGGCCTCAGGGCATAACTTAGAACCCTTGCCCCAAGGGTTGTGGGGGAGTGTCCTCCTCAAAAACATATTTTCTATCAGGAAATAAACTATGCTGAACAAATGGCTATCTCAAAATTTTGATTGGATGTCTTTGGGGGAATGATGGGCGTGGGGGGGGGGGCTAGTTGCCCACCAATCACTTCTGACTATTGAAAAGGGTACTAGCCACTCCAATTTCCAATCAAATGAGCCCTTTTGAAGTTTCTACAGCAACTCCTTTGATACAAAGTGCCTGGGTATGGAGAAAAAAATAAATAAATAATACATTGGGCCAACATTGTTCTTTACTTAAGCAGTGCTATTGCACTGCCTATGATTGTACACACATGTGAAAATTCATTGAAACTCTACATATGAACAACAAAAGAGAACCATTACTATTCAAATATGCTGAAAATAAAGTTCCTGTTTGCACTTGCCAATGCTCCCTCCCTGTCAATAGATTTCCAGGAAAGGTTCATCATGCCTAGCCCTTTCTTCCTCTTTGCTGGTAGACATTTGAGTGTAGTAATTTGTGCTATATAAAAAAAAATATTGTAGCAATGGGAGGGGAATTATTACCCCCCCCCCCGCCCACATTAAAGGCATAGACCAAAAATACTCCCAGGACTCAATAGGAATTAGATATTGGTTTCTACCACCTCATCTTTCCCAAAATTCATTCTCTAACTATGAAGGGTCAATAGGAGTAAGAATTTGGGCATTAGAATGCACTCTTTGAGGCCTCTCTATCTTCTACCTTTAAAATAATCCACCATCTATTATTTACAACAGCACAGGTAGGGTTCTCTTGAGTGCTGGATCCAATTGTGTGACTTTCATTAAGAGATCTAGCCATTTTGAGGGTCTTCCCCACTGTTTAAAATCAGGCAAATTTTTTCACGCTTGTAGCTTTTTATTTGTAAAATTAAGCCTAGTAAATAAAGATGTGTTCAAGCCTGCCCAGTCATCAAGTACCAGAGGTTTTTCAGTGACGCTGTTCTGCAAGCATGCCATGACAAGAAAAAAAAAATCTTCTAGAACCACATCATAAGTCTTTGGAATGGTTTAAGCAAGACAACAGTAGGATCAACCACTGTCTACATCTTTGAATCAAATCTTGACAAGGAATGGGCAACTAAACCATGGCTGACACAATGAGATGCAGCAGATGTCTGGCAACCATATCATAACTGACATGACATATACTGGATTTATTCATATTGCTAGCAAGTGTGATTTATGGTAATGAATTTTACAGCTTATATTTAGAGTCAACATAAAAAGCCAAGGCAAAATTCTAGTTTAGGGGAATTCTCTCTACCTTGAAAAATAGTTGAGTTAGCTGAATGAAACTTTCAAAAATGAATCCAGGACCAAAAATGCGCTCTGGGCAGATGTTGTCCAGCAGCTGTCTAGCTGCTGTCCAGCAGTTGACAAATTTATATGCAATTATCATGTCACTCTGCTCATGTTGGAAAGTCAAAGATGGGAATTTTAGGTTAGATAGCCTTTCACTATATGGTTTCTCAATAATCCCAGGGATGCACTTGATGCCCTCCTTTGTACACCTTTAATCAGCTACATATCACCTGTGTAAAAATCACCAGCAAGGGGTAATGTTATTAACAGACTATTCAGGTAGCTAAGAAACAAACTTACGTCTATAGTCAGAAATGCATCCTTAATCCAAATTTAGCATTCATTTGGATTGGAAATGAGCCTTACCCCTACCCCTATATACCAATTTGGGATATATTCCAATTCAGGATATATATTTGCACATTATGGGGGGGGGGGGAGTTGTAAAATTAATTTCCAATACAAATCAATGTTAAATTTGGATTAAGGATGTAATTCTAACTATAGATGTAAGTTTGAACTTTACCCCCTAATGTGCAAATAGCCTATATACCCTAAATTGGTAGGCCTATATATAGGGGCAGGGACAAAGTTCATTTCTGATGCAAATGAATGTTAAATTTGGATTCAGGATGCATTTATGACAGTAAATTTTTTGTTATTCATATTATTGACTTATGAATAAAGTAAACATACCACTCAATGCTTGAGTGGTCTCAATTCTTGAGAATTCTTCTAAGAGAAAGAGTATATATCTTTGTGCTTTAGATCTATCAAAAGCTTTTGATAGTGTATGTCACAGTCAGCTTTTTTCTGCTCTTCATGGTTGTGGTGTTAATCTATCAGTTATAATGCTTCTTTGTTTCTGGTACTCTAATTCTTTTCTTTGGCTGATATTGACCCCAGCTTCTATTACTAAAGCAAAAAGAGGTTTAAGGCAAGTTGGAGCTTTATCTCCGACCCTATTTAAATTATGTATTTCAGGAGTTCTGGCAAATATATCGGCTACCTATCTCTCTGGTTTTTCTGATGTTTCATATCTTGCCTATGCTGATGACCTGCTTCTTATAAGCCGTACTAAAACTGGTCTGTCTAATATGGTTTCTCGTGTTGCTTCTTCTTTTTCAGACATAGGCCTTTCTCTTAATGTAAATAAAAGTAAATTTCTTTCTTTTAACAACAATTCTAGTACTCCCCTTTGTTGTAGTGGCTTTAATTTCCCTCTTGTATATTATCTTCAATGGCTCAGTATTTCTATTACTAATAGTCTTCCAAGCTTGCACCAGTGCACAGTCTCAGATATTAATATGAAGATTCAATTAGGATATGCTAAGATTGTTGCCAATAGAGATAAATATAATGAATTTGCATTGGCCAAGTTCTACTCAACTTTTTGTGACAATTCAATTATTTTTGCTTATGGAATTTTTCCCCTTCTTAAGAATAATGATTTAAAAAGAATCTGGATTAATTATTTTAGATTTTATAAATTTTTGTTGTTTCTTCCACCTTGGACTAAAAACCAGGTAATTATTAATAAATTTCTTGTTCCTGATATTAATGTAAAACTGGAAGCACTACACAGAAAACTTTTTAAATACTGCTTGTATCCATTTTTCTCTGCACCATCACCCTATCAGTTTTTTTGGGTTGTAAGTTATTTTTCTCTCTTTGGTCACTCCACATTTTTTTGTATTGTAAAGAGTGAGTAAAAATCAAATAATGATAATAAAAATGACAGCTTGTGTCCATATTTCTGTAGGCTACGTAACTGATTATTAGATTCTGCAAGTTGTGAGTTTTTTTTTCTCTTCTTCTTTTCCCTCTCCTTTTATATTATTTCCCTTTTGTATTAGTTTCTTTTAAATTTTATGTGTTACTCTGTAACTGGTATTTCTATATTTTTGATTTCTATATTGATTTTTGTTGCGTTTTTATGTGTTTTTCTTTGTGTTGTACCTCTGTATAGTGTGGGTTAGAAATAAATAATAATGATAATAATGCCTTTTTTATGCTCTTTCCAAATATAATAATCATTTTTGTTGGAAAAAAATTTTACTGCCCCTCCTATATATACCAAGTTAGGTTATATATGAGCACATGCGGGGTGGGAGGGAAGTTTAAGCTTACCTCTCATGTACATCAAAAACAAAACATACCCCCACCCCCAGACTATGCAAATATATACCCTGAATTGGTATATATATATGTGGGGTTCAAATTCATTTCCAACAAAAATAATTAGTACGTTTGGAAATAGCATAAAAAAGGCATCAAGTGGTATGTTTACTTTATTTATAAGTCAATAATATCAATAACAAAAAATTGGTAAATTTTTACCAAATCATATTATCAAGTTAGGAATAAAGTGGGTAAATTTCTACCAAATCATATTATTGAGTTAGGAATAAAGTGAATACACCATTCAATGCCTTTCTTATGCTGATTACAAATATAATAATAATTTCTATCTCAAATGAATTTCAGCCCCCCCCCCCCTATATATGCCAATTCAGGGTTAGGTTAGGCTAGGTTTTAGAAATATATACTCTGAATTGGCATATATAGGGGGGGGGCTGAAATTCATTTCCGATAGAAATGATTACTATATTTATAATGGTAAATTTCTACCAAATCATATTATTGAGTTAGGAATAAAGTGAATACACCATTCAATGCCTTTTTTTATGCTGATTACAAATATAATAATCATTTCTATTGGAAATCAATTTCAGCCCCCCTATATATGCCAATTCAGGGTTAGGTTGTAGAAATATATACCCTGAATTGGCATAAATAGGGGGGGTGTTCTGAAATTCCTTTCTGATAGAAATGATTACTATATTTGTAATGGTAAATTTCTACCAAATCATATTATTGAGTTAGGAACAAAGTGAATACACCATTCAATGCTTTTTTTATGCTGATTAAGAATATAACAATCATTTCTATCGGAAATGAAATTCAGCCCCCCCCCCTAACCTAACCTAACCCTCACTCCCCTATTTGCAAATATATATCCTGAATTGACATATATAGGGGGGGGGGGGGGGCTAAAATTAAATTCTGATAGAAATGATTGTTATATTCATAATCAGCATAAAAAAAGGCATTGGATGGTATATTCACTTTATTTGAAACTCAATAATATGATTTGGTAAAAATTTACCAAAAAATTACCTTTCTGAATATAGAGGTAAGTTAATTTCTTAGCTACCTGAATAGTCTGTTAATATGAACATTAGCCTACCCCCAGCAAGGCAGGTTCCAAAGTCAAGAACTGGTCTCACAATTGCCTTGTATGCATATAGCTTTAAGAAGATTCCACATGACTGGCTAGTAAGTGTTGATTTAATAGGTCAATATAAACCAAATCATATTACTGAGTTTCAAATAAAGTGAATACACCATTCAATGCATTTTTTTTATGCTGATTACAAATATAATAAGCATTTCTATCAGAAATGAATTTCAGCCCCCCCTATATAAGCTATACCGGTAAAATTCTACTTTAGCTACTTTTGGCTTTCTTGGGAAGGGGTTAGGTTAGGAAAATGAAACTTTCAGGGATGGGTTTACAGGCTAAAGTATATCCTGGCAGATATTTTGAAGTACCTACATCCACTCCTTCTCTCTCTAGAGGGTCCTCACCTTTGATGACCTTTAAAAATCTATGTGTTATGAAAGTGAAATCTTGCAAAATAGATTTTCTGCTTAAATGAAGTACAACAAAATTGTTTTGAGCTTCACAACTTTGCTCTGTACCAATTTATAAGGTTTTAAAGATATATAGGCCTAGCCTAAATACATTTCCTAAATTTTGAAAAAAAAAACATTGATATGACTTAAGATTCTGCTCAAGCAATAGGAATTTCATTTTCAGAACTAAAACTAGAGAAAAAGAAACTGACAACGGAAAATTAAGGTAAAATGTTGTTTTGTCATGATTTCAACAGGTGTAGACCTGTCCTATAGGCAAATTTCAGGGCCCTCTTGAGGGATAACGAATTTAGGTAGGTACTTCAAAATACCTTCAATATATACCAAATCATGTTATTGACTTAGGACTAAAGTGAATACACCATTTGATGCCTTTTTTTAGGCTGATTACGAAAAAAATAAGCATTTCATTCGGAAATGATTTTCAGCCCCCCCCCCCTTAGATGTGCCAATTCCGGGTTAGGTTAGGCTAGGGTAGGTATAGCCTATATAGAGGGGGGGCTGAAATTCATTTCCAATAGAAATGATTATTATATTTGTAATCAGCATAAAAAAAGGCATCAAATGGTGAATTCACTTTATTCCTAACTCAATAATATGATTTGGTAGATATTGACCCAAAATACCTTCTCAGGACATACTTTAGCCTGTAGACCCATCACTGAAAGTTTCATTTTCCTAACCCAACCTATTTCCAAGATAGCCAAAAGTAACTAAAGTAGAATTTTACCGCTATACCTAACCTAACCCTGAATTGGCATATATAGGGGGGGGGGGCTTAAAATTAATTTATGATAGAAATGATTAGGCTATTATATTCGTAATCAGCATAAAAAAGGCATCAAATGGTGTATTCACTTTAGTCCTAACTCAATAATATGATTTGGTATATATTGACCATTTAATAAGTCCAAGGCTAGATTTTTTTGTATTCACTTTCATTCTAGCTAAATTATGTAAACATAAATATTTACCATTAAGGGAAAGATATCTGGGACCATTGGAAAGGAGGGGTGCATTGTCAAAAAAGCAACCATAATATTTTGGAGTACATAAAATCTAAGGGTAGCATGCAATCTTAGCAAACATTTGTACGTTTGCTTTAAATGCAATCATCCATAATGTATTTACCTACTTTTTTTCTGGGCAGGTTTTCTTGCTTTTAAATTGTGCGCCACTTTACAATAGCTGGCATAAAAGTAGTAAGTCTAAAAATACAAATATATTTAGTTTTGCTTGCGTCTTAACTTATTAGGAGATCTTAAAACTCATAGTCATTACTTACAATTTTTATTGAATATAATTTTAGCTTTAGATTTAAAATTCTTTCTAATCTTCAATATTTATATATTTACCTCATTTTGTAAAAATTGAAGCCTCCTTCCTTGAATCAATCAAAATCCTAATTCGCCTAGGCTCATTTCACATTCATAATCCAGCTTTAGGGTTCATCTTAATGGACATAGTTAATAATTTTCCATGAAAATCTACGCCAAATTTTGTAGAAGCGAACTGTTTAGATGAAACAGGTAGGTCAGCTAGAAGTAGCCTATTGATTACTGGTCAGTAGATTTCGGTAAAATTCTAGCTTAGCTACTTTTCGCTATCTTAGAAATGGGTGAGGTTAGGAAAATGAACCTTTCAGTCGGCTAATGAATCCAGGGTTAGGCTGAAAAAACATACCCTGGGAAGGTAGGCTATTATCAAGCTTTCATGTTAACCATCTTCAGATTTTGGTAATTTTTTTTGTAATTCATATTATTGACTTATGAATAAAGTAAGCATACCATTTGATGCCTTTTTGGTAAATTTTTACAAAATCAAGTTATTGACTTATGAATCAAGTGAATATACCACTTGATGCCTTTTTTATGCTCTTTACTAATATAGGCCTAATAATCATTTTTGTCAGAAACAAATTTAGGTAAATTTTTACCAAATAATATTATTGACTTACAAATAAAGTGAATATACCATTTGATGCCTTTTTTTATGCTCTTTCCAAATATAATAAATCATTTTTGTTGGAAATGAATTATACCCCCACCCCTATATATACCAATTCAGGGTATAGGCCTATATTTGCATATTAGAGGGGTAGGGGCAAAATTTATTTCTGATGTAAATGGGAGGTAAGTTTAAACTTTACCCCCACCCCCCTAATGTACAAATATATACCCTGAATTGATGTATATGGGGGAGGGTAAAATTCATTTCCAACAAAAATGATTATTGTATTTGGAAAGAGCATAAAAAAGGCAAAGAGTGGTATATTCACTTTATTTGTAAATCAATAATATGATTTGGTAAAAATTTACCTGAATTTTACCCCCACCCCTTAATGTGTAAATATATACCCTGAATTCTGTGGCGTTAAGCAAAGTGGTTGTAAGTCCACTTGTTATGATTTTACAGGAGAGTAAAAACAATGAAAAAATCTTTCTCACAAATCAAAATTTAAAAAACTTGAAAACTTTTGAGACTGATTCCTAGTTAATTTTCAGAGCAAAATTCAATGGAAATGTTCAAATTGCTGAATTGTTTTTTATTTAGAAGATAAGGGACTTATGACTTTTTTGCAAAATGACAATTTTAAAAATTCAACTTTTTTTAATTTGCAAAAAGGGCACAAGTCCTTTCAGAGTTTTATTTCTTCACTTACAATGCATCAGTTAAATACAAAAAATTAATCAAAATCACTTTAAGAATGATTAATCTTCTTCTGGAGGCTCAGCTTTGTCTGGAATGTAGTCATGAAGTGCATTGTTATACAGAAGATTTCTGAAGAAACAGTGGAGATCCTCTGGAATGAAAGGAAGAAGAGTGATGAGGTCATTGTACTTGGCTTTGCTGATTGTGTGGCCATTGGGAAATTTCAGGGAAAGAACTAGGATAGTAGCAACTCTACCCCTTTTTTGTAAATTCATGGTTTGGAATGGCTTGTCATTCTTGTGGGAAGTTTTGAACTGCACTATTCCTAACTCCTTTGTGTACTGGAACCAACAAATGTCAGTCCACTTGAACTCTTTTTTGTCAATGTCAATGTTTCTTCTGATGAAGACTTTCTTAAAGAATTCAGCAAAATCTAAGATTTCATCCTTTATCATTTGATGAGCATTCATATATATCTTGCCTCTGGCAGTCCTGGTGACATTTGCTCAGTCTGCAGGCACATTGACTTGAATGTTGGTCATTTTCTTGGTCTTCTCTATCCTTGAATGATCCAAATCACATTCAAGATGTGTGTGGCCTGGTTTGAGAAACTTCTGGTCAATTAAATAAAGTACAATAAATAAAGTACAATAGCATCCCAGTAACAATAGAATTTCTATGCTGACCACTGCATGTATCAGAGAAAAGAACAATGTGCTTGAGATAGGGCTGAATTTTACTAAACAAAAATAAAGTGGAGGCAACCTCACCAGCTCCCTTTTCTGACTGTCCCTCATGCTACTAAAAATTGTGGGATTTCTCTCCTTCTCCTGAAACATGCACTGTTAAATTATATGTCCAGAGCTGACACTTATAGAATACTAACTTTGCCTTAACATCTGGGGTTGGAAGGCATTTTTCATGTCAAACATCCAAAGTTCCTCCAGCTTTTAGTGCTTTTCTTTGTCTTCCTTTTTTCTGTCATAAGCTAGTTTGACAGCATTGTCATGCTGCTCATTTTGAATGATTGCAGGGTTTCCAGGATCAGGATCTGCCTGAGTTTTCATTTTCAAGCTTTCACATAGGCCACAGGAATCATTGGCTGGAGGTTTGAATCCAAGATTGAAGTTTTCATAGGACACTTTCTTATAGTGACTCATTGATACATTCTTTCTACCTTCTTCTTCACACTTTGCCTTATAAAGGTCAAACATTTTTGCAATATTTAAATTTGAGGATAGATACTCTCTGGAGGTATGGGCTCTTGAATAATGCAACTCAAAGGCTGGGAAAGAGTTTATGTGTTTTTTGATAAACTCCATATCAGTTTCTGGACACCTGTTCTGTGCTTGTCTCTTGGGGGTTGAATGTTGTGTCTGGATTACACCAAACTCAGTTATCTTTGAAACTATTCCTCTTAGTTGATGTCAAATGTCCCAATAAAACAGGTTTTACAGACAGTTTCTACTTCTCCAGTGATATTTGTGAGTGTGTACTGGTAGGAAGCACTTCTTACCCTATTGCTCTTGTCCACTCTCTTTCTCTTTTGCTTTGGTTGACGTTTTCTAATCAGTCCAGCCAAAAACTGCTGTTGCACCAGTTTGTCACCAGCTTTCCAATAAGAGTCAAACATTGCTTTCCTGGCTGCATTATTTACTCTACAAAACAGCTCCCTTTACATTTTCCAGAACAGTCCTTGAAAGTTCTAGCACTATGTACTTGAAAGTTCTAGCACTAGAGGCAACCCTGTAGCATTGCCTATTGTAAAGGCCATATGGCTCCAATGTTTTATTATTATTTTTTTTTTCCCCAGAGGCCCTTCATATGGAAGGGGTCATTGTAGAAGCCTCAAAGAGGGCTCATTCAATTGGAAATCGAGAGTTCTAGTGCCCTTTTTAATAGTCGAAAATGATTGGAGGGCAACTAGCCCCCCCACGCCCATCAGTCCCCCAAACACATCCAATCAAAATTTTTAGATAGCCATTTTGTTCAGCGTAGTTGATTTCCAGATAGAAAATATATTTTTGAGGAGGATACTCTCCAACAACCCTCAGGGCAAGAGTTTTAAGATATGCCCTGGGGGCATATAAAGTTTTTATAGATAGTGTAGTCATAGAAAATTCAAAACAGGCTCCTTCAATTGGAAATTCAAAGGGTTAGTGCCCTTTTTAATAATCAAAAGTGATTGAAGGGCAACTAGCCCCCCCCCCCTGCCCGTCATTACCCCAAACACATCCAATCAAAATTTTGAGATAGCCATTTTGTTCAGCATAGTTGATTTCCAGATGGAAAATATGTTTTTGAGGAGGACAATACCCCACAACCCTCAGGACAAGTGTTTTAAGTTATGCCCTGGGGGCATATAAGGTTTTTATAGAAGGCGTTGTCATTGAAACTTCAAAAAAGGCCCATTCGATTAGAAATTCAAAGGGCTATTGCCCTTTTTAATAGTCAAAAGTGATTGGAGGGCAACTAGCCCCCCCCCACGCCCATCATTCCCCCAAACACATCCAATCAAAATTTTGAGATAGCCATTTTGTTCAGAATAGTTGATTTCCACTTAGAAAATATTTTTTTGAGGTGGACACTCCCCCACAACCCTTAGGGCAAGGGTGTTAAGTTATGCCCTGGGGGTATATAAGGTTTTTATAGAAGGCATTGTCATTGAAACTTCAAAACAGGCTCAATCGATTGGAAGTTAAAGGGCTAGTGCCCCTTTTAATAGTCAAAAGTGATTGGAGTGCAACTAGCCCCCCCCACCCCCACCCCCCACAACCATCATTTCCCCAAACACATCCAATCAAAATTTTGAGATAGCCATTTTGTTCAGCATAGTTTTTATAGGTGGCATTGTCATAGAAACTTCAAAAAGGCTCATTCAATCGGAAATTCAAAGGGATAGTGCCCTTTTTAATAGTCAAAAGTGATTGGAGGGCAACTATCCCCCCCCACGCCAATCACTCCTCCAAACATTTCCAATCAATATTGTGAGATAGCAAATTAGTTCAGCATAGTTGTTTTACATATTTAAAATATATTTTTGAGGAGGAAACACCCCCACACCCCTCGGCAAAGATTTTAAGTTATGTCATGGGGGCTTGTAAGGTTTATGAAGAATGCGGTGTCGTAAAAACTTCTAAAAAGGCTCATTCAATTAGAAATTCAAAGGGCTAGTGCCCTGTTTAATAGTCGAAAGTGATGTTATTTGGGCCATTTTGCTCAGCGTAGTTGATTTCCAGATAGAAAATATATTTTTTGATGAGGACACTCCTCCACAACCCTCAGGGCAAGAGTTTTAAGTTATGTCCTGGGGGCATATAAGGTTTTTGTAGAAGGCGTTGTTGTAGAAACTTCAAAAAAGGCTCATTCAATTGGAAATTCAAAGGGCTAGTGCCCTTTTTAACAGTCGAAAGTGATTGGAGGCAACTAGCCCCCCCCCCCCATGCCCATCATTCCCCCAAACACATCCAATCAAAATTTGAGATAGCCGTTTTGTTCAGCATAGTTGATTTCCACATAGAAAATATGTTTTCTAGGAGGACAATCCCCCTCAACCCTCAGGGCAAGGGTTTTGACTTATGCCCTGGGGGCATATAATGTTTTTATAGAAGGTGTTGTTATAGAAACTTCAAAAAGGCTCATTCGATTGGAAATTCAAAGGGATAGTGCCCTATTTAATAGTCGAAGGTGATTGGGGGGCAACTAGCCCCCCTCCCCACGCTCATCATTCCCCCAAACACATTCAATCAAAATTTTGGGATAGCCATTTTATTAAGGGGGTATATAACTTATGGGAAGGGATTTTGTATGGGAAGACTTACTTACTTACTTAGGTCCCGGCCATCCTCGTGGGATGTTTTGGGGCCACTCTTCTTGCTAGCTCATGCTTAAGGGCTCGGTACATTGCTCTATCTGGTGCGATACATGATAACTGGGCTATATTGACGTTGTCAAAGTGGAAGTTCTCCATCCATCGTTTTTGTGGTCTGCCTCATGGGCGAAGGCCATGGAGGGATCCTTCAAGGGTGATTTTTGGAAGGTGGCTCGGCTCCATTTGCTTGATGTGGCCGAACCAGCGCAGTTGTTGCTTCTTAATTTTACTGAGTATGGTTTCAGTGGACTGGAGCCTTTGATGTACTTCCACATTTGTAATTTGGTCTGTGTATTTGATTCTAGAAATGCGACGGAGGCATCTCACCTCAAAAGCTAGAAGTTTTATTTCATCTTCGGTTTTCAGAGTCCATGTTTCACATCCATAAATAACTATGGGGATTACTAAACTGTTGAATAGGTGCATTTTGAGTTTGTTGGATAGGTGGATACTTTTCCAGAGGTTGGCTAGTCTTCGGAAGCTAGAGCTAGCAAGTGCAAGTCGATGTTTAACGTCAGAGCTGTGGCAATTATCTGAGGAGACTTGGCTACCAAGGTATAGGAAGTGGTCAATCGTTTCAACCTGTCTCCTGCCTATGGTGATAATGGGCGGGTTGTCCAGTTCACGTCTCGTAGTTGCCATGACTTTTGTCTTGCTGGCATTGATCTCCATCCCAAATGGCTTTGTGGTATTGTAGAGTTTATCAGCTTGTGCCTGCAATTCTTGTGTAGAGTTGGCTAGCTCATCAATGTCATCAGCATAGACAAGATTCTCTATTAGCACCCCTCCTATTGTTGCGCCATATTCCGACTGCATCATCAACAGAACGGCATTTAGAAAGAGGTTGAAGAGATGTGGTGATAAGATGCAACCCTGGAGTACTCCTGACAAAGTTGTAAACTCTTCTGACAACCCATCAACAGTTATTACTTGGCCTCGGAACTGGTCGTACAGACTCTTGATTATTTGGACTATCTCATAAGGGATACTGTAGTGAAGGAGGATATGCCATAGTCCTTTGCACCATATCAGGTCAAATGCCTGATGGAAATCAACAAGTAGTTGGTAGAGTTCTTGGTTGAATTCGATGTGTTGTTCCATGAGTTGCCAAACAACAAATATCTGATCAATTGTTGATCTTCCAGGGCGGAAGCCGGCCTGATATTCTCCAATGGCAAAGGCAGTTGTTGCTTGTATGTGTTGGAGTAGGACTTTTGTCAGGACACGTGACTGATGGCTCGTGAGGCTGATTGGACGGTAGTTTCTGCACTCTTTTTTTTACCCCTTTTTGTGAATGGGTACAATGGCAGCCTTGCACCACTGACGGGGTACGTGGTCAGTTTCTCACACCACAGACACAATGGCATGGTACAGATCAGTTACATCATCTGATCTGACGTTAATGAGTTCAGCGGTGACTCCGTCTGGGCCAGGGGCTTTTCCTTGTTTGAGCGACTTGATTGCTGACTCGGTTTCTGACTTGAGTGGGGCTGGTGGTCTGAGTTCTTGGTCAGTTATTGGAAAGCGGGTTAGTATTTCAGGATTCGCAGCTACTGGGGGACTCAGTTTATCGTTAAAGTATTCTTTCTATCTTTCAAGTTTCATCTTTGAATTGTAGATCTCATTTCCATCTTTGTCCAGGATCACTGATGTTTGCAGCTCTTTTTTCCAGCTTAACTCGTGTACTTCTTCTTCCTTCTTCTAATTCACAGCAGGTGGGCTATTCAATTGGTACTATTTAGCCCTCTTCTTTTTGTTTCACTCTGTGGGCTACATAGCTACTGTCTTGGTTGTCTCTTATTTATTACATATTCTCAGATATCTTTCAGTAGATCTTTTGACTCAAGGAGTTCAAATATAAGATGATAGATATCGATTTCTGTGCTCTGTGTGCAGGTATAGTTGGCTAGGCTCTTGGCTGATAGTGAGATTTTGTGGTGTCTGAAGCATTTTAACAGTTTACAAAGCAAGGTATGTTGTGCAGACGTCAGCATATTACATTCAAACAGGCAATGGTCAATTGTTTCATAATTCATATTACAATTCCTGCAAAGAGGGGACAGGGGAATAGAACCACTTGAATTAGAAAACTTATATGAGAATGCAAGGAAATTTAGTCCATTTGTTCCAGAACAAATTCTATGATAAATTTTAGAAAGATACTTATTGGGAAAGGGGGAAAGGATAGGATTAATCTTATTAAAATTAATATCTGATAGCCTCCATTGGTAAATATCTCTAATTGGGATTGGTCTCCCACTTGGCTGGTCAATATTTATAGCACTAACAATCAATATATATATCATATATGAGCAACAATATATAATCAATATGAACAACAATCAATTTATATTTATAAACAATCAATGCAAACAAACATACAATATATATTAATGTAAATGAATAAATAAATCTTAACATGAGTGAAACTTAAAAAGAATATGCAAATCAAGTTTGAATCAAATAAAAATAACTACAAACAAGAGTTTGGGTATTGCCTCACTGCAGAAGCCTAGAACCTACTTCGTCATTGGCGCTTTACTGAAAACGAAATATATTATAAATGCTGTATTGCTTTTACTTAAAACTTAAAAAGAATCTCAAAATTATAGTAAATTTTTTAACTGATGAGTTTTCAGCAATTAACATCATTATGCAACAAATATTCAGTTTAATTTATTAGTTCTTTTCAAGATTGGTCAAGACAAATATAGTTTCACTACAAGCAAAATTTGGATACTGCCTCCTTCTTTAACTGTAAAAACCTAAAGCCTTCTGCGTCATTAGTACTTCACTGAAAACGAATTACTCGTATATTACAAATTTATTATTTTCCAGTTCTTACAGCATTGAAATTGGAAAATAAAAATTACAGTGAAAAAAAAAAATCTGGAACTGATGGATCTTTCAACAATTAATATCATTATATATCTAATATTCAATTTGATTTTATTTATACTTTCCAAGACTGTTCAAGACTCATAGGCCTATAGTTTTGCCATTTTTTTTAACTCTGCCATTTTTTCTAACTAATTGTGTTAGTTTGTTATGAAAACATTCTATGGCTTCTAGGCATTTCTATTTGAGCAGAGAGAGTGTTCCACCACTCGCAAGCAAGTGCCATTGGTATTTTTGAATCCACATGGTCAATTTAGGGGGTGGAGGGTAGGCTAATTCTCGTTGCAGCCCCATTCTGTCGTGGTATGATTCACACTTTCAACACCTGGAGTCCAGACTATCATATAATCTACGAAGCTTAAAACTACCCCAAATCAGTATCAATAAATAAATGAAACCCAAAACAAAACAAAAACTAATATAAATATTAGATCCAAACTCAAAACGAGCATAAATTAATATGAGTAGGTTTCAAAACCCCTAGGCTTTCTAAAAGCCAGAATATAATTTGTACTTTACTGAAAAAAAAAATTCAAATGAGTTTACTGAAAAAAAATGTGCATTGTCAATTTAATATACATATGCTGATATTTATTCCCTAAAATCTTAATTAATTTTTGATTTCTTAAAGTTACAAAAGTGAAAACATTTCAAAGAATTGTTTTCAGTAAAGCACCAATGACGCAGTAGGTTTTAGGCTTCTGCAGTGAGGCGATAGCCAAACTCTTGTTTGTAGTTATTTTTATTCGATTCAAACTTGATTTGCATATTCTTTTTTAAGTTTCACTTGTTTTAAGATTTATTTATTCATTTACATTAATATCTATTGTATGTTTTTTTGCATTGATTGTTTATTTAATTTCTGTTTGTTTTAAGTTTCATTTACACTTCAATAGCAAAATATATTTTTTCGTTTTAAGCTTGATTTTCATATTCAATCTAAGCATTACATGCTTTAAGATCTATTTATTCATTTATATTATTACTTGTTGTATATTTTTTTCTATTACTGTTGTATTGAATTACTGCTCGTTTTGGGTTTCATGTATTCTCTAATAGTAATTTCTGGTCGTTTTGAGTTTGAATTTTAACATGTATTTGTATCTCCAGAGCTTAAGTTTAAAATGGCCTTTACTTTTCTTTGAAAAACTTATTTTTCAGAAAGTTATTATTTAATTAATAGAGATCAATGTTGAAAAGGTAGCCATGATAGCAAGCTAATCTCCAGACCTTGTAGCCAAAATGAATTGGTTTACCCTTGATAAACATTTTGCAGCTATGACGCCCGTAGAACTGTATCATTTGCTCTTCTATGGAGAGTACTGCAAAAGGTCCCAAACTGTTTCAACTTTGAGTTTACAATCTCTAAGAGTGGCTGTACTTGGGCCATTTTGTCGCCACAGTCAAGATTTTATTGTTCACGAAGTGCAGATACTGCTTTATCATGGTGAAACTGTTTCTACTCATGGCTTTGGGTACAATGGGGACACCCAAGTTATCTGACTTGGACCACTGAAAGCGCTGACTTTGAAGCTTATGATACCCAGACAGCAGCATAATCGCCAAGAAAGTATTCATGTGTTCAAAGCTGAAAGTAAAGCCTAAGTCCCCATGGGCACCCTTAGACTGAATTTTAGGGGGAGGGGGGCTTACCTGGTCTAATTGGCAGTTCCAGTGCTGTATAATTGAAATCTCAAGACAAAATATCATAGGCAGCACTAATGTGGGCACAATATATTGTTCTTTTTAGACCAGGGCACTTCTTATAGAAAGAAATATCACAGGAACTTCAAAAGAGCTTATGGAGGGCAACCAGCTCTCCCTTCACCACGTCAATCACTTCCCCAGACACATCCAATCAAAATTTTGAGATATCCATGTTGTTCAGTGTAGTTTTAAGGTCCGGAAATTATGCCTTTGAGAATTATAACCCCCCCCCCCTCCCCCACACAACCCTCAGAGCAAGGGTTGTAAATTATGCCCTGGGATATAAGGTTTTTAAAGAAAGGGTGGTCGTCTAAAACTCACAGGGGGCTAATTTGATTGGTAATCAGAAGTTCTACTTGCCTTTTTAACAGTCAAAAGTGATTGGAGGTCATGCAGAATTTCGAGACAGTTATTTTGTTTGACATAGTTTAAAAGTCCAGAAATTATGTCTTTGAGGCTGAGAACTCCCTCACAGTCCTCAGGGCAAGGGTTGTAAGGTATGCCCCGAGGGCATTTAAGGTTTTTATGGAAACGGTGGTTGTATAAACTTTGGAGGGGGCTAATTGAATTGGAAATCGGAATTTGAAGGGCCATTTTTAAGAGTCAAATTTATTGGAGAGCAGGTATATCCCCCCCACGTCATATTTTTCCCCTAATGCATCCGATAGACATTTTAAGATAGCCATTTGTTCAAAAAGTCACAAAGATCTCATAACACGGCATGTGGGGTTGACACAACCCCCAAAGTATGGGGATGAGGGCTTTAAGTTATGCCCCAGGGGGATGTAAGGTTTTTATGAAGAGGTGGTATTGTGAACTTTAGAGGAGGCCCATTTAATTGGAACTGTATAGTTCTAGTTCCATTTTAACAGTCACGCGCTATGAGCGAAAATAGCCCCCCCCCCCGTCTCCCTGATATCCTCTTTTCCCCAAACACATTCAATCGAAATTGTGAGACAGCCATTTTGTAGCCAATAGTCCAAAAAGAATATAACAATGTCTTCAGTAATCAAATATAAGAAATATTTAGGCGGACGTTGAACTAAATCAAAACAAATTATGAGCATGTGACCTTTCAAGAAGGTGACAAAGCAAGATCTCAAGAACAATTTATATTATTAAGTTAGATCTTTAAGAGTAAGTTGTGGGGGATTTTGAACTAGCCAGAAGGCACTATGTGTATACTTTTAGTACTACAACTACAATTACTGTAACTAATGACGCTAAGAGTACTAAGGTGAAACTTCTAGGTAGGAAGTGTTTAGGGGCGTTCCAATTAAACGAAAAAACTGTATACATGCAGGTTTTCAAAAAGGCATATAAGCAATATCATAGGCAGCACCACTCTATAATAGCTAGAAATATCATTGAAACATTTAAAGAAGCTAATTTGATTCAAAATTAAAAGTTCTAGTGTCCTTTCTAAGAGTAAAAATAGATTGGAGGGCAATCAGTCCGTCTCTCAAACCGATTTATTTCCCAGACACATCTAGTCAAAATTTTGAGACAACTATTTTGTTCAGCATAGTAGAACAGTCCAGCAACTATGTCTTTAGAAATATTGGGCATGTGAAACCCCACAATGCTGCCGAACTATGGATTCTTATTTTTAAAAAAAACCGAAAAGATCTATAAAAAAAAAATTCATGAAAATGACTTTGTCAATAAAAAACAAACAGAAAGTCATCTAAAAAAAAACTTTTTCCACAAAACAAGCTTTTCAAAGAAAAGTAAAGAGCTCCATTAAGCCAAAATGGACAGAAAGTAAGTCAAGTAATCATCCAAGTGTAAAACTACCACAAATCACTATCAATAAATAAATGAAACTCAAAATGAACAGAAATTAGAATAAATAGCGGAGTCAAACTCGAAACAAGCAAAAATTAACATTAGTAGGGCTGATATCCCCCATGCCTTCTCAAGACCAGAACATAATTTACGCTTTACTGAAAACAAAATATGTTTAAATGTTTTCACTTTTTTTACTTAAATAAGTAAAAAACTTTTTTACTCACTTTTTTTTTCAGTAAAGCCTAAGTTATGGTCTGGCTTGAGATGGCATGGGGGTTGTTATCCCTAGTAATGTTAATTTTTGCTCGTTTTGAGTTTGACAGTTCATATTTGAGTTTCATTTAATTGTTGATAATGATTTGTAGTAGTTTCATGCTTGGACGATTATTTGACTTTATTTCTGACCATTTTTGGCTTATTAGAGCTCTTTACTATTTCTTGAAAACTAATTCGGTGGAAAGTTTTTTTAACTTAATACAAATATATAATACCGTCGTTCAGCCAGGAAGGGAGCAGGCACCCCCCTTGCCTCCCCCTCATGGGCGCCCATGTCAGTCACCTTTCTGTGATGCATATCTGGTAGTCTCTTTGATAATCAAATCAGGAATATCGTCATCGAAGAAATGCCAGAAGATTTCATGCTCAGAGATATTTATCTACTGAGCAGATTTATTGGGGACACTCTCATGAAGGGATTGGCAATGTATAAGTTGTTGTTTTTTCCACTGGGGTTTGATTGGCTTGACTTTTAGGAATAGTCCGAGCTTTTTTCTTGGGAGTCAGACTAATAATGGGCAGGTCGTCACTATCGGGCTCAGGAACAGCAAGTGGCGCATGAATCTCTATCGTGCTCGCAACATCACGTGGAAAACTTTGGGATACAGGTACTGCAGCTTCTGCGGCCTCATCGTTTCCCTCCTCTTTGTCACTCACTTCAGCCACGTCAGGAGGGATTATAATCAAGTCAGCTGGGTCCTCGTCGTTGGCAGACACCTCTTCTAGTGCGGCAACAGCTTCCTCAAGGTTTCGAAATTGTTTGGATCTCACCTGTAAAGAAAAATGTGTTTTTTTTAGCTCGTAACTACCAATACCCGTTTCTGTCCCCTGTTCCCAATTGGGAAAACTTTCATAAAAACCCTGTTAAATAGAATATCTCATTGCACACTGACAAATAGCTTTCCATAACTCTACTCCCTAATGAACTGGCTTTGCCAAGGACTTTAGTTTAAACAGTATTAGTTGAAACTAGCCAAGCCATAGCTTACAAGTAGCCTGATCAAGTTTCGGAGTATTTCAAGTTCTAGGAAAATCAAGAAAATTCTGAATGGAAAAATTTAATCATATTTTTTAGACACTATTGTTAACTATAGAACACTCCTGGGCGTCTCAGCTACAAAACAATGAGCTCAAAAATATAAGTCAAACTGTTCCCAATTGGAAACAATGGGCGCTAATGGGTTAAAAAACACCTGTAAAATGCTTTCTTACATAATTCAATGTTTGTTTTTCAGGTCTGAAAACAAAAATGATTGGTGGACTTTTCGTTTACAATCACAAAGGGGAAGTACTAATATCACGAGTCTACCGTGATGATATTGGAAGGAATGCTGTTGATGCCTTTAGAGTCAATGTCATCCATGCACGTCAGCAAGTTAGATCTCCAGTCACCAATATAGCCAGAACGTCTTTCTTCCATATTAAGGTGAAATATTTCTTTATTTTTCTTTTCCATCACTATCTTGCTACCAGGATCAAAATCATTATTCTAGAGATTATAAATAGTTCATGGACAAGAAAAAAATGTTGGTAATACTGGAAAAGTAAAAATAAGTTTACCATGCCTTTTTGTCTTGGATAAAGAATGAGTCAGCTAAAGGAAACTGTAGCTATCATTATACAAAATACAGCTTGTTAATCACCACAAAGGTCCATTACTTCCTCACCAAAAAAAGAAGAAAAGTAATAATAATATATCATAATAACTGCTGGGCTATTGGTGTCCCCTGGAGTGCGTTATTTTGAGATAGGGCTTGCCTATTTCTTCTCTCCCTTCTTGTAGAGAAACATTCCTTGGTAGTTTCATGGTTTCCACCATTATTTTCCCCATCCCAAGAACCCCACCCACCAGCTTGAGACATTCTTCCCTCAAAAAAGAGAGGAGAGTCAGCCACTACTTGCTAGCCATCAGCAGCAAGCATCACCACATAGTCAGAACCAATACTAGCAAAGATAACTTCTTTCTCCAGCCTTGAATTGCTCATCAAGGGATCTCATATTATGCCATGGTTGACACTTGGTATCTCCAAGGGGATTGACCCTCCCCTGCCCTTGGATATGACTGAAGCAGCCATTGTTGGCTTCAATTCTTCCAATCTTGGACAGATTGAATTATCCTACAAAAAGAGTAAAAAAAAAGGTGGTGCTTAAGGCTGGAGTTTCAAAAGGGTATTGAAACTCCAGCCTCCCATCCAAAGTTTTTTTTTTGTTATAACCCTAGGGGGAAAGTATATAATTGACGTGTTGCCCTTTAAGTCAATAGTATTACGTTGACTATAATGAAGCTATTGCTAAATCAACTGCAGTTTCATTATATTTATTTATTCAGTTAAAACTGGCTTTATTCCAACTTTTCCTTGCCATGCGAAATAATACGTACACGATGAGGAGTTAAGCCTAGCAGAATATTGGTCAGTTTCATTAATGTGGGTAAGTTCTACAAAGAATTCATTGTCCTTTTTAATCAAAATTTTGTCTTTTATTTGTAAATCAAGCAAAAAAGATTATAAGGTCACGGGGAGAATATGAATACAATCTTGATCAGAGGGAAGGAAATTTGGTGGTAAAGCTTTGTTTTGGTTTCCCTGCTGCCATTGCAGTGGGCTACAGATGTGTTTTCAAATGCTTGTTTGGATTTACTCTACATGGACACAAGGGATCTAAGCATTCAAAGTTTGAAACTGTAATCCTTTTTTGCGTCAGTTCGATTTTGGGTATATTGGCATGTACTTGTAAGTGCTCACAAATATGTTTCTCATTTAGCTACCCAAAGTGTACAGTAGAGTGAAAATACATGATCCAAGGTTTCAAATGTTTGTTTTGCCGTACTAACCTTTTTACCCTATTAGATTCAGTGTCAAACTTTTATTTTCCGTATATTGCACAAGATAAACTTGGATTTTGTCTTTTTAGCGTGCAAATATTTGGGTGGCAGCTGTGACTAAGCAGAATGTAAATGCAGCTATGGTATTTGAATTTTTATTAAAGATTGTTGATGTAATGCAGTCCTATTTTGGGAAGATTTCCGAGGAAAACATTAAGAACAATTTTGTTCTCATCTACGAACTTCTAGATGGTGAGTACTAAGCTTACAGAATTGATTAACAGCATATTTAAAAATAAAATAGTTCAAGTTTTTATAAAGAGCACGAAAGTAAAAGAAGTAACTAGACCTTCAGTGGTCTCCACGACTAGGACCCTAGATTTTATCTAGATTTTATTTCCTATAAAGTTAAATTGAATTTTTTTTTTTTTTTTTTTTCATATTTCTGAATAGTTGGGTTTAACAGCGTTTTACAACTTGCATACCATTGTGGAATCCTTTCAGTTAATTACACCTCTGCTCTCAGAGCCCCTTGGATTGTCACAGAACTGTGACCTATGGGGCACTGTTTCAGAGCAAAGCAATTAGCATTGGCTGTTAAAGCAGTCTTGAACCCTAAAGATGCAAAAAATTCGAGTTGCTCATTTCAACTGAATATAATTGAGATCCAATTGGCCATTCTCATAGATGTAGATGACAAGAATATAGCCCTCTGCTCAAAGAGTTAAAATCAAGCATGTACGTCCGGTTGACCATATTTTGTTTAACGAATAAAAGGAAATTTGATATCTCCTCCCTCTTTCCATATAGGTC
The DNA here is from genome assembly GCF_049724085.1 of Artemia sp. Qi Xiang Cuo. Taxonomy (NCBI): domain Eukaryota; kingdom Metazoa; phylum Arthropoda; class Branchiopoda; order Anostraca; family Artemiidae; genus Artemia; species Artemia sp. Qi Xiang Cuo. The sequence continues at coordinate 33,729,393 of NC_142799.1, forward strand.
ATATCTGAAACAGGATAACCACGAATCTCGCTCTTAATCCCAGCCAAGTTTGCTCGAGATCCAATTACCCCTTCTGCTAGGTTTCCTAGTGACAGAATTTGAAGGTCTTTTGCATAAGAAGGTCGCATCAGATCCTGATTAAAAAAAAACATAACTAGTTCATTATTTCTCATTATGTTTTGTTGAGATCAATTACTATTCTGGTAGGTACCTTGGTGACTATTATTAAAACACCAAAACTTCTTAATGATCTAATTGGGTATAAACTCTTAAATCACCCAAGTGCAACACTCACTCCCACGAAGTTTGGAGAGATACCAAGAACCAAGAAACTGTTCTGGCAGATCTGTAGAAAACTAGAATTTCCTCCTCCCCCAAAAGACAGGATGTGTATGGACCAGCGAGGACACTTCGTCCCCTGAGAGCGGTTTTGTCGTAACTAAGGTTTTCAAAATTCCGAGAAAAATTACTTTGAAAACTTCACCTTAGCTGGAAATTAAACGGTACAACCGATTTTCTTACATAAAAAAAAAGAGAAAAATAACAAGGAAGGTCTCCCCAATATGAGATGGAAAAGGTAAAGTTGTCATTGTCGAAACTTGAAATGAAATACAGATACGACAATCGGCCCTTAACGAAACGGGAGTAAACTTAGATGCGATAAAATGGTGTGGGCTGCCTATTCTTTTCACCATGAAGATACGACAAACGAGTTCTGATGCAGCAATACTATTTGGAAAAGTATAAAAATTACAAAAAACGTCAGAAACGTTTATTTTTTGTTGAGTTTCTTTGCCGGCCGCCGTTTCGCTTCAGTTGAATCCTCCTCTGGACAATGATCTCGCGTAGACGGAGAGGCTTCCAAACGTTCAGCATCCCCCTTGGCCTTGTAGTACTGTTCAATCTTGGTTTCAAAATACTCCTTGTCTTGGTTGGGGATGAACTTCAAGAGATACTTGACATCTTTGATTTTCGCCTCAGGTAGATCAATCTTTTTGCCACAAAGTTTGGGTAAAACAAGACATTCAACAACACGGACGGCCGAAGTGTTGGGACACTTTTAATCGAATTACATTCTTGTGATATAGTAGACATTTGAAAGTCTCCAGAGAAGGAAGTTTTGAACCAAACTCTCTTAGTGTTATCCTGACGGAACTCAAGTCGTTTTACCTTTGAATACGGTACCAACGAGTACTTGTACAGCTTTGCTGGCTTTTGAAAGTCAAAGAACTTTGACTGGGTCATTTGCAGGACATTAAAAGGCTGTATCCTTCTTACTTTCAGTAACTTCCTCACTAGATCTAGTGGGGAAAACTAATCAAGATGCTTTAGCCCCCTCTCAATAGTGCTATGTACAGCATCAACCTCCTGTGTACTCGAGTGACCTGGTTCACAATACTTCATAACCACTTGTTCTAAGCGCGAAAATTTTCTTAGAACATCTTGGATGGCGAAGCTTAAAATTGAGTTTTGGTTCTGGGACACGCAGGAGTCCGATCAAGTAATTAACTGGCAGATAACAGGGTAAGTATCAAGGACTTTTTCCAGTATGGCCACTAGTCCACTTGCTATTTCGTTTGCTCCACGTCCAGCCTTAAACTCGGACCAACTACAACAGTACACCTCATTGATTTTCTCTCCAGTCCTTCTCTGGAATGAAAGAATTGCCGTGAGGTTGAATGTAGTTATCTTCCTTTTATAGAAAAATGAAGAAACATTACCCCGGGGCAGCGGTAAAACATTCTCCAGATCAAAACAAAGTAGAGGAATAGATAGGTTTGACCTGTCCACTTCACGTTCAATCTTGGTCTCAATTTTACTTTTCACATGAGCCTCATGCTTGTCTTTTACTTCCTGATCCATTTCAATTTGGTTTTCTTCACTTACACGTTTTTCCTCGCATACATCACATCGATCTGTTTTCGGGATATGAAATGACAAATTAAACTGCGTGTTGAAGATCTCACGATACTTGAACTCACTAACATCATTTCTTGCTAGTTCTCTGCAGTATTCGTGATACAGTTGATACATTTTGCGAATGTTTAGATTTGCCTCAAAGAATTTTCTGGTAGACTTGGCTCGAGTATAATGCGATTCAACGCACGGGAAAGATTCAATATGCTTTTTCACAAGCTGAATGTCCTCGTGACTAGTTTTGTTTCGAGGTACCTGTACTGCCTTTGGATTTGGCACTCCTGTTGTAGCAAAATTTGAATGTGCGTAGTAAACTCTTCTCTCTGAAATATCAAGAGTAGCCAAATAAAATGTCTTGCAAATCTGGACTGTTTTTGTGTTAACAATAAAATAATATCACAGTGTGCAACTCCTGTGCGTCTCTGCTTTCTTCTTGGTTTTAGTCTTGGTTGGAACGGTCTTTGTTGTTTTCAAGTAAAACATTTTCTTCATATCCCTACTTAGTCTCCAGAAATCATCAAAAATCTTTTGTCTCTCTCCAGAGGCAATAGCCTGACTGCAATTATAATGACAATCCTTATTACAAACAACATCCTTCACTTTTTTCTCTTTCCCATGAGTTTTGTGGTTGTTAGGATTCATATATACAGTACCAGAGTTTACTGCTGCCTTGATCTTTGTCTTAACCCAGTTCTTCCTATCTGAAATTCGTTTTCTGGTCTTTTTACGTGAAATAGGATATTCCACTGTATTGCTTTGACTATTTAGATCTGGCTCGGTTGTTTCTTGTACAGGTTCAGCATTATTGGGAATCTCGAGGTGCTCCTGATTTTCTGCTGCCACTGAACCTGTTATGGCACTTGAACAAGAACCACAGCCAACACTGACATTAACCTCTGAAAAGAGATCATAATCCACATTTTCTTGAAGAGCCTCAGCTACTTCCTGATCAGATTCTCGGAATTTAGTTCTGAAAGGCTGCTTGCATCTAGTTCAGGTCAATTGAAGGGATCATTGCCTTTTTCTGAATCAGAAGATAAATCTTCATTGCTAGAAAAAACAAACAAAAACTATAGCTTAAGTCTTGAGTACAACAGTCAAAAAAGTTCAAGGAGGCACACTTGTTCCTCTTTAAAGAGGCGACCCACCCCAATGTTAAGCAATTTCCGGTCATAGCGGTCGCAGAGAGACGGTGGTGATCGCATTTTGTAGCCTAAGCTCAAACTAAGAAAAATGCAAAATTTCACCCCCCCCTCTGGCTTTATATTTATGGGGGAAAGTGGGCAGGAAGTTTCGACCCTCCCACGACAGCCCCCTTTAACGTTGTCTGATCGGGATGAAATATAGAGGATACGCTTTCCTAGGGCCTGGGAGATTATCCTCAAATTGTCAGCTCAATCCGATCACTCAATCCTGTTTTTACCAAATATAGCCACTTGTTCATCAAGTTATTTTTTTTTATCTGACACGCCTACAGGCCACAGTTGGCAACGGATCCGAGTGAATGAGGATCCATTCGAAGCGGAATTGGACCTGTTAGGGCCTTTTGATATTTTCAGACCGAAAAAATTATCCCCCGAATTTACATTTACGAAAAACCTCGTTTTCCCATAAGAGCCCATGTTAATTTTTGAAATTCCTAAAAGCATAGTATTTCATTATTAAATTAGATCAAAATAGTCCTCTTAACCTGACAAGACCGACTGCAACCTTTCAGTTGTACTTCCTAATCCCTGTATGTTTTAAAGTTCGAACTTGTGACTCAGCCTCTTTAACTCTTTAGAAAACGCGTAGTTTTTTTTTCAAATAATACTACACAGGGGCCTTCCAATCTATGGGGGGAAATCTTGACAAAGAGGGAGGGTGTGTACAGAAATATTCCGGTACTTTTTAAACACATCTTTCGATCTTTTTCAAAGCTTACAGATTCTATCTCATAAAATCCCTAAAACAGTATTAAAAGTGGAGTTTATAGTCCGTCTAGGGGAGGGGGGGATCTTCAGAATATTGTAATTGCAACACACAGTAAAGGAGAAGCACTCAAAGATCATTTCTGTAGTTAGATGTTGTCAAGCTCTTATAGGCTGTGTGTGGGTCAGATCAATTAAATCTTTAAGGATGTGTCGCATTTTGGCAGCGGAAGCTACAGGAAGATCTAGAGTTGTAAATTGCTTAACAGACAGGCTGCTGCATTACAAGGAAACACTACCAAAATATGACCATAGCCAAGATTTATTCTGACCACTGATATGCACCAAAAATCATAACAAATCAGGTAGCCTATTAAATAGGCTACCTGATTTGTAGCCTATTTAATATTTTGTTCCAAGAGTATATCAAATTTTAATATACTCTTGGAACAAAATATTAGTCAATTCCACAAAAACGAGGTACCTGTATTCCTGCAAATATTGTGCAGCTTGTGCGGATGTAAGCAATGTCCGTTTGGGTCTCATTGTGAAACTTTAACCAAATCTTTTCTTCTTCAAAAGTATACGTTGACGGAGTTACGACAAAAATGCCCGTGTAATTTTCCCATATGAGGTACGACAAAACCGCTCTTAACAAAACGGCAAAATGTGAGATACGATAAACGAAAAATCTAAAATTAGGCACTTCTAGCTGAGCTACAATAAAATGGTCGACGAAATCGGATAGAGCAAAAAATTTCACGTTAGATGGCAGGCCTAACTCCACTTCCCGAAAAAGTCGCAGATACGACAAAACCGCTCTCACGGGACGAACTTGCTCTTGCTTCCTGTTTTTTCTAATTTTCTTGTTGCCTAACATCACCTCTTCATTCTCATTTATTCAAAAAATGTTATGACTTTGTCTCCTTAATATCAAATATCAAAGATGATTCTGGCACCCTCATAACCTATACACATTCATTTATTTCGCTAATATTTTTATGTAGGATGCTCAAATCATCTACAAGAAAATCTATCAAATTAATTCATATAAACAGAGATGCAACAAAACCCTGCTTTGAACTCCACACCCAACCTACTAGTAACCTTTCTTCCTAACTTAACTACTACTACTACTACTAACAACTCACCGCAGCACCAAGCCACCTGAGGCCAACACGGCTACGCACGCTCCTCCTCCACCCCGATCTATTCAAAGCCTCCCTCTTTACACCCGCCCACGAAGTTCCCGTTTCCTTTAAATCTTTCTTTATGACGTCCTCCCACCCCAGACGGGGACGACCTGCTTTCAGTTTAGCCCTAGATGGTTGGCCGAAAAGAACAATCTTCGGCAATCTGTCATCCTTCATCAGAACAACATGCCCTAACCACCTCAACATTTCTTTCATTATAGAACTAGAAAGAGTTATTAAACCACATATTTCGTATAGCATATTGTTTGAAATATGGTCAGTCAGCCGGGTACCCAGAACAATCCTTAAGCAATTTCTCTTGAAAACATCTAGCAAATCTTCATCCGCTTTTCTGAACGTCCATGCTTCACAGCCATATTTTACCACTGTCATAACTGTAGCTTCTAAGATTCTATTCTTGGTTTGCAGACTTATCTTCCTATTCTTCCAGACTTTTTTTAACTGTGAAAAAACACCCTGAGCCTTGGCTATTCTATTTTGAACATCTTCACTGCTCCCACCATCTTTACTAATAATACTACCAAGGTAAGTGAAACTGCCCACCTGATCAATCTTTTCATTACCCAACGTCACCTTTTCATCTTCACTTATTCCTAGCCTTAGTGACTTGGTCTTCCTAACATTAATTTTCAAACCAATACTAGCACCCTGAACTCGCAAAGCCTCTAAAACTTCATTCATTTTGCTCACACTTTCATCTAGGATGCTTAAATCCTCAGCATAATCCAAGTCCAGGAGACTTTTTCCTCCCCATTTGATTCCGTGGTCTCCCATTGCCTTTCCTGTGCTCCTTAAAACAAAGTCCATCAAAATAATCCATATAAAGGGGGATAGAACACAATCCTGCTTAACTCCTGATTTAATACAAAACCAGCTGCTAACCTCATTTCCTACCTTAACCGCAGCAGTGTTATTCTCGTACATAGCACTAATCACTTTAATGTATTTGTCTGGTATACCATACAAGGATAAAACCTTTACTAAAGCTCATCTATCAACAGAATCAAACGCTTGCTCATAATCTATAAAACTGAGGACCAAAGATGTTTTAAAACTTAGGAACTTATCAATTATTAGCCTAAGAGTGAAAATTTGGTCGACACATCCTCTACCTTTTCTAAAACCGCACTGCTCTTCTATTAAAACTTTGTCTACGGCATCTCTCAGTCTAAAAATTACCATATCACTAAGCAATATACTAACTATAGGGACCAGACTGATACCTTGATAATTACCACGCTCGATCTTATCAACTTTATCATACAATAGCTTAACTTAGATTTTCCTAAATACATTACATACTTCCCCTTTATGGAAAATCCTATTCATAATCTCCAATAACTTATTTCTAACCTAAGAGCCACCATATTTAAGAAACTCATTTACTACCCTATCAGCACCTGGAGCCTTATTATTCTTTAATCCTTTTAGTACTGTTTCTAATTCCTCCTCACAAAACAAATCTTCCTTCACATCCAAGGTATCACAAACTTTTTCATTTTCCTCTATATTTTTTCCTGCAACTCTATCTCGGTTAAGCAAATTCTCAAAATGTTCGGCCCATCTCGCTTAGCTTTTGTCTTATCGCTAATTGCCACCCCATTCCTATCTTTAACTGGGACAAGTCCGGATTGACTACTACCTCTCAATTTGTTAACGTGCCAGTACAATATTTTACTATTATGCCGTCTAGCTGCATCTTCTAAATCCTCGGCAATTTTATCCATGGCCTCCACTTCACACCTCCTTAGTTCATATTTCAATGCTTTCTCCACTTTCTTTACATTTCTTTTGTTTTCATGTGATCTATCACTCAGATAATTATTGTACAAGTCCTTTCTCCTTTCTATTAAACTTAAAGCTTTTTCACTAATATTCTTAGCTGCAGTTCTAGCTTTCTTCCCTAATACACCTTCAGCAACTTCACAAATTATTTTTCTAAAATTATTCCAACCATCTTCCACATTATCAAATTTTAAACTCTCAAGTTTAGTATTCAACTGTTCCTGGAAAGTTTCTCTCAAATTCTCATCCTGGAGTCTACTAACATCATAACTTCCCGGGAGGTAATTACCCTTCCGATATTTCAGCTTTAAATTAACCCTTGACACTACTAGATGGTGATCTTTACTTTTAACATCAAAAACAGCACTCCTATATACCCTAGTATCTTGTATTGATCCTGCCAGTCTTCGATTTACTATAACATAATCAATAAGGTTTGCTGTCTTACCATCACGTGAATACCATGTTAGCTTATGAGCCATTTTATGACCAAACACCGTATTGGTTATAACTAGATTGTTATACCTACAAAATTGCAAAAGTCTGTATCCATTACTGTTTTCTTTTCCTACACCAAATTTACCTAAGCTGGGATACCATCTATCCTTATTTCTACCAACCTGGGCGTTAAAATCTCCCATCAATAACATCATATTTCTACCTGGGACCTTGTCTATTTGCTCCTGTAACTGTAAGTAGAATTCATCTGAGTCACTAGTATCTCCATCAGTCGGTTCTACAGGGGCGTATACTACTATAACTGATACCTTGAACTTTATAGTCATAAAATTAGCAATTAATATTCTATTATTAATACCTTCCCATCCTAAACAAGACTTACCAGCTTCCTTATTCATCATGAGCCCTACTCCCTGTCTATGTAACCCGTCCTTCCTGCCTGAGTAAACAAATTCTATATCACCTAATTTCATGCTTCCTACCCCTGGGATATGAGTTTCTGAAACTCCTAATAGATCTAGTTCGAATCGTCTGAATTCGTCAGTCAAAATGTCGATACGATAGTCATTTTTTAATGTCGTAACATTCCAAGTTCCAATTTTCATGTTCTTTAAATCATTGAAATTATTTTCGCCTCAGGAAAAGCAATGATCCCGGATACCAGTGCAGGACGGAGATCACACATCTTCTCAAGTCTACACCGAAGTGCTTAAGCCGGCTTAGAACCGGACAGCAAGAAGTCCCTGGGACCTCCATGACTGGAGGCTTTTTGCAATCCTGGGCCAATCTTGGTCACAACATGGTTTTCAGCGCTTGGCGATGCTCTTCTATCAACAAGAGTCGAAATCCTGCACAGACAATCTCAAGCCTATTACCTCTGACTCATTATATATTCATGCCTACAAATATTATGCTACTACGGGGAGGCAACCCGTAATAGATAGATTAGCTAGGAAGAGGTTTTTCAGCCCAAAGACGCCCATTAAAACATACCAATCCCAAAAGAATTGTCCATTAGTCACAATCCCGTGCGAATGCTGTGTCGTTTACTAGGCTATAATTTCCTCGAGGGGCGCCACTCCTCAAGTGAGAATAGAGTTGACCGCAAGGTCCAAAGTTTTGGACGTACCCTAAAAAGGTCGAGGCAGCCCTTTACAGAGGCTGTAGTCCATAGATCTTGATCTTCCGCCCTGTCGCGGTTGTTCTCCTATAGAGGATCCTCCCGTGATGGTGTTCTGCATCACCATGCAATTTAACCCATTGCTGGGAGAAGGTTTGCAACTCTTGGAACTTGTGGATAAACCAGTGGGCCCGTTTGAGTGTACCGTTGAGTGGCCTTCTTCCTCCTCCGCCTGTATTTATGACCCCGGGCAAGGGTGCCTCAGATTCTATTACGGACCCCCAGGGACAAGGTCCCCCCTTGGTCCATGCCTCTTATGGAGGTACCCTACATATCTGTAGAGTGTTCCCCTATCGCTACCTGGGAACATACTGAATGGCCTGGGGGAGGCCAGATAAACGGATCACTTGTTTTGCAAAGGCACTAACTCAGTGACATATTTAACCTACTACTTATAAATATACATAACTCACTGACTAGGCCTATATAAGTTATATAC